>NC_137465.1:141935397-142470397 GCF_964235325.1 Thermobia domestica | reverse complement strand
ATATGATCACCTTTTGTTTCAAAGCGAAAGGTTTATTCACACACAAAACATACACGGTTACACAATTAAAAGTATATTCACTCTAGTATCAAAATCTACTTCCCTTTGACACTTTACTATTAGAAAATACTCTTAAATTTGTCAAATTCACATATTATACATATTAAAAGGTTTATACTAATAAACCTGCCATGTTTTCTTCATGGGAATACGGGACATCTTAGATCCCCTTCCCCCAAAAAACTTTCCAACAAAATCCAATAAACTGTACCTCTAGTTATGAATAACAGTATAATAGGCCGCGGTGGCTCAGTGGTATAGCGTTCATTTCTGGTGCATGGGGTCCTTGGTTCGATCCCAGCTCACTTCCAGTGAGCTTTGTAGTGGAAAAACACCGTATGCGTGGGTTTCTCGGGGTTCTCCCGTTTCCTCCCACTTTCTTCATTCCACCATTTCATTCATTTCTCATCATCCCATCTCCTTTAGCCTAGCCGACATTTATTTTTTTCAACAATATAATAGGCGGAAGTTCCCTAAGCTGCAGCTACTTTTCTCTCGTCGTTCCCTGCAATTAACTTTGCGGACTGAAGATGTTTAAATCCAACTACAATAAAGAAAAATGCCTTAAAAACTTAAGATAATGTCTTATAAAAATGCTTTACAGAAAAACAATATGCAAATGGTTTAAACCAGTGATACAATCAATATTCAATATTCTTCGTGCGTTTAGCAATATTTATTTACATGGTAGTATTTGCCAAAATTACCTTTGTCAGTTTAATCTGATGAAAAGTTGATTTTTCTCCTTGTGTCCTGTATAATTGTCAGGACCAGATTTACATATTTCTAAGCCCTGGACCAAGCACAATTCTGTGCCCATAAAATCTCAAAAATATAATTCTTGTTACTTTATTTAATGTCTCTGTGAAGAAAAAGTCACTCATCTTTCCTGTGCTTGTACATGTAGAAACACTCACAGCCATCTTACCTTTTTTTCTTTTTCTTTCTTTTTTTTATGTTGGAGAGTGTCCGAGTTTCCACCAGGTACAATGGAAAAAGCATTGTTGCAAGTTTCGCTCGCTATCAAGTCGGACAGGGTATTGTGATAACTTGATCAAAACTGTTACATGCTACACTTTGTTGTTCATTCACATTATCCCAGCCACTTCATTACTTTTCGAAAAAGCTTATATTGATAGGAGAAATGGGATGGAATTAAAATATGGGACATTTTCCTGTCCCGACTAAATTTATTGGGACGCGGTATTCTCGGGCCCAAAATCGGGACTGTCCCGGTTTTTACGGGACGAATGGCAGGCTTAATACTAAACATTCACTGCCTTGTTCTTGTTTTATTAATATCAATTCTTCCAGTCACTACCTGTTGCCTTGTATACGCTCTTGTATCAAATGCTTTTGCATCAATTCTCTACTTGCCATCGAAACGCCTCTTCTGTCTGTCTTTGCATGCCAACTCTATTCTGCTTTTGTCAGTGGTACAATTCCCGATTTTCATTAAATATTCTTCAAAATGTTTATGAATATCAAATGAAGAAACGTGAAGTGTAATCACTTGCAACAAGTAAAGAAACTTTAAACGAATATATCATTTTATTTCAAGATTGGAAACTACACAAAACTTATGCTAAGTCTATAGGAGAACTGATAATAATTTGCAGCAACTGGGTACCTAAGAAAATGTTAAACCGAATAAGTCAATTGAACAAAACGGCATTCTTCAAATTGCCAACTATGTATTTTAATTTGCCAACTTGTCAAGAGATTGGTAACTTTGGGGGGGAGGCTCCCCCTTAACCCCCCTTCCCTTAACGACGCCCCTGGGTGTAAATATACACTACGTAAAGTGAGAAGCTAGCAGTGAGTTTTGCAAAATCAATAGTTTGTCATTTTTCTGAAGGTTGAAGGAAAAGAATTCATCGAGAGCAAACACTTAGCATTTCCAAAGGAATTCCTCATTCACATCACAGATGCCTAAAGGCATTTAAAAACTCAAATTTAATTCAAATGTACTGGTAGTTACTGGTGCACCCCCCCCCTCCCAGAGAATCTTGAATCCGGCACTGACTGTTAGTGCATTGATTACAAAAGTAATTCGAAATCTCTTGCCATTTTCAAAAGTTTTCTCATACTACCTAATGTATCCAGTTTTTATCTATTAATATTCCATCAAAGTGAAAGATCCACTAAATCACAAGATAATTTTTAGTTACGTATTCCTTTCTTATAATTCAACTTTATTTCTTTCTGTATAGTGAATATTGTGATTTTGAACATGTACTTTTTTATATTAAAAAATCATTATAAGTATTTTAATTTCAGTAAGTGTGCTGTTACACGATTATGCTGTTATCTTGGTATAAGATACATCGAAAAGAAGAGAACAAAAACTTTACTACAATCTTACTTATTGATCCAGTGCTTGTAAACTGTCTCGTAACGAAACATGATAGGTACATAAGCGTTGCTAAGTTACTGTTTTTTCACTTACAAATCACGTTGAGTGACCTTCGAAAGATACGTTCGAGATTCTGGGATTGATCTGTATTTTCCAGTAACACAGCGGGGACCAGAAATTATCTAAACACATGCCGACAGGGAGATAGATATTTTTAGACATTGAACTTAGGGCGACTGTATACATCTGTCTGTCCTGTGTCTGCGGATGATATACTCGTATAAATGAGAACGAAATATTTACGCAAATCTCTTTCAACTGGCTTGAAATAGTCAACAAATGACCAAGAGAATGATGTTGAGAGTAATTTACTAGCTTTGCAATAGAGTTGGATTTCTCGTATGATTCGAAGTTTGGTTTTCTTCTGTTCTCAGTTACATTTTACGGAGACAAAAGTATGAATCAACACTTCAGGGTTGGAAATTTCTTAGATCGTAATAATTTACCGAGCCATCACATTATCATATATTCTGTTACCTAGTTTACAAGCACTATACAAAAAATCCCAGTGTTCAAGTACTATTTACAATGGGCTTAAATTAAATTTGTTCACCACAAAAATTTAGGATATAATACGGAAAATCTTTTTAAACATAATGTCGTAAAAAAAAAAAATGCCTACAATATTTCTTCAGTTGTAAATGAAAACATTGAGTTTTACGTCCTATGGTATGTTCTGTAGGCTAAAGCAGATAAGTGATTAATAAAAGTAATTATGAAAGGAATGGATGTAATGGGAATGTGGGAGGAAACGGGAGAACCTCGATAAAGCTAATGGACACGATGTTATAGATCATAAACTCACATGGTCTGGGATCGAATCACATCAAAGGTGAACTCTCTGCACTGATCCATCATACCTCCATTCTTCAATTGTAGTTAATATCATTATATCACAAGCCAATATGATATTCTCGGTTTATACGGTATTTACAGATATGTACCAGGTATTTGGTCATTTTTAAAAATTTAAATTGACAAACATATGGCAATTTTGTAATAGTAAAATCCACGTTAGGAATGAAAATAGAATTGTTCAATACCGCGTTCCAAAATCACATAATCTACTGTATAAAATTTTTATAATTTTATATAGTTGATCAGTACGAAGTAAGTAGGATCTAATGCAAATATTCCCATTTTGAAATAAATTTTTGAGCATTTCCAACCGAATACTTGCTTTCGTGCTTTGTCAGTGGCTTCGTGAACATCTACAATAATGAAAGAACAAGGATAGAGCTTAATAGATGATACTATGAGAATCAGAAAAAAAGGGGAGGAGATAGCAGAAAGTATATCTTCGGAGGAGATAGCAGTTTTTTCAGTAATCAAGTTCACGTGAAACATACTTATTTGTATGGTAATCTGGTATCAACTACAGGCGTGATTAGAATAACATTAACGGTTGGAACAGTGCAGTTATCCTGAAAGCAACAGGATAGCTGCTATTTTGGTCTCTTGGAAGTGATAATTGACTGAAAATAATATGAGTGGTACGGAGATGGGGAACTAGAATAAAAAAGGCGACGTTTCAGTTTCTCTTGATTTTACGTGCATTGTTTCTGTTCGTTTCATTTAGGTACCCGTCTTTTCTTTGGTTGGATTGTTATGTGGTGTGGTTTCCGTTGTTGAATATAGTTTGCTGATACATTTTTTTTTTTTGATTATTTTCTTGCTTTTCTGTTTTGTTATGTTTCTCTTACGATTTTTTAGTGTTTTAGTGTACGTATATGTAGTGGTATTTTCCCGAACGATTAGTCCTGAGCAGGTGACGTTTTGTTTAATCCTTAGACCAGTTTGTTGTAATTACAACTCTCACATGAAAAACGTTATTCATGCTGTGTAGTGTAACAAGTAACCTTCAACTTGTTTCTGTGTTTTTGCCTTATAAAATCTTAATGAACGAACAAAATACGTACGTTCCTTCGCTTACGAAAAATGACAGATTTACGTGTGATATTTGATTTTCCTCATTAGCATCAATTCTTAAACATAAAGCAGAAAGTCAATCTTTAGTTACACCATATGTCAAGAGAGGACAACTATTCGAAAATAGAGGATTATTTTTCCTTAAAATATCACACACTCTTAACCAATAACCACAAATATTCTGTAGTGAAATTGTCTGAATTCAACAGTGCAATCTGCTGGCTTGATCCATTCAGATCTGTTCAGATAAGTGATATTAAAAGTACTGCATAACATTGTATTCTATATACAGGGTGGCCCAAAAGAAGGTATACGCCCCTGCATTGATCAAGTATAATATACTAGCTTATGAGTTCATTTGCTTCGACTGTTCCGGGCTGAAGGTATAAGTAAAAAAAAAAAAAAAATGAAGAACAGTTAATAAAGAAGCTAGGTCTACCTGTTTGATAACAATAAGAAATGATATGAAATACACTGAGCAGATCAGTACGGGACTGTATTCCTATTTTTGAGTCACCCTGTGTATTATCTTATATGTATCTAATGGTATTGAATTGAAATGGTTTATACATACTTTCACATTAACTTTTATTAGAAGTCGTTTTTACATTCAGATGGTTGGGTAGCACGTCAATGTTTTTTGAGCCCAAAGTAAGTATATTATTAAAAAAAAGTACAACTCAAGTAAAATTATATCTATGCATTAAAGAACTCTCATTCAAATTAAATAATACCTAGAAGTTCCTAAACGCTGTTGGAGAAACTTCTCTAAAAAGAATTTAACTCCAAACGGTATACTGCACATGCAGGACAACCAAACGTGCAGCACTGAACGTATTAACCATTCATTCTTTTACGAAGCTTCTAGAAGTTTCTGTAGAACTCTTAATGAACTTCATAAAGGCTATCAAGTGTATAACATCCTTATCACAAACTTTCTTTATACCAAATCTTCTGACATTTTTTCTCTTTCATTTTTTAATAGTTTGAGCACTTTCGATCAAAATTTCCAGTGCTGAAGGCGCGAGCCTTTTGATTTGTTATGCAACAACATTGAATGCTTCATAAAACAAAGCTAAGATGATCAAAGAAATAGTGATATACTACTGTTGTTGTTATTTGTAGTATTGAAAATATTTTAACTAACTAACTAACTAACTCTATGGCCTATGGAACCCGGAGATTCAATGCCGCATTCACAAACGCTCTCCACTGACTTCTATTCTTAGCTAACTGCATCCAGTTTCTACTTTGTATTCCAATCTCTGCGAGATCCATTTTAGTATTGTCCTCCCATCTGCGCCTAGGTCTTCCTAATGGTCGTTTTCCGATTGGTCTTCCAGTCAAGACTTTGAAAGCGTTTCTACTTTCCTCCATTCTAGCTACATGACTCGCCCACCTAAGCCTCCTAGACTTGACGACCCTAACAATGTTGGGTAAAACATATAAATTATGTATTTCCTCGTTATGAAGTTTCCGCCATTCCCCATTCCCGTTTCTCTTGGGTCCGAATATTCGTCTCAGGATCTTGTTCTCAAATACTTTCAGCCTATGTTCTTCCCTCAGAGTAAGTGACCATGTTTCGCAGCCATACAGAACAACAGGCATGATTATCGTTTTGTATATTTTAAGCTTCAAATTCCTCGACAGAATTCGCGACGACAAGAAATTTTGAACCGAATAGTAACACGAATTCCCTGCTTTTAGTCGACATTTAATTTCTCCGTGAATATATTTTAAGTATTAATTTTAATGTATATGGAAATAAAGAGCGTACTAATTAATTAAACTGGAACGAGCAAATCGTGAGAAAATTAAGGGCAATATCCGGTGTCTTGACTTGATATTACACCTCTCCTCTGTGAATTGAGTAAGTACGATATTTTTCCTGCCGCCTGTACCTAATTATTTAAAACCTACTACTCTCATTTACGAACGAATATAGGTTTTTATATTTTAAAAATATAAAAAGTATATCTAGATTATGCTTTAGAAATCGTGTATTATTAGTACACGTAGTCTATTATAAATAGAAGTACATTTTTGTGATTATTAGCTGTTAACGTGTTTATTTTTTTTATTCATCTTTAATCGTGCGATTTTCTGCTTACTGAGCAATAAAGAGAAAAACAAAAAATGAAAATTATAGCGAAAGTGTTTGTTAATAACTGAGTACAGAAAAACAACGAAAACATTGGTTTCTTAGATAGGTAAAAATATAGTTTGATCATTAGTAATCGTAGATGTTTAGCTTGCTCGGTTTCAAAGTTATGGTGTGGTGTGCATTAATGCAAAACATATTCATATACATGTATTAAAAAAGAAAGAATAAGTGCTTTATAACCTGTTTCACTTTCCTTATTGGCATTAGCCCCGCCCTCGTAATGATGGGGTATTTCTTTTCTGTTTGATGAAAGGCACATTGTATATGTCAACACATACGCCTTCATGAAGATGCAAACAGGTTTCTTGAGCAAGCGGAACCAAACAGTTTATTTATTACTTTTTTTTCTTCTGGTTATAAAAACCCGTTCCCTGCAATATTGAATAGCAATTTGGGTGATTAAATCAAGTGGTGACATGGGGCTTAACGAAATAATTTTCAGCAATCACTTCTGGTATTTCTTTTTTCAAAAAATACAACGTAATTATACTGTGATTGAATCTGACCTACGACCTTCCATTAGGAATAAATCATACTCCGTAATTTCTTCCGGCAAGTTTATACCGGCATATTTCAATATTCATAAACTTACAGTCGTATATACGTAGTTTTTTTTTTTTTTTAATTTTACTTGCAAATGAATCTTAGGAAACATTAGAAACACTATCTAGTAAGAAACTTATCTTCTAATGGTTACTAGTAAGTAGGCAATGGCACAAACATGGGAGATTATAAATTTATATAACTTCTCTCTAATGGACATATGTGATTTACGGATAGATAATCATGTCCTATGGTGTCCATTATTGAGAGGTTTAACCAGTGATGTAATGCTAAAATTTTTGTTAGGAATACGTTTGACCGTTTTCAAAAATATAGGATGATGCATGTTATTATTTTCCGTCTTCGTGCATGATGCATGTTATTATTTCTCATCACACTTCTCATCATCTATTCGAATTCACAACATATTGGAAACCTTGCAATTTGATCATAAAATAAATAATTGGATCCACCTCCTGTTGGATCCGGTGAGAGAGTAAGTCTAGCGGGCGGTGATCGCATCTGAAACGTGCGCAAGATATGAGAGATTATCGTATTATAGAGAACAAACACTCAGTCCCTACTAGACAGCAACTCATGAAGGCATGCGAACACCACTTTCCACGAGAAAGACACGTTTAAATATTTCTCTCTTTCAAAGTGATGAGGAACAAGGAGAGATAGAGAGAAGGTAAGCAAAGCGACAAGAATGGCCTTGGGTTGATATTCTTGCAGAATTAGTGTTTGAAATCTCATC
Source organism: Thermobia domestica (assembly GCF_964235325.1). Taxonomy (NCBI): domain Eukaryota; kingdom Metazoa; phylum Arthropoda; class Insecta; order Zygentoma; family Lepismatidae; genus Thermobia; species Thermobia domestica. Next base: position 142,462,528 of record NC_137465.1, on the reverse strand, counting down.
GTTTAACTTGTCTTTCCACAACTCCCCTTCTTTAACTACTTCCATACCTGTGTATATAGGGGGTCGTAAATAGCTTGAGTCACGTGTATTCCCCACTTGGCAAAGTTTTAAAATACGGCAAGCCGGTTGGCGGGAGAAGTAGTTGCCAACTTAAAATAGGAACAACCACAATGTGAGTGGGTAATCCTCGGAAAAAGTAGGGAGAGAGAGAGAGAGAGAGAGAGAGAGAGAGAGAGAGATACAAAGAAACCAGTAAAGAATAATATACAGATATATATGAATTGGCTTTGATGAAAGATGAATCAATATAAAGCTCATTTACTTAATTCAATATATTTTATACTTCTCCAGTCTTTCGATTGACTTAATGCAGCTTTCACCTCTCCCATATCCCGAGCCAGACTTTTCGTTTCAATATACGTTTTTCCGTAAAATACATGTACTAATAAAAATCCTCTGGTCTCTTCACCTTCATGTAATAAATGTTTTCTAATAAATGCTATCTATTTAAAGTCTTTTTAAAAAATTATCCTTTCATTGCATATCCTCTTATCCCTCAAAGACAATAAAAACGTGATTACTCAAAGATATCTTTATTCATAAATACTGTTGTCATTGTCCGTATCACTGTGCAAATTTTGGATATGATCAATATTTTGGTTCTCAAGTTATATGCGACTAAACGACACATAAGAGTTTCACTGGCTCAGATTATCAGCAATTGTGTATTATTATTATTATTATTATTATTATTATTATTATTATTATTATTATTATTATTATTATTATTATTATTATTATTATTATTATTATTATTATTAAGTAATAATAATAATAATAATAATAATAATAATAATAATAATAATAATAATAATAATAATAATAATAATAATAAGTATTCTGTTTGTTGGAGGTCCTGGGACTAATGAGTTTTTTTCTCTTAGATCCAGGGCCTGGAAATGTTTCGTTCATGTTTTTCGATCTGTTGTGTTCTTCTTCCTGCTCCTCATTTTCCTTCTATCTTTCCCTCTATGGCTGTGTGAAGACAATTTTTTTCGCAAGATGTGTCTAATTGAATTGACCTTCCTACGAAAGATGGTACCAAAAAGTGTCATCTTCTCTCCTACCCGTTTTAAAACATTTTTGTTATTCCTCCGTCCATTTTATCTTTTTCCTCCAACAACATACTTCGAAGTTATCTCCGAACCATATAGTTCAATACTTCATATATAGCAATTGACCAGCTTCGTAGTCCAATATGAACCCTGTTAATTAAGAGTAATCCTTTCTTTTTGAATGCCTCTTTTACTATGGGAATTCTTGACCTGATTTCTTTAGCGCTGGAAGCGTGTCTCGTGAAAATACTTGCCAGATATTTGAAATGACCGGCATCTTCAAGTTCTCTTTGTTTTGCTCTGACCTGTAAGGGCGTATTTCCATGAGATAGTCTCATGGTTCTTGATTTTTTGACATAGATTTCCATTCCATATTGTTTTCCAGTGTCAGCTATTTTGCCCACCTTCTGTAGTCGTAGTAATAGGTCAGTATTTTTTTCATTTGTAGAGAATACTGTTATTAAAGAATTTTTAGTTTGAGAAACACTTACGTGTGCAAAACATTAATTTTTATGTTATAGAGGTACTTTGACAATGTTTTTAGGATACATTTCATTAGGACTTGAATAAGGGTATATTTCATTAAATTAGAAATAATGCCTGAAATATATGCAACCCTCCATACTTCTGTGTGTTCGGTTGTATAACTCATACGACTTGTCGTAACTAACTTTCGCTTTTCAGCATGGAATTGCCTTTAAAAAGTTAGTTAAAAAAAGTTATAAAAGTATACAGTACATTCACTTAAATGAATTTCGTAAAGATCTTAAAATATCTGAATATACAGTAAACTAACATTGATAATATTCTATATTTCATTGTTAATCATACTGCTCACTGCACGTCTGAAAAAAAAAAAAACTGAATGCTTTACGGAGAAGAATGAAGAATACTACAGAATGGAATAAAAAACAAAAGAATAAGTAAGAATTGGCGAGAGGGCAATAATGCTAGAAGATGACTTATTAAAAGAGGTTACACCATTACTTGAGAAGAATATATTTTGTTATATATGTGATAGAAGAAAAATAGGAAAAGGAAGAAAAATTAGACTAATTAATAGCCTACACTAAAAGGGATACAGAAGAAAATTCGCATGGGACCGTAACTTCTGAGTTTAGTATCTGTCATTGGTGGCAGAAATGATGAAAATGATAGTTTTTCCATAATTGACTGACATTAACTAAGGCAAGAATTCGAAGAAGTAAAGTGTCACTTTGGTCTGAAAGAAACATATTGTCAACTATTTGCAAGAAGAATGTATAGTTTTCTTCGTAACCCAAAGATTACCACATTTACGTATGAGGAATGTGATTCTCGGTTCGATTTTCAAGAGGACCTCTCAACATTTGTCAAATAACAAAACAGAGAAATACTCGCGGTTTTACCTTATATATCTTTCTTTGCCGCATTTAAAAATCTTGTTCGGGAGTTACTGAAAAACTGCAATAGAGAATCTCAAGAAGTAACTTTCAATGATCATGAATTATCTACAGTTGGAAACTCTGTTGTGACTAAAGCCGCAAGGTAGTTCCTCCGAAAAAGGAGGTCGACACACGTGAGACTACTTACTTGTATAAAGCGAGCGTGTTTGCCCAAGGTAGATAGAGACGAGACAGGAGTATCTTCCGATGCAGAACTCCACGTATAGACTTACTGAATAAGGTGATCGCATCACATGCACTTGAACAGAAAGAGAAGGCGGATTCGTGTACACTATTTTTAAGACAAGGCAACTCTCATTGTTTAAGCTGCTTAATTTCACTTCGAGGCAGGGTAAGATTTTGTTTTTTGATAGAACCGGTCGGTGTTCTGAGTCGCAGTCGATTAAATCGAGCTCCTCTACTTCTCAGACAAACGTGCTCTGGTGACCAACTTGGCTGTCACTTCAGTGTTAGATTCATTGAATGAGATCGAGTCTTGTTCAAGGTTATCAGTCCAAGTAAGAAAAGTTTTAGAATCATTTAAAAGTTTAGAAAATCAAATGAAACAACCTGCTGATGTGTATTAGTTGGCGTAAAACTTTGAAGAATCCTACATTTGAAAACTTACACATTATTTTTTGAACTGTATATAATTTACGATTTCACTGATTTTGTGAAAACTGTGAAATGTTAAGCTAGAAAAACTCACCTTATCGAGATCAACATCTGAAAAATCGGCATAGTTTATTATATCCACAGTTTTGTCAAAAAATCTTGTACATTTGTCCGTAGGAGAATTGTTTGAGAGTGATGTAATTCAGAATTACATTTCGATTTATCGACGGAAAATGTGAGGTGTTCCGGAATTAAGGACGAACTCAACAAAAGTTATGTGCAATGTAAACGCTCGGAAAATACATACGATATGTTTGAGTATCAAATGTAATTCACTGTATGATATGTATCAAACTGCTCCATAATAGCTAGTATTTTCGTTTGTCCTTGTAAAATATTAGTTTCTAAATAAATGGACGATTATTTCGACCGTTCAGTGCATTTTTAGGAAAAAAGCCTTTGAGTTTGTCCTTATTACTCTGAATGCCTTAAATATTCTCTCTTGACCTTTCTGTACAAGTAATAGCATATAGTGGAGCTCCTTCGTGGTTAAGCGGTTAGCGACCGCGCTCTTGGCGAGGGAGACTCGGGTTCGATTCCCAGTGAATGCTCATGCGGTTCGGATTCCACGTTAATCAGTAGGTCGCGTCTCATATAGCCTCGCTGCTGAAAGGAACGTTAAACTCCAAATCAACTCGACTCAATAGCATATAGTGGATTCTAAAACCTTTTCCTTCTTGAAATTTTGAAAACTATTCTGTATTCTTTATACACACAGAGATTTCAAGATAAACATTAATTTTCTGCAAATTAATCACGAAACTTTTTTTTCTTTCTAATATTAATCTTTTCACAAATTAGCAAAATAATTTTATTTATTTTTCAAAGATCACGGTAAAATGTGTTTTAGAAAGACTCCGTCTACTATGGTTGAAATCTAGCAAAGAACTTCGTTGACCTTTCGATAAAGAGTGGACTTTTCCATTGGATGAAAATATAATTGTACGTACAACACAATCTCAAAGGAAATAAAAGGAGGGTAAAAGAAGGAAAAAGAAAAGAATGATTTTTGTTTGCTAATGGTATCGAGGGAGGAACAAAGGATTCTAAGCAAAGGACTCCAGTAACTGCATTTATTCAGTGAAGGAATTTTTCTTTTGAATTCTAATAAAAAGAATGAGCAGAAATACGACAAAGCCCTCTTTGATTGAAAAAAGAAAAAGACAAGAAAAGAAATGGCTTAACAAGGTACAGGAAGTCAAGTCAGTCAACACAATTTTATCTCATGACGCATTCAATTGCATTTTCTCTTTTAATGACAGTGACATACAGTATAGTAGGTGTACTTCTTACTGTATGTATATTGTCTTATTCTCTAATTCAGTGTTTCTCAAACTGTGATCCTTGTCCTATAAGATGAACCTTAGTAAAAATAGAAGAAGGAAATATCAAATGAATTGAGTATAATACATTATATTTGAAAATATCAAATAGGAATGGATTATACAAATACAAGGTATGAGACTAGTGTTTATTCCAGGCATGTTTTTTGGGGCGGCACTCCCCCTCCTCGGAGCTCAGAGTGTCCCCCGAAGGAGACCAAAACAATACGTATATAATATAATAATATATAGAACAGTACCAGCAGTGCTTTCCGAATACTAATTGTGCTCCGTTGGAACATTTTTCTGAAAGAAACACTGTATGCAGTTGTATTAAGATAAAGACGATATAAATTCTAATAGCTTACAAAGATGTATTTATAGTAAAATATTCTTGATTGCCTTCAATCACTTTTTTTAAACTACTAGTAGTATCCACCTTCTATTAATACGAATGTATTCACAATTACGGAAATTTAATTAAAACTTTTTAAAAATAGAAGTATACTGGTATATACTCAAGATATTGAAACTTCTTTCAAAGGAGATAGGAGTAGGGTAGTCCTGGAACATTCCGACTAACAAAAGTTATCCCCAGTTGAAAGAAGTTTAAAAAAAGGTTGTTCTAATTCATTGTAGTGCAATCTGTTCCTTGATAATTCTAGAGAACGGTGCTTGTGAATCAAAACCTATTGATTTAATTGTTCATGTTGAATTATGAATCAACAAATTATTGTCTTAGTTGTTTCTCAAAATTCCTTCTGAGTACTCATTAGTTCTTGGAGATAACAACAAAATGAACTTTAAAGTTGATAGAGATAACTTTTCATATTAGTAGTACTTGGTTTTCTAGGTTCGATTTTATTACAATCTACATTATTATTTTCTTGAATACTTATTTGCGTAGTTTTGTTAAGATTTTCTTTCTTTCTTTTTTTTTTCTTGCTAAATTGAACATTGACAGGGGAATGAAAAAATTTTTCGTTTAACATCAGAATTCAGCAGACTGACTTCGACATTTCAGCAGATATGCGTGCTTCTTTATTATTACATAGACGAAAATACTAGTTTTTTCTACATTCGTCCGATCTAAGCCCGAAACCGATTCAATGAGGCTTCTAAGGATATTCGTGGTAGGAATTTTCAACACTTTCCTGATGATGAAAGAATCGAAAATATTTCTTTTCACTTTTCACAGTTTCCTTCGTTTACTTTCGTGTTTACTTTTTAAATGTATCTCCAATGTAAAACAGCAGCCTGACTAGGAGTTAACATATTTTGCTGCTCAGAAAGCGTGAACTTCGTCCACGTCAAATTTAACATATATTCATATATGCTGTTGAAATGGTACCCTCTGTCCAAGAAGTTTGTAGGTAAAAGTAGATAAATTTTACGTTATAACGTATGACAGTAAGACCAAATTTAAAATCTTTCAACAATATGTCAGCTAATTATTCCTTTCCTTTTGAGTTGGGCCTGGGTGGGGGTTCAGTGGTAGTGCGGTAAGTTTCTGTTTCTATTCTGGGCCATTGTGAAGAATGTGATTGTGTTCATGCTTTTGCTCAAGATCTCCCATTTCATCTCACCTTCTCATTCTTTTATAATCATCCACTTACTTTGATTTTGCTTTATCTTTATCGGGAAATGTTAAACATTTTTTTAAAAATCTACTTCTGTATGATTTGTCATCATATGACTTACCTATTTGAGCAATGAAATGTCATCTTTATTCATCATCAACTCGTCAAAGTCATCAAGGGCAATTTTAGCTATTTTTACTAAAGTGCATATTTTGAATAGGGACTCTGCTCTCTACAATGCGGTAAATATACTAATATAAGCTCTACCTCCAAGCAGAACAAAATGAAACAAGTTTGTATATCTATGTAAGCATACAGGTGCGAAACCTGTGACACATTTTTTAAACGAGAATTTTTCAAAACCTAGATCAGACTAGTCTTTGACAAGCTGAGGACTTCACCTCCTCAAGTCACCAGATTTGCTTGGTTTGCAGCCTCGCTACTTCTTCTTTTTTTCAGCCTTTGCTTCCGTCTTTGCATAGAACAATACGCTTATGACATTATTCTTTGCGAAAAATTTGAACTCCTTTCCCCGTTAGAATATACATTTTAATCAAAGTGAAATAATAAAAACCCATGTCGGCCCAAGTGCTCACTGTATTTGAAAATTCATTTAGGAGGTTCACCCCCTCTTTTCCTCTGATAAGACCAACAACCTCAAAGTCACTTTATAGTATTAAGAAAAAAAAATAGAAATTGCTCCTCTTCTCTCGTTAAAAGCGGACTTTCCGGAATCCTGTGGGGGGAATTTCAGGAAAAGCTGTGGCATATGCCCACTTATTTTGAATAAGGAGTTTATTTACAAAGTTTCATATCCATAGCGTGTCTCTAATCGCAAGGAATTTCGAGATATGGTCATCTTAACAATTGCAAACCCGCCCTTTTCCTTCCCTTCTAAGAAAAACATGAAAAACCACTGAAACACGTCTTTAATTATTTTAAATTAAAAGCCTAAATACCAATTTTAATGTCTCTAACCTTAAGGGATTTAGAGAGAGTTTATGGCCACCTTATTACAACAATTGTAACTCCCATCCTTTCTTCTTCCCACGTTCTTTTTTTCTTTTCAGGAGAATAAAAAACACTCTGAAACGTGTCTTTAATTATTTTAAATTAAAAGTCTATACACTTACTTTCATTTCTCGAACCTTAAAGGATTTCGAGCGAATAAGGTGTATAAAGTTTTCTAACCTTAAACATCTTGTTATAACGATTGTAACGATTGTATATATATAATATAATATAATATAAAACGATGAAACGTCTAATTATTTTAAATAGGAAGTCAAGTCCATATACCAAATTTCTTGTCTCCACCTTTCAGAGATTCGGTTTTGATTTGATTTTGAATCTCTTTCAGCAGCGAGGTTATATGAGACGTGTAGCTACAACTTAACGTTGGACCCGAAGACCACGAGCTTCCATCTGGAATCGAACCCATGTCTTCCCCGCCAAAGGCGCGTACACTAACCGCTTAGCCACGAAAGAGTTGTTAAGAGATGTGGACATTTTACTATAATTGCTACCTCCATTCCCTCTTTCGCGGTGGCTCAGTGGTAGAGTGTTCATCTCCGGTGCTTGGGGTCCCTGGTTCGATCCCAGCTCGCGTCGTGTGGACTTTGTGGTGGACAAACACCGTGCTCGTGGGTTTTCTCGGGGTTCTCCCGTTTCCTCCCACTTTCTTCATTCCACCATTTCATTCATTTCTCATAATCACCGTCTCCTTTAGCCTAACCGACATAATCGTGGGACGTAAAACTGAAAGATTTCATTTCATTTTTCCATTCCCTCTTTCCCAGTCGAACCTCCAAAAATTCTTCCTTAGTGTACCTTACGTTACAAATCCCATGCTCTGCCGAAATTTCAAGTTTCTAGCTTAAGCCGTTTGACCTGGACGTTGATGGGTCAGTCAGTCACTCAGGACTACTACTTTTAGTATAGAGAGATTACGAGCATTACGATGGTGATGTGTACTTGAAGTATGCCTAGTAAATTTTAATTTCTCTGAACACGTTGAGATTTTATACATTATCGTTGGGTATTTTTATTCCCTATGCAATTCTGAACGGTTAGATTTTATGTTTTTTAGAGAGAGAGAGAGAGAGGAAGGGAAAGGGCAATATATTAGTTTATAAGGAACTTGTTTTGAGTGATACTTCAGTCAAAAAATAACCAATGTACTTATGCGTTTACCGCGTGCTTAGTGTTTTCTTATCAGTCAGTTATTGAAATTATATACGGTAGCTATTGTATTGTTCAAACCTACAGTAGATAGCATTTGACACCGTACAAGGAAAGAAGGAAAAATGTTAGAGATTGAGAAAATAACAGAAGATTAGTGATGAGCAAATGCAAGACCAAGACCAAGACTGGGGTGGTCTTGGTCTTGGTATTGTTCTTGCACATCCAGTCTTGGTCTTGGTCTTGCACTGGAACCCTTAGTCTTGGTCTTGGTCTTGTTCTTGCACACCCAGTCTTGGTCTTGGTCTTGGTCTTGCATGCAAGAGTCTTGCAAGTCTTGCAAGTCTTGCATTTAAGAAATCTCAAGCTTTTCCTAGGTAAATTTTACTATGGATATAAGGGATAATAAACTCTACAATGCGCCAATAGTGACGGAAATATAATACGTGTTTCTAAATGTAATATAATTTAACTTTGTGTAAGTATCATGATAGTGTACAACATAGGTGATTACCTTCCCACTTGTAAGATATGCCTAAATCACAACGTTTCGTAATCTGTTTATATTTTTTAACAGATCCAACACCCCGCTGATTCCCAAACTAGGGATGCTATCCCTGAACGCATGAAAGAAAATCAAGACGGCACAGTTTATTGATATACCATGAAATGCAAAATTATTTTTACACTCTAAAGGCGTCAGATTTTTCTTTTCAACCACGATTAGCTAATCCTTGTATTAATCAAACTTCCAATGAAATATTGAGATTTTGTTTTACAGATTCCAATATGTACTCTATGGGCAGAAACTTGACATTACGCAAAAATGATGAAAAAATTGCAGGCTTTCGATACATGGGCATGGAGAAAAAAAAAAAGGAGAGAATTAGCTGTGTTGAACGGACAACGAATGAGGTGTTAAAAAGAAATCAGCAGTAGTGAAGAAAAGAATATTATATGTTAAGAGAAGGAAAAGGAAACGGTTAGGATGTTGGCTGAGGAAGAACTGTATTATGAGGGACGTGCTGGAGGGTATTGTGAAAAGAAAGAGAGGGAGGGAACGAAGGAGACTAGTTGAAGGAAGGTATAAAAACAGAAAATTGCTACGTCAAGACGAAGAGACTAGCTGAGGACCACCGAACGTCGAAGTTTCTCAGTTGCAGCAAGTAACCTGCCAATAAGGCAGAATAGCTATTATGAAGATGATGATATATTTAGCAATATTGACTAAAAAAGAGAAAGAGAAAATTAAAATAATAATTATTATTATCAAACCTCTTAATATTTTAGAATAATTTGAGTGAAAACTGAAAACGATTCAACTGTCTGTCTTTTGTGTAAATTCAATCTATATAAATACTTTTGACCTGTGTTGGAAATACAAAATAACGGAATCAAACTCCAAGTTATTTGAAGTCTCACTTGTGAATATGGATTACTAGCATCAATTACCCACTTCGTTGGGTTAAACTTTAAAAAAATAATAATATATTTCGTTAGTCAGTCACTTTTTACTATTAGTAAAGCGCTCTGTGATATCTGTCATTTTCGATTATTTTTATATTTCCCTCCTCCTCCCCAAGTTACGAGGCTGAATTTGGTCGTAAGCTGTATCGAAAGTGTCAGTATTCAACTCAGCGAACTAAACTATGGCTTCGACAACAATATTTGTCATTTTCGATCTTTTTATATATCTTCTCTTCCTTCCGCCAAACTACTGGGCTGAACTTGGATTTAAATAGCATCGGAAGTGTCACTGTTTATCTCAGCGACCCCTAAAACTACAGACTCCATTTTAAAATAGGTCATTTTCGATTATTTTTAAATATCTTTCATTCCCCCCCCCTAAACTGCACCGTCAAAGTGATATGACAGAAACCACCTCAGGCCCGATCCTCATCTATGTTGAAAATGAGAGCGAGTTCGGTCGGGTGGTTCAAGAGTTATTAAATTATTTTTGTACATTTTCCATCCCCACCTTTTACCCTAAGTTCTATCGTCAAAGTGATTTGATAAAAAAAAAAAAAAAAAGTCAGAACCTCATCTATGTTGAAAATTTGATCGAGATTGCTCGTTTGGTTCAAGAGTTATTAAGTTTTATTTATTATTTTATAACCCCTCTTCCCCCCCTAAGTTTTACTGTCAAAGTGAAATAACGAAAACACTCCCAGTACCAAACCTCATCTATGTTGAAAATTTGATCGAGATCGGTCGGTTGGTTCAAGAGATTAGTAGTCACAAAAATAGTCACTTTCAATTTTATAATATAAATTTATTGTTGTAGTATAATGTTATATCGTTTAATCCCCGATGTGCCGTATACCTAAGGAGGCTAAAAGTTATATTAATAAACAATTATTCAATGTATAAGCATCTGCCCATGAAATCAAACTTGCGGTCACATGCACTAAGTCTTTGTCAATGTCATGAAAATGTTATTTCGATATTAGTTTTAAGAGCACGCATTGAAAATTTCCAACGGATGCTTGAGTGTCGGAGCCAAGGCCATACCCATGTAGTCGAGACCTATGGTGTACGAAATTACCTATGTTCAATAATACATATCTCTTTAGTTTTGGAAAAAGAACACCACTAATATGCTTTGAAATGAAATGAAGTATCTAGTTTAACGTCCCACGATTGTGCACCAAGGCGTTAAACAAAGGAGACAGTGATGATGAGAAATGACTGAAATGAAGAAAGTAGGAGGAAACGAAAAAAATACCTAGAAAATCCACGCACACGGTGTTTGTTCACAAAAAAGCTCACATAGGGCGAGATGACACCATTATGGCTTGAAAACGAGTAATATCTACAGAAAACGCGAACAACCGATTCCGAAAACGACATACTGATCGACTCACACGGATTGCATGAACTACTGGGAACACATTCACTCCAGCAGCATTTTTACTGAAGCCAAAACATCCATCTCCTTCTTTTTTACATTATACAAAAAAAATTCAAGTAGTGGCGGTACTTGTGCAAGACTCTTGCGCAAGAGTCTTGGTCTTGGTCTTGGTCTTGGTCTTGCACCCCTTGGTCTTGGTCTTGGTCTTGCATCGGGATACCTGGTCTTGGTCTTGCATGCAAGACTCTTGCAAAAACTGCAAGACCAAGACTCTTGCGCTCATCACTACAGAAGATGCGTTGTATAAGGATTGTATGTATGTATCATTGTAACTTTGAGTTACTACTGTTTTTTTTTTTTAAATAAAATGATTTGCTTTCTTTGAAAAATCTTATTTCTGTAACAAAGAAGTATTTCTACTCTGAGTACTTACGCTAGTCATTTCGTAGATTTCTCATATTTACCATAAAATGCTAAACAATTTTTTAGACTGTAATCTGTGAATATAAAATAAGAAGTCCTGCCTGTCTGATGAACACCGGACTTCGAACTCAGACGAACTCCATATAAAAGACGCAAAAGTAGAAACGTTAAAATATTACCCGCAGTAACATGTGGGGGCATTCAGGGACGCCCGTAGGATTATTTTCTAGGGGGACAAAGGACCGACTCCAGGGAAAAGGGGAAGACCGACATACAAGCACAGTTGCGAATACACACACACATACACATTTTGATGCACGCCTGCGCATAATACATCATATGAAACAATGGTTATTTACACACACACATCTCTATTAACAATAGTAAGTAAACTGAACTACTATAGTATTTAATATAAATATATTAAGTATAAATAATAGTGAGTAAGCAAATTTTTGTCTTGACATGTATTTTCAAGAACTGAACACCTTTCGAAAATCTAGGGGTGCAACTCTCCCCCTTGCCCACTGCAGCGGCGATCATGGAGGCATTTGCTAGTTTTACATGTAAAAAGCGGGACAATAGACTTTAGATAAGGTAATAAATTGATTAATTACTTTTTACCTATGTTAAATGTTGTTAGGCTTTCCTCAACTTTTTACATTTCACCGTTTTTCATTTCCATCCACTTTATTTTCTTTGTTCTCCATATCCTCTTTGACAGTTTTTCTTTTTGGAAAACTTTTCTCTCTCTGACTGGATCTGCCATATTGGTAAACGGTAGGGCTATTCCTTTTATTTGTCCACATATATAAATTACTGTAATTAACATTAGTTGAATTATTCAGTTTTAACATCTCGTTATTTTTTCTCTTTTTTTCTACTTTCAGTGGTGCTGACATTTGTCAATTGTTGGGATGTGAAATGGGCAACTCGAGTTCAAGATGTGTTCACGTACGCCAAGCTGGTTGCTCTTATTGCCATTATTATAACAGGGTGTGTACAACTTGGCAAAGGTATGTAATCTATAACATGAGATGTCTGAAACTATTTCTAATATTTATCATCTAGAATAATTAAAATAGCGTTCTGATTCCCTGCTTTCCTTTATACCGCACTTCATTCTTATGGTAGTGAACTGTACTCATCTGCACTAGATTGTAAAACTCCATTTTCACCACCTATTGTGTTCAATATAATGGTCCTGTGATGAGCTATTGCACGACATCGGAGCTTCTATTGAATGAGGCTTCTATTCAGCACAGCCTGCTCCAGTGTAGCTACTCGTCCTTGCACACTTCATAGACTCCGTTTCGTAGTGTGCAAAAGACCAAAGGCACAAAATTCCATGGGTGATGCATCTGGCTGTTGAACAGGAATGTGTATAAATGGGATAGCCTTAATACCGGTCTTCTCTTCCATACGAGTCATGTAGGCCAGTATTGTTTTGTTGGATGTGGACTTTTTCAGTCTCATTGCCATACAAAGCAGTGGTATGTTGGCGGTGTGTGTTGTGTGTATAGTGCTACATTTACCTTTACATTAGTTTCCATTCTGTATACGTATAGTAAGTTTAGCTAAGTACAGAAACTCACCACTACCATAAACTCTGTGGGGAAGCTTTCCTTGCACGTGTGGATCCACTGCGCGTGCTCCTTTCCATCGATAGGACGTTAGCAAATCGCACATCCTGCTTTGACTCGCGCAAACAGACCAACGCCTTGTCTATAATGATGATACAACATTATTCATCACCTGCTAGGTAGTGTTCATACAGATGTTTGCCTGCCATTCTTCGTTGGGAGACCATGGACTTTGCGATTGCGCACAGTTTTCAAAGCTAACTTCTGTTGGATTATCCGGTTAACGATCGCTGGTGACCGTTGTACACATACTATTATTTTACGTTGCGATGGATTCTCCTTGGTGACATATTGCTGTATTTTAGAAATTACATCTCGAGTGCGTTTCGGAGTTGGTTGCTTCTCCTGCGACTTTTGACCTTGCGTTGTGTCCGTCGAGAATGAATGCAATTACGATGAAATGCTACATGTCCCTTATCAGATACTGAGAGATCTTTCCACTTACTGTTTTTTTTAATTTTTTTTTTAAACTTTACTCTAGCTATAGCTCATATCGGGAAGTGTTACTATGGAACCCTCCCAAAGCGGATATGTTTTTTTGGAGGCATGATGATCACAAAGACACTCTCTCCTAACTTGTAGATAACAGTTTGACTCAGTTTGTAGATGACACTTTGTGTGATATGTGCAATATGTGACCGGAACAAACGCAGAGCTTTTGGTGGCGCCTCTAATTCACTACCAGAAGGATGAAAGAATCTTCTGTAGCATTTGTTACGCAGGCAGCTATCGAACATAGATAGAGGGCTTTACTTGTTTAATTTCTTTTATCGTCAATTTCCCATATTTTTTTTTTTTTTTTTTTTTTAGCTCGCTTCCAAGTTAATTTTCGTACACTTTCTGTACCTTATATCTATCAAACAATATATTTTTCGACCAATATCTATTAATATTGTTTTGCTTTTCTATATGTATGTCTCATGCACGGTAGTATCCTAAAGTGCACCATTTTTGCAAATCTCCAGTATAGAAAAATGATTTAGTATAATAATAATAATAATAACAGTAATAATAATAATAATAATAAAATAATAATAATAATAATAATAATAATAATAATAATAATATACAGTCATTTGATACTAAGAATTATTCAGTTCTCAATTGACTAGAGTAGCAGTATCGAATTGATGTTATATTAGGTGATAGACTGAAATGGAAAACAATCCTCCAATTGAACGAGTACAACCAATTTGTGAAATAATCATACAGCAACAAAACGGTGTAGCTCCTCACTATGGGAACATTGTGAAGTACTTATTAAATGAACAGTTCTAATGAATGGATGGGCAGACGAGATACAACTAAATGGCCTGCGCGTTCACCGGATCTCAACCCAATGGACTTTCCTGTCTGGGGAATAATGAAGATAGTTTATTTTTCTGAAAGTTTACGAATGTAGAGCGTTTAGAGGAACTTCTGAATTATTTCTGAATTTGATAAATTACTGTCCAATAACATTAGTGATATAATAGATTCTTCTGTGCTTGAAAGATGTAATTTGTGCATTGAAAACGATTTAAGACACTTTGAATACTTGATTTAGGTAATACAACCTAACTTAATGTTATGGTTTTACTTTTAATAATTTCATAGTATCTAGTTGATAAAAATAATTCGTTTCGAGTGGATTTTTGTCAAGTGGTTTATAATCCACCTTTTACAATATTCGAGATAGCTCCACATAGATATTGAATGCCTGTTGCATATCAACGAAATCAACGCAAATTCACAGGATGCGACCAAGAATGGAAATTGCACTCCTATATTCCGAATGTGAAATGTCTCGTAACTAAGTTAGCGTGACTCGCATATTTTTCAAGAATACGGGTATTAGGGCACCATAAAATTATGTGGGCAGATGTGCATCTCGTAAATTGCTATTATGGAGGTTTTTTTTTTCTCTTTGTCACTGAAAGCGGAAATTGTTGTCAGCCAAATGACAGAACGTAAATTACATCTAACGAGGAGTGAGCTATATTATATTATACAGTGGCAGAAAGTTCGTTGTACCGGAAAAAATATTTTTCCAAACACGTCCAAAATAGTCTATTACATGAGATACGGAACACATTCCGAGAAACAAAAGAATGACTTCATTTGTGCAGGCTGTCGCTAGTGTTCTTACTTTAATTTTCCTGAAGACACATTTTACGACCATTACTTTCAATAAAACCGTTGCGATGCTGCCTTTCGCGAAATACCCTCGTGCTTTTGTCAATTCGGGAAATCAGTTGGCGTTTTATTGCAGTTGTTTGGCAAATACGGATTTTTTTTTTTTTTTAAATCTCCGTTTCTGTTATGTCCAATTACGAAGATTCCTTCCCATAAATTGAATTATTGGAAAGCGGATTCTTGGTTCTCTCTGTTCTGTCTCTTTCTGTTTCTTAATAAAACTGTAGAGAAAATCCTCTATAGTAAAATTACAGTGCTACAAGTTAAGCATTACTGAAATGTGTTACTGATCTAGCGGATCAACTGCATAATGCAGCACTAGCTATATTCAGAGTTGTTAGATTTCATTCCGATACACTGGAAAGTAAACTAAACGTTTTCAAAACACATTTTCAAGTTAAATCAGGGCCGGTTCTACTATATGTGCAACACGTGCATTTGCACGGGACGGCAGGTTTCGAGGGGGGAGGGGAGGGCGGAAAAATCTGTCGTAACTATACTAGGTGCTCGTGGAACGAGGATGGCGAGGTTACTACGATAGATTCAGACCCCATTAAAATCATACATAGCAGCAGGTATGAATGTAGTTTTAAAAATCACATTTTTAAAAATGAAACATGTAAAAATTATAGATAGTCAAGCAACTAATTCACAAGTTGTATCACAGAGCAAGACCTGGAGTACCTGTCCCTCAACTAAGTGAGCTCTTATGCAAACATAGATGGCAGTATAACGCAATAGATTCTGGGATGTAGTTGTGTCCTTTTCACAACTATTTTAGCTACTGGCCGCGAAATACCTTTCTCACTAAATGAAATGATAACCAGATGACAAATTTGTAGTAGTACGATACAACTGTTAGCCGTTAGCGTGATGCTTTTATATTCCTTAGTGAATGTATGTATTAATATTTGTTAATTTGAAAATCATCCGTTGCCTTTGTTATTGTAAACCTTTATTAATATTTGACACACACACACACAAAAAAAAAACTTTTCAAGCACAAATAGTGATTTTCTAGAAAAAATAATTTTCCTACTTTTATATGTGACTGATGATTGTTTGTATTTTGTACAGGTAAGTATGCGTTATCTGCTTACACCTATCCTTTTTAAGGTCACTGTTACGTATAGGTCTCTTTCTATAGCTTTCAGAAAATTTTTCAATAATTGAAGACTTTACCCGAAAACCCGTCAAGTCCAAAAAGTGAAAGTGTAAATGAGATAGCTTCACAATGGTTTCTCGTCATCCGATTTTCTTCAAACTTGGCACATATATACTAGACCAAAAATAAATCGACACGTTTTTTTTTTCTTTCGGAAAATAGGTTAAGGAGCAAAGAGTCTCTTTCCAAAAAAGGGCCCTCGTGATTAAAAGGGCCACTTTAAAGAAACGAAACTCTGCCGATGCAAAGATGACTTCAAAATAGGAAATACGGGTTTTGTCGCTTTTGAGAAAAAAGGGTTGCAGGGGTAATGTCCCATTCGAAATGACAAAGAGACCCGCACAATCCTTACGGAAATTGGATTCAATGGTATTGCTTCAAACCGTGATATGTTGTAGATATCGTGTCCCTAAGAAAAAGTCTTAACGGGCACAACCACAAATCACTGACCGTTTGGCCACTAAGAATACAGGGGCACATTTTTGAAAATAGCCAAAGATAACGACACTCTGGATTTCGGTAAAAATGACTGAAACGTTGATATGTTGTAGATATTGTGAGTCTGAGAAAAAGTCTTAATGGGCGTAACCACCAATCACTGATTGTTTGGCCACTACGAGACCACTTTTTTGAAAGCAGCCGAAAATAGTTATATTCTGAATTTCGATTAAAATGACTGAAACTGTGATATATTTTAGATGTTGTGATCCTGGATAAAAGTTTCAATAAACACAACCACCAATCATTGGCCGTTTGGCCACTACAGGGCCACATTTTTGAAAACAGCAGAAGGTAACGTTATTCTGGATTTCGGTAGAATTGCTTGAAACTATATGTTGTAGAAATTGTGATCCTGAGAAAAAGTCCCAATTTGTACAACCAACCGTCACTGACCGTTTGGCCACTGCAGGGCCAAATTTTTTAAAGCGGCAGAATGTAACGCTATTTTGGGTTTCGGTGGAATTGCTTGAAACTGTGATATGTTGTAAATATTATGATCCTGAGAAAAAGTCTCAATTTGAACAACCATCCATCACTGACCGTTTGGCCAATACTGGACCACTTTTTTTTAAAAAATAAATAAATAAATAAATAAAATTGATAAAAGTAATGGTATTCCGGATTTTGGTGGAATTGCTTGAAACCGTTATATGTTGTAGATAATGTAATCCTGAAATAATCTCAACAGGTGCAGCCACCAATCAACGACCGTTTGGCCACTACAGGGACACTTAATAAAAAGCAACAGAAGGTAACGGTATTCTTTATTGTGGTGGAATTGCTTGAAATCGTGATATGTTGTAGATATTGTGATCCTGAGAAAAAGTCTCCATGGTCACAATCACTAATCAGTGACCATTTGGCAACTACGGAGCCACATTTTTTTGTTAAACAGCAGAAGGTAAGGAAACTCTGGAATTTTGGTAGAATTGTATGAAACCCTGAAAATTCATATTCCACAACCCGGAAATTGATGGGGAGAGTAACGGTGAACATCATTTAAGCATAGCCCATATTCACATGCTCATCTCACGGAATAAAACAAAACATAGACAATTTTTCTCAGGATCACGACATCTGCAACGTATCACACTTTCATTCATTTACACCGAGATCAAAAAATCGTTATTCCCGGCTTTTTAAAAAATGGACCTGAAGTGGCCAATAGGGCTGCCAACTGGCCGGTTTTTGACCGGCCTGGCCGGAAATATTGCTGTTATTTTGGTTAAAGCCGGTGATTGATACAAACTTCTTACCAACCCCTTTATGACTGTTTTTTTTTTTTAAATCAAATTTGTATCTAGTTCGAAGTATATATATTTAAAAAGTAACTTTCACTCTGTAAATTCAAAACTGTCACCTTTCCCCATCTATAAATGATTAATATACTGTATTTTGTTCATGTGTTTAGATAATTTTAAAAAAGACAGGGACTGTATCAAAGAAATTTTGAAATTTGCTTGAATTTGAATTTTATATATTTATTGAGTGTGAAAAGGGATTTCTTAAAGCAATTTCCTGTAGTTGCAGTATAAGTTTAAAGAATAAATTTCATTTTCCAAATGCAAAATTGTCACATAAAAATTACTTTACTTTTGTTCATCTGTTTCAATGACTAAAGAAATGGTAGTTACTGTTAAATACAATAAAATGATCAATACGATTTCAGTTTCTCATTTATAGCATAATATGTCTATTAAGCTTATTAGTGCTCGTGAATGGGTCCGAATAGAGATATTTTACACTCAGACCTATATCATAGGGAATTTTGAGGGGGAGCTATTATTATTATTATTATTATTATTATTATTATTATTATTATTATTATTATTATTATTATTATTATTATTATTATTTTCCAGACTTGGCAGTCCTATGGCCAAACGATCATAATACGATGGTTGTGTCCATTAAAACCTTTTCTCATGATAAAATCTTCAACATATCTCAGTTTTACTAAATCTTACCGAAATCTAGAACATTGTTATATTCAGCTGTTTACAAGAAAGTAGCCCTGTAGTGATCAAAGGATTAGTGCTTTGTGGTTGTGTCCATGGAGGCTTTTTCTCAGGATAAAAATATCTACAATATCACAGTTTGTCATTTTCACCGAAACACAAAACACTATCTTCGATTGCTTTAAAAAAAATGCCTCGTAGTGGCCAAACGGCCAGTGATTGGTGGTTGTCCCTATTGAGACATTTTCTCAGGATCACATCATCTACAACATATCACAGTTTGTCATTTTAATCGAAATGCAGAATATCACTATCTTCGGTTGCCTTCAAAAAACTGGCCTCGTAGTGGCCAAACGTCAGTGATTTCTGGTTGTGCCCGTTGAGACTTTTTCTTAGGAACATCATATCATCATATCTACAACATATCACGGTTTGAAGCAGTTCCATTTAAATCCAATTTCCGTAAGAATTGTGCGGAGTAATTTGTCATTTCGTAGGGGGCAATTGCCCCCTGCAACCCTTTTCTCGTAAAAGCGACAAAACCCGTATTTCCTATTTTGAAGTCATTTTTGCATCGGCAGAGTTTCGTTTGTTTAAAGTGGCCCTTTTAATTACGAGGACCCTTTTTTGAAAAGGGGCCCTTTTCCCCCTTAACCTATTTTCCGAAAGAAACAAAAAAAAAAAAAAAATACGTGTCGATTTATTTTCGGTCTAGTATGTATGTGCCAAGTTTGAAGAAAATCGGATGACGAGAAACCCTTGTCTAGACTTGACGGGTTTTTGCCCCAAAGTCTTCAATTTGACCTTTTAACCTTGAGAGTGACCTTAGATGGCTGGTTCGGTTATTGGATCTCGGTATTGAGCTAAGGTACATATATTCCAAATTTGAGCCCCCTAGCTGTTAAAGGTAAAAAGTTATCTTGTTTACAGAGAAAGGTATTTCACCCCATTTGCGAATTTGTATAGCTCGTACCTCGCCATATTATTTAAAATAAATATTTCTTGTTGGAAACACTTCATAATGATGGTAGTTAAATTTACTAAGTTGACCTTCTATTCGAATACTACATTCATCAATTATGTTTGGTAACATAGATACTGCTAAAGTAAATTATCAAACGAATCCCAGTATGACTTGCTTGATTGCTGTCAAATACAAGAAATCAATTCTCGAATAGTAGCGAACACCTGTTCTCTTTAGTCAATTATTGCAGTTTTTATATGAAAACTAATCCTCTCTTTGTCATAAACAAGTTCCTTATTGAAGGTGGAAACAAGTTTTTTCTTTTTAAAAAAAAATTTTTAACAGAGGTAGAAGGAAAAATCAAGAGAGATAATAGAGCTAGATGTACTGGAATTATGAACTGATTATATTGAGAATGAAGCTCGATGTTGAATTCTACAAAAACGATGACCATTTTTCCTCTGGATGTGTGGTTGCTTTATCTTTCACAAACATAATAGATTATTATTTAAATTTTTAAAAAAAGATACGAGATTGTATTTGTAGTGTTTAAACTTTTCTGAGTGCGAGTGCTCTTTCCTTCCCCTTCGTTGACCATGATGGGGTAGCATACTTAAAATTCTGGCTGTTAAGATTTGTTCTTTCTGAAGAAGACGGAGTGGCAGCAAATTACCTAGGGCCGGTCCTGAGTTAAATAAATCAAATCCCCTATTATTTCAACATCTTGTTTCTTTTCCCTTATTTTATTATTATTGAAACTGAAAAGAAGAGTATTAAAAAACTGAAGTGGACTACGTTACCACGAAGCCGTGTTAATACAAATAGTTACATGCTATTCAAGCAAGTTTATCGATGATTTATATTACGGTATTGTTTTGTTAGATTACGTTTTTGTTTGTTAGTCAAATCTTTCTCTAACATTGATACGACAATTAAATCTAGGAGGTTCCGGTGGGCAGGTCATATAGTCAGAGTAGAAGAAAGTAGGAACGCTTTTCAAATTTTAACTGGAAATCCAATCGTAAACACCATTAGAAAAACCTAGGCAGAGATGTGAGAACAATATTAAGGTAGATCTCGTAGAGATCGGAAAACGTGAGTTGAGTTGATTTAGAGTTTAACGTCCCTTTCAGCACCGAGGCTATATGAGATATGAACCTGCTGAATAACGTGAAATCCGAAACACATTGAGCAGCTGCCAGGAATCAATCCCGGGTCTCCCACGCCAAAGGCGCGTGCGCTAACCGCTTAGCCACGGAGGAGCTCAAATCGGAAAGCAGTAGAAACTAGATCCAGTTGGCTAACAGCAGAAGTCAGTGGAGAGCTTTTGTGAATGCGGCATTGAACCTCAGAATTCCATAGGCCATAGCAGGGCGCTGTAAATTAAAGCGTCCTGGTCATAGAGTGCGTTAGTCAGAGTGGATTCTTGAACTTAAATTTCACGTACCTCCATACAAACTAGAGGCTCTGAAATTTTACACAAACACATAAACCCGATTACAATGCAATATCTTCAAAGTATTTTCACTGTAGCTAATCGTTTTATTGTAAAATTGGCCACTGGTTTGTTGCAAATGACTAGGCGGGCGTTCTCTTGACTTGAACAAGTTTGAGCAATGAATTGTTTTAAGTTTTATAAAATGTTCTTAGAAAATACAATATGTAAGCTTACACAGTGAAATAAGTATTATATTCAAGTTGAAAAGTTTAGGGTAAAATAAAGAATTGATTGCAGGATAATGAATAAAATAAAAAAGATATATATAAATACCAATAAAACAAGTCAATGCTTTTATAAAATGTACTAAATAACATTTTTTTTTCTTTTGTTGAGTAAAACGAAAATAAAAATCTTCTGTTCAGTGCATTTCATAAGAGCATTAGTTGTAATTGTTTCTTTATGGTTATTATTTCTTGATTCGACAGTTTTGGAAATCATTTGCTATCATTTTGGCTACTGGACACAAAAAAGTGACATCGAGTCTCCACGTGCACTATATAAAAAATTGAGTTACAAAGTTAACTCGAGAGCTAAAATGGTAATTTAAAAAAAAATAAAGTAGAAAGTACATATCTCTGCACCAGACACAATTTGAGGGTTGTGTGTGTGTGTGTGTTTGTTTGTTTGTTTGTTTCGTGGTGTCTTTCTTCTTGTTTCCTTTTATTTGACCCTACTAATTCGTATTCACCAAAGGAATGTTGTATGATAAACGAGACATAATATCCTTATAATCGTTAAAAAAAAAAAAAATAAATGAAAATACTTCCGATAAATACCTGGAATATATATAAGTTATAAATAGTTTTAAAAAAATGGAATATCGTATTTCCAATATTAAATTCACAGGTGAATAAATATTACCAGATGTGGTATTCCGCAGTCTCATGTGTGAGAATAGTTATCTGTAAATTACTATACACAGACTTCATTAAGGAAACAGGAATTGTCCTACTACAATACGCGTATTGGCATTGTCTATCATTTGTGAAGTTTACCTATTTTTAAGAACTCACCAGTCCCAGGTTCGATATCTGGTCGGAGAGCATTGAACGCATTACAGTGGTTCGGATTTCACTTTAAAAGTCTTCATCCCGGCGAAATTAAAATATCGCTAATTTTACAGTAATTATGTGATATCTTCAAATAGATAAAAGATAATCGAAATGTGGAACAAGAGCGCCCTAGACAATATTCTCTACATGAGAAATTGTTATCACGACTCACTTATCTGCTTTCGATTTCGAGCCATTTTGAAAATCGGCATTTATTTTCGCGTTTCTAAACAGCTGAAAACGGAAAGCCGCTAGGTGACTTGTGATAACGGTACCTCACGCAAAATAATATTGTCAAGTCGCTCTTGTTCCATATTTCAATTATCTTTTATCTATTTGAAGATATCACATAATTACTGTAAAATTAGCGGTATTTTAATTTCGCCGGGATGAAGACTCTATGTCATATATCTTCGATCCTAAAAAGGAACGGTAAACTTTGATAAACGAACCAAACTACTATCCGTAAAGATCAGGGTGTTCATGCATGAAGTATGCTCACTTTGCACGCAGCAGTTATCTACTGTTGATGAAAGATGTCTTCTGTCATCTACCCAGTGCTCTTTCAAGACCCGTCGACCCTGCAACAGTTATGCAGAGCTTTCAAAACGGCTTTTCGTTTGCATGTCTTTTATGCAGAGGAAGGTTCAAGGCTAGATACGATGGCTTTTTGTGATATGGCGCACTTGCAAACTGAAAAGACCAGCACCTCGTCTTATTGAAGTGTAAGAGGTACCTCCCACGCTAACAGAAAACCATGTCCCTAAAACGATTCGTTCAATTAAGTTACTGCACAAAAAGAGAGCCTTAAAGAACGTCTGGTTTCATCATCTTGAGACAAGCTTTTTCTTTACACAGCGCATATCTACTAAACTTTGACAACTTGTTTTACAACATAATTCAATGGTCATTTAAGAAACAGCTCTACAATATTTTAGATTTAGACTCGTTAAGCAAAAAGCATAATATTATTATGATAGCAACAATAAGGCATTGATGAAAAAAACAGTTTTCTTAACTACACAGTAAAAAAATTGTTAATTCAACACTGGCTCAGTGTCACCCAAGCTGTGTTAAATTTTGATACATGCCTGGTGCTACTTGAACTCCATCGCATTTTGGAGTAAAATATTAAAACAATAGTCGTTAAATCCACCACTTGACATGATGAGGAGTAATTTTAATAACAAAGTGTTTGGTGTTATATATATACAGTTGCCAAGTAGTTAGTTTTACAAAAACAAGAATCACATTTATTAAACGGACATGACTGTTATGAGAGAGGATAATGTGACATAAATTATTTATTAAGTGCTTAGCAGGAACGAAAGAGTCGGCGACAAAGAGAAACATAGGAACAACTAATGGCAGCTCTTCTACTTATGTAAATGTCATCAGAAATTTCTTACACTAATTAAAACCATTTTCATGAAAGATTACAGAAAATATAATGCGTTATTCGTTGCATGATATAAATGTCAAATTTACTGCGTAAAGCTTTCTTCATAGCGAGAAATGAAAGTTAATACAAATTCTCAATGTCAGTTTTCTAGAATTTGATATTATTGGAAGACAATATACACGCTTAAAATTACAGTATGCATGTATCTAATATTGTCTATTTGATACACATAATTTTGAAGTGGCTGTAATACCATTGCTAACTCATGATTCTAGCAAATAAACCGTTTCACTGAGGTATAAGACTGTTATTAATCAGCTTGCATTCACCATGCTAGCTGGGGTGTTAAGTAACAACAGATCACTTTGGCGTTGTTCTTATTTGCGCGTTTCAAGTTCTATAACAACGCCGCTGTATTATTTTTATACCGTACAACACCATCTCTAAAAGTCAAACTGGTGATGTCAAGTCTATGTTAACCACCTTGGTTTGAAATAACAGGCTAAAAATGGTAGTTATGCTGGGATCACTAGCCTGTGTTAAAATGTGTATTTTTTTTAAAAAACTTTTTTCTTTTGCTGTGTACGGATTGAATAATATTAAATAGTATGTTTACTTTAACTCATCGTTAGCAGAATTGCTATAGATATGCTACATTGACTTGATCCCTAGTCTTCCGTTGCAAGCGCTGCTATCGGCTGAAGGAATTCCACTCGCTTTCTCTCGCTTAGCAACACCTGAACCCTTATTGGTTCAACGCGTGGGTGTGTGAGGGTGTGAGCGTTAAGTTCGCATTTTTGCCACGGCTCAAGACATTTTGGCAGCATAACAGTCATTGTTTTATGTTTTATTATAGATAGCAATGAAATCTAGAGCCAAGGGAAGAAGTAAGAAGTGTCTTTTTTGTTTTTCATATACCCTTGCATTCTCTTAAATAACGAGGGATTCAGAGAAGGGGTAGCAGTTACTATCTTCTGGATTTATAGGTTACTAACCCAGATCCTGGATTTTCACAACATACATTTCAGATTCCAAAAATCTTCATATTTATTTATTTATTTATTTATTTGTACCCTCAACAGAGTATAAAACTCCAGTTACAGAAAGTTAACATTTAGTGTTTATGTGCAGTTAACCAGTAAGAATAATGGTGATAAATAAGTTTAAATACATACGTAAATAAATACATAATAACAGGACAAGACAAGTGTACAAATAAGCCATGAATCATAGGACTTCCAAAACTTGGTTCCTAAAGTGACGTTCTTTGTTACTAAATATATCCAAAAACACATTCTCTTTACTTATTGCATTGTAAGCAGCACTAATTCTTCAAGTAGGTGACATATACAGTATATTTGTTCTTGCTTTCCGGCAAAAGAATGTGTTATTATTCTTTGCACGCGTTTTGAGGGACGGGGCTAGAATAAATGGATTTTGTAACAGCGCTGGACAGTCAATTTTATTATGCAGAAGTTGAAGAGAAAAATTAAGTCAGTTAGTGTTCTTCCTTGTTCTAACGTCCTGAAATATGTCAATATCCGTGGGTTTGAAGTTAGGTAATCATTTCTATTGTGCCGTTCACTAAAGCGTCGCGACTTTCTTGTAATTGGGGAACCATGAACTTATTTTATAGCCATCCTGTACATGGTTCATTTTGTGTGTAATAGCATGAAAAGCTTGATTGCTAAGTGTATGTTTATCACCAAGAGAAAAGTTATCGGTACAGATTTCAATAAATATAGGGTGCTTTTTTAAAAGGCCGGGAACTTTTATGTTGAAATGAAATAAAACAGAAAAAACATTTCTAATATTCGTGAAATTGCCTTTACTTGACAGATCATTTTATGACATTAATGTTTGAAGATGATTTCGGGCATGTGGCCCCCACGGCTGGCGCGTACATGGCGTAATCTGGAGGTCCAATTTTCACTCTCTTCGCAATAAATCAGGCTGTATTTCGGCAATAACGCGTTGAATGTTGACTTCCAAGTGCTCCATTCTTTCTGGTTTCTCGGCGTAGGCATACGACTTTACATATCCCCAGAGAGAACAATCTAATGGCGACAAATCGCACGAACAAGGTGGCCAGTTCTATGAGTTTGAGCCATGCCCGATGAATTTGTCGAATTGAACCATGGTTTTCAAAATAAATTTGCAAGCGTTGCTCCGGTATGAATCTATTTATGATCAATTGCCAAATCAAACTAACCTCAAAACAACCGTGAGCTGTAATATTAACTATCACACAAAGCAGTATTGCCAGTTTAGAGTTCTCCGCCTCAGGGGTAAAAGTTGATCTGAAAAGGTGAGGGTACGGTAGGTAGCGGCATGATGCAACGCCGTTCCCCCTGCCTATCTTGGCCAATATACTTTTTTAGGAACTGGGAGAACGCCATACTTGTTTTTTCGAGGTGGGGGAACGTCGTCCCCCGCGTTTCTCATCACTTTTACTCCTGCTCCGCCTCTAAAGAAAAGAAGAAACAAAAAAAAAAACTTACTTTTAAATGAATCACAGGGAATTTCGAATTCCAAAAAGGCATAGGTCTGGTTCATGCAAACGTGTAAAGATTGAAGAATTAAAGAATTAAAGCAATAAATATGACGAGCATAGGACGTTAATTAATTACAATAACATGCATAAAATAATCAGGAACGATAGTAATGATTAAGAAATAATAAACATTACGCAGGAATACCAAATAAATGTAACGGAACATCTGGATCAATAATAATAATAATAATAATTAGTAGTAGTAGTAAAGTCAAAATAAAAATATTCTAGGCGACAAACTAGGACAGTTCGTCAGTGGCAGCCTTCGAGTGAACATCGCATTCCGGTGGTGCTGCGTAAAGGAAGGGAGGTCAAGTGGGACTCTTCATACGAGACTACACCTCCATGTATTTTCGTTACATTTATCCGTTATATACATTTCCTTCCTTTATTGCTATTTATTATTAACTATTCTACCTTTTGGCAGGTCCTGGGACTGTTAGTTTAGTTTAGGTTTGGGCCTGGAAACGTTTCTTCCACGATTCTTGATCTTCAACTTCCTCTTTAATCTCCTGATATTTTCTTTGTACTTTTCCTTTTTTCCATTATACAGTCTCCCGCTTTCCCCAAACTTTTATCCTGTCCAACTGAATCCTTCAACCTCTTTCACGGTCTAAACTTCTTTCCCGACCTTGACTTTTGCTTGTTTTTGACATTTTCTTTCCCCGATCGTAAGATTTATTTTTCACGTTCTTTTACCTTATCACAATTACTACTGTGGACACTTTTCTCTTCCTTTTATCTACTTATTACTCTTATCAAGTTCCTACTTATATTTTTACATTGTACTTTCCAATTATTTCATATAAATTGTCGATAAAGTCTTGTCCACGATAGTGGCAACGTTTTTGCGTTGTGTTTGTGGCGTTTGGCAGAAAAATAAGACAGAACTAGACAGGTTTCATAATTCTGAACTCTACCTTAGTAAAACATATGTAGCTATATGAATTGTTTTCTCATATTAAGTATGTATGTATGTAGTTTAGTAACAGTTCATCACCGATATTACATGCCACTTGCATTTATAGTTTGATATGAAAACTGAATCATATATACTAGCCTTTGGCTAGCTGGGGGCTCCGCCCCCAGACCTCCGCGTTTGCTTTGCTTACGGCCTCGCATATCTCATGTATCAATGTATCATCCTTTCCATCAACAGTGAATTTCGTTCATTCGCTCTTCATATTTCCTGAATTTGCCCAACTGGGGGCTTCGCCCCCACACCTCCCTCTTTGCTTGACCTCCGGCCTCGCACTTCTTAAACCCACAATTCTACATAATTTCAAGTTTTATTTTTTCCTATTTCAACTATCTAAAAGATAAGATTTTTTTATCCCAAGAAAACGTCCATTTAAATAATATGGGAATTTCTTCATCCTCCTTTAGGCACCTTAAAAATTAAAATTATTCACTTTTGGCAATTTTTCTGTCAGTCCCGGAAGGCTACAATCATATCAAACTTCATCATTCTAATCCTGCCGAAAGTGCCTAAACACTTTGTGCTGTAGACGTCCCATATAAATAGCATGGGAAAGATTTTCAGTTCCCCATAAAACTACTCTCAAGTTAAAATTTTTTATTTTTACTGATTTACTTAAAGCTAACAAAAACGCACAAGTATGCCGAACTCAGAGTTTGTATTTCAATTCCAAGTACCTAAAATATAAGATTATAGGTCCTAAAAAATACCCATTTAAATAATGTGGGGAATTTCTTCATCTCCCCTTTAGACCCCCTAAAAATTAAAAGTATTCGCTTTTGGCAATTTTTCTGTCCGTTAGTCCCGGAAAGCTACAATCATGCCAAATTTAATCATTGTAGCCCTACAGGAAGTGCTCAATAATTTTTGTCTGCTCTTGTAGTTTTATGGGTTTGACAAAAAATCTAAAAACTTTCGCAAAAGTGTGAAAATCATACCTAATATGGTGTGGGGCCTCCTTTTGCGTTCAAAACAGCTTGGATCCGACGTGGAATGGATGTATACAGCTTCTGAATCGTGGTGTGTAGAATTTTGTACCATTGTTCCTCCAAAACATGCTACCGTTCCTTAAGGGATGCTGGTGGAGGGTAATGAGACCGAACACGCCTTTCTAACCCAGACCACAATGGCTCAATGATGTTCAGATCTGGTGATTGTAGGACCTAGGGGAGGTGTGATAGCTCCTGGTCCTGCTCCTCAAATGATGATTTCACCGTTTTTGCACCATGACAGGGTGCCAAATCATCTTGGTAGATGCCATTACCATCAGGGAACAATATTTGGGCCATGGGTAGAACCTGGTCCCCCAAAATGGCCTCATACGCCTTAGCATTCATCATTCCATGCAGGGCTATGATGGGATCTGCAGAAAACCACGATATCACTGCCCATACTGTAACAGAACCACCGCCATGCTTTACAGTTGGGAGCAGACAGTCTGTATCATAGGCCTGCGACGGTGTTCTCCATACATAAACACCACCGGTTGTTGGAAACAAGGTGAAGGTCGATTCATCGGACCACATTACGTGTTTTCACTGCTCATGAGTCCACGCCTTGTGGTCCTTGCACCACTGGATACGCCTCTTCGCATTTACTGCTGTGACCAGGGGTTTGGCGATAGCGGCCCTGCCATGAAGTTTCATTTTATGAAGTTCCCGTCGCACTGTTTTCGATGAAACCGGGTTCTGTAGGCCGGAATTGAGTTCAAACGTAATTTTCATTGCAGTGGTCTTCTTTTTAGCTGCTACAATCCGTTTTAATGCCCTCCGGTCCCAATCTGACAAGATTGTCTTTCGACCACTGTTGTGCCTTGCAGACGTTGTTTGCCCATGAATTGTGTATGCTCTCGTGACATTGGACACAGTGCCTTTCGATACCCCTACAATGTTCACCACTGTTACCACTGAAGCTCCAACCAGACGGACACCAACGATCATGCCTCTTTGGAAGTCTGTCAGGTCGCCCATTTTACAGTACCACTTACGCACAACGACACTCACAGGTGAAGTGGTTACTGCTGACGGAAGAGGAAGGTCCCATGACGAACTGAAAACAAAAAATGATCGGCAACCGCAACACGTGTTGTACAGTGAAAGACCAAACTTAAGTGTCCTGTATGAAGTGTTTTAGATTTTTTGTCAACCCCATATATATAATATCGAATGTTCTAAAAATAGTGCCCACGAATAACAGAGCGCTATTGTTCAGGTCAAAATAAACTGAAAATCGTATATAATGACATATTCTCCAGGACCACCTTCAGTCACTATAAGGAATAAAATTTCAGTATGTGGCAACGTTGGTGATTACCTTGAAACTATTAGCATTGCTGTCTGAATCCATCAAGCAGTTACATCGATTGTTATCAGGCCCGTAGTGCTATTCTGTGCACGAGCACAGGGCGGCAGAGTTTAGAGAAACATTTTGGAATTCTTTTTAATATTCACAATAAAGTAATATTTAAAACTAGCAACCCATAGAGTCCCGCGCAAGCGCGAGAAAATATGTTAATGTGTTTAATTCACTCTAATTACAGTAGTTACTAATTAGCTACCTTATCTGATTATTTTTTCTAAAAAATCATACTCTCCCACCACACCCCATGGGATGAGGATAAACTTGATCATCATGAAAACTAATACCGTTAAACTCAACGACCTCGAAAACTATGAATTCATCGTTAATATCAGTCGTTTTCGATTACTTTTAAAATCTCGCCTCATCTCTGTGGAGTGGAGTATTACCTTGAAATTGAATTGGATTAAAACTGTCAGTATTCATCTCAACGATCCCAAAAACTATGAATTCAACACTAATATTGGTCGTTTTTGTGGGGAGGCGGCAAATTATTTAGAACACAGGAGCGTAAAATATATAAATACGGGCCTGATTGTTATACTAATAAATGGTGCTAGTGTCAACGTATATTGACTTTAACTTTCATCTGGAAAGAATCGATGTAAGTATATGATAAATTGCTGGAACTTCTCTGTGGTTCTTGATCTGCGACATTGCCACGTAGTGCGATAATTGTATACCTTTCGGGTCCAAACGAAGACCCGAAAGGTATATATATATATATATATATATATATATATATATATATATATATATATATATATATAGAGAGAGAGAGAGAGAGAGAGAGAGAGAGAGAGAGAGAGAGATTTATTTTAACTTGTAGACTAATGCTCTGTAGTCTGTGGGTGTCATTTTTATAACACCCAATATCTATATATACAGGGTGGAAAATTTATCTGGAACATCCGTGATAACGGAGAAGCCAAAAGCGGGAGAAAAACGAAACTTTGCATGAAGCAACTATAAGGAAGGAGACATCGCTTTACATATTAAACAACACTACTCACAAGGAGATTTACGGTAGTGTCACTCACCGATTTGAATGAAATTTTGCATACTTGTAGAACATCGAAAAATAATCGACACGTATTTTTTTTTTCGGCAATAGTGCGGCTTTAAGCGTAGAAACCACCCTTTGAACAGTAGGGGTGGTCTCCAAGCATAGACAGAAAACAAGTTATTTAATGTGTGGAAGAAAACATACCACCAGGGGGGTAGAACAGTAGATGCAGAATCTGACGTTAAAATTACAGAATTCAAAATGGCGGATCCAATATGGTGATTACAATTCCAAAAAGTCTTCTAGCTTGAAGTGTTCTGTATTTAGGCAAGAAGAATCAAAGTTGGCAGGGGTTATGTGAGAAGGTTGCTGACCGAAACCCCTTTCTGTACGTATTTTAACGGGATGCTTCATTAAAGTACGTCTCTGTACCTCTCACTATTTGGGGTGCTTATTTAAAGTGAGTCCTCTCGCCTCACACTATCCTGGTTGCTTATTGAAAGTGAGTCCCCTCAGCTCTCCTTATAATCCAAAACCACCTCTTTAAATCTGAAAATGTCCTTGTGAAAACATCAAATTAGGGAAGATTAACAAGTCTTGTGAGAGTATGGTTTCAAGAGGTTTTTCTCCCAGCGCCTAATGCAAAGTCCATTTTGTTATTTGATTCGTGGAGTGATCACAATTTATCAATTTTTGAATCTAATTTAAGAAACATTTCCTGCAGGAACAACTGGTAGGATTCAGCCTCCTGATTTGTTGCTCTATAGGCCATGAAAAACTTTTTTGAGATATTTTTCTGACGTTGTCCTTCTCTGCAACTATAATGTAAATTTACATCTCCGTAATAATATAATAAGGATTCAATCACTAATTCATAATCAGTTCTGTTCTCCCACATTTGCAAATTTTATTAGGTATGCATGGTACAAAAGCGGTTATTTGGAAGAAAAAACACCTGCGTTTGAAAATTCCATAACGTTTTGTTTCAGAGATTCTGCTGCATTTTGCGTTTTGTTTACAGCTATTTCCGTAATAAGTGTACGTGTTGTAACGATGTTTATATATCACAGAGGTCTTTTTTTTTTCTTCGGAATATCAACAATTGAGGATAAATTAAGTTCTGACGTAGTGAGAGGCGAAAGGGCTCACTATAAGCACCCCTAATAGTGAGAGGTGCAGAGACGCACTTTAATCAAGCATCCCGTTACACTCATGTCCAAAATCATTGTCGCATATCTATAACTGTCTTCTTGTAAGAATATAATTTGATAATGATTATGCAGGGTACGTTTAATACTGATACTATGTGTAGGCCTATAATCTGGAAATGCATATTTGTGGTAGATTTTATATGAAAAGAATTATAAATACGAAAATTAGAATGAGTAAAACAAAATGTTGCTAAATGGACAAGAAAGTTTTATTTTCGTTTTATTGTTCTTATTTACTGATCTTTTGACATGAAATTTGCCACATACATGTCTTTGCCGATTATACATATACTAACATTATAAGAAATATCGGGCGAAATCGTTATCAAATAATATTCCTACAGCAACATGTTTTTAGACATGCGACAATAATTTTGGACATGAGTGTACGTACAGAAAGAGGTTTCAAATCGTTCAGCTACCTTCTCGCAGTAACTCCTGCCAACTATGATTGTTCTTACCTAACTACAGAGCATTTCAAACCAGAAGACTTTCTGTAACTGTAATCACCATATTCGATTCGCCATTTTGGATTTTGTAATTTTGACGTCAGATTCTGCATCTACTGTTCTCTCTCTCCCCCCTAGTGGTATGTTTTCTTCTGCACATTAAATGATTGTTTTCTGTCTATCTTGAAGACCACCCCTACCGTTCAAAGGCTGGTTTCTACCCTTAAACCCACACCATTGCCGAAATAAAAGAATATGTGTCGATTATTTTTCGATGTTCTACAAGTATGCAAACTTTCATTCAAATCAGTGAGTGACACTTCCATAAGTCTCCTTCTCAGTGAACAATGTTGCCATCCCAGTGTAAAGTTATATTTTTCGAATGGTATTACGTCAGATTATTACATATTTCAAATCAACACGTTAAACGAAAACTTAAAATACCACATTTAGTATTCAGTGTTGCTAACTAAAGATATCACAAACATCCAAAATTGGGAAGTCTCCATCATACATACAGCACAACTGAGATGAACAAGACAATGAACATCGGAAGTACCTTGTAGCTTTTAATACTATGGTCATGATATTACTTATTTTGAGTTAATAGCAACCAAGTTACAAGGGCTTGAAAATTTGATTTTTTTCGAAAGGCTTCATTTCGAAAAAAATGCTTAGGTAAGTATAATATCTTGTTACTTGTGTGGTTTGTAATGGATGTGTAAATTATTTTACCGTTTACTGCACTTTGGTATCTCAAATAGCCCCGGAGATATGATAAACATTGCTAAAGTTTGCAACACTGCTTAGATCATGTAATTGCGAGGACTTGTTGTAATTAAATCTAAAATTTATTCCTGCAATGCTATAAAAGAGAGGGAAAACAGCTATCAGCTTAAATATTGTACAGAAATACGCCATTTTCAGCAATGTTGTGAACTTTATCAATGTTTATTATATATCCGGAACGGCTTAAGATATCGAAGTGCTGTAAAGGGCAAAATGATCTTTGCCAATTGCAAACCACACAAGTAATTAGATATGATACTTAGCCAAGCATGTTTTCGAAATAAAACCTTTCAAAATATTCAAATTTTCAAGCTTTTGTAACTTCGTTGCTATTGAATCGAAACAAGTCATACATGACCATAGTATCCAACGCTAAGGTACTTGCGATGTCCATTGTCTTGTCCATCTTCCTTGTGCTGTATGTGTGGTAGAGGCTTCGAAAATTTGGATGTTTGTGATACTATAACATCCTTAGTTTGCAACACTCAATACTAGATGTGGTATTTTAAGTTTCCGTTTAACATGTTGATTTGAAATGTGTAATAATCTGACGTAGTGCCATTTGAAAAATATAACTTTATACTAGGATGGCAACACTGTTCTCTGAGTGGTGGTGTTTAATATGTAAAACGATGTCCCCCTCATTATAGTTGCTTCGTGCAAAGTTTCGCTTTTCTCCCTCTTTTGATTTCTCCGTTATCACGGATGTTCCAGATAAATTGTCCACCCTATATAATATTCTCACAGTGTGTTTAATTCTTGGATTGGTCCTCATAGGGGCTATGTTGTTTATTTATTGACTAACATTTTGAGAGGCATTTCAGTTAAGGATACTTCTTGTATTTTAGAACCTCTGCAAACACGAAGGTAAATTGTTTGCCATTTTTTCGATTTATGACTAAAGGTTAAGAACATAAAATGATCGTAAATCAAGTTGTAAGTCACTTTAAACATTTATGAGCAGTTTGTTCCTGGATCAATGAGATGGACGTATTAATTGTTAGTCTGTAGAAGTGATGTTTTGTTGTAAATTGTGGGTTGAATACAAGTTCTTTTCCTTGCTTAGTAACAAGAGAATCCTAATGACACGTAGGAGAGTTTGTGGTCTGATAAGCAATCGAAATTGTGATAGTTTGTTTGAAAATTAATTGTAGATGTTTAGCTCCAGGACGATGCAATGATGAATGTACTAGAAAAAAAAAAACTAATTGAGAAAAATATAGCTATGTTCGGAAGCGAATTATCTTTTAGCAAGATTGACTTGTTAAAAGTTCGTAAATGAATTGATCTCTTTCGATATTTTTTAAATAAACGAAAATGAAAATTCGGTCCATTAATTCGAAGTTATTTAGAAAATTAAGTTTTAAAATATATCAGATTGTATGGTTCTAAAGTACTAGATTTGTGTGATTTGAAGGTAAGGTTCTACTGCGCAGGGAAACTTGAAAAGGTATTAACTCTGGCTTACGCGGTAGCTCAGTGGTAGAGCGTTCACCTCTGGTTGTGGGGTCCCTTGTTCGATCCCAATTCACGCCAAGTGAGCTTTGTGGTGGACAAACACCGTGTGCGTGGGATTTCTCGGGTTCTCCCGTTTCCTCCCACTTTCTTCATTCCACCATTTCATTCGTTTCCTATAATCACAGTCTCCTTTAGCCTACACAAGATAACTGTGCGACGTAAAACTAAAAGATTTCATTTAACTCCGGCTTTCACTGAAAAGACTATTCTAGTAACATGAATTTCATGAGATCAAATTGAGCTCCCGGAAATCAAATTGATGAAATCTTAAATCCAACCTGTCGACGAGCGTTTATTGTTCGAAGATGTTTCTTGTAAGCAGTAAAGACTTGTGATCGCGGTAATTTTTAAGAAAGGAAATGAGCAATTTTTTTCTTGAGCATTTCTAGGATATCTGGGGAAACCATAGAAACCAACAAATATTTACTGAAATTAACATTCATCTTATTGATGTACCAAAGCCTGAATCAGAATTGCCAGCATAACGAATCGAAATTTTATATATATATATATATATATATATATATATATATATATATATATATATATATATATATATATAGAGAGAGAGAGAGAGAGAGAGAGAGAGAGAGAGAGAGAGATAGTGGTGCTATTCAGCCGGTTCGCGAGAACCAGTTGTTAAACTATTTCGAGTTCGCAGAACAGTTTGTTATACCCAGGCATAAACAAACAAACAAACAAACAAACAAACACACACACACACACACACACACACACAAAGACCTAGCCAAAAGTGAAAGAAAGAAGCCAGAATATATATATATAAGAGAGAGAGAGAGAGTCATTCAGGGGAAAACGCACATGCGGGTTAAATGCGCAGAACTAAGTTTCTCAGTTATCTTGCAACACTGATTAATATGGGCTATACCGCGCGCAAGCCTTTGCAAGGCAAGAAGAGTTGCAGAAACGAGCACTGAATTTTCGAGGTAAGTTGAACATAAAATATCACATATATATATATTTTAATATGTTGTGATACAATATTAAGACATTGCAGAAACGATTGTGTTTGCAAACAATGTGTTGCATTAGTGGATATGTGCAAATTTGGGGTGAGGTAGGTGAAGTGGTGAATACAACTCTATGGCCCATGTGGCTGAGAACAAAGCCTACTGATCAGAGTCGCCACATGTACGAAAATTTTCTTAGGGGCAAAATGCTCATATTGTGGTTGGGTTAAAACACACACATGCGGAAATTACCCCAAGTGGGTGGTACAAAGAAATAAAAGTATATATATATATATATATACAGGGTGTCCCAGGAGGAAGGGGCAATATTTTGGAAAATGGTAGTATGGTGATTCTAAGCAAAAAAGTTCATATGAACATTTGTCCTAATCTCAACGGTTTGAGAGCTACAGGTTGTGAACCACTTTTGACTTGATGTGCGTATTGCTCACTCTGTAAATACTCTACATAGATGAGGCATAGAGGATTTGATAGGTGATGGAATTGACTTTCCAACGGTATGCAGCATGCTGCAGTGGTGTCTTCGGAAGGAAAGCTATTGAGGGAAATTTGGAAAAGTTGAAGTTTTTTTTTAAGAAATTGGATGGCAACACTGATTTCCAAATATCCCTCAACCACTTCTCTTCCAAAGACACCACTGCCACATTTTGCATACCGATGGAAAGATCTTTCCACCACCTTTCAAATCCCTACGTGTCGCCTCTGTAGAATAAATACAGGATGATCATGAATTCAACATAGTTTGACTACGGGCCTATGATATAAAGTACTCTCCAACTACCTCCATAAAAAATATTGCGTGAGTACATTAGGATTCGAAAACATGTATTTTTGGATAGAGCACATGCTAGTTCTTAAGTGAAGTCTTGACCCGACTACAGTAGGTCCCATAGTTTTGGAGGTATGGACCTTTAGAAATCATTTCATGATTTCGGCACCCTATAACACGTAAATGATGGGGTTTTCGCACTATGTTTATAGGAACTTTTTAGTTTGTTTTACTCTCAGGAATCACTCCTCTGCTTTTGTACAACGAATTTAACGCCATACCGTATATATAGTATATAATCGTATATAATACTACGAGGCGATGTATATTAGGTAACATGACTTTCCTAAAACTACAAGTATGTTAATATCCGAATAATTACATATTTAAGCAATAGGTTTTATGGAATAGGTGTTTGAATATTGAGTAGTGAACGGTAGTGGTGAAATCAGTACTATCAACGTTTACGAGTAGGAAGAGGACGCAATGGTTCCTCCTAGTTCGGTTACAGCTTACGTCCATATGTGTCTGTACTGGAGCACATTATGTTCGTGATCTTTCTTTAAGGTCTCTCGTTTCCTCCGACTTTCATTTCCCTGAATTTCATAATCTCTTCTTTAATCTACAGATTTACAAATTCATTTCCATATTTGGAATAGAAGTTTATTTTTTAAAAAATGTAATCACTCTATATGATATATCAGTACTTCTTTCAAGAAGCATCGAATTTGTGATTTAAAAAAATAGAAAATACGTTGAAACTTCCTCGCTCTGACGTACCTACTGTAAACTCTGTGTAGGAACCCAAATAAGCTTTGGTTTATTCAAGCAGACTTCTCTTCGATCTTTTATTCACTCGGTCTCTGGAGAAACTGATACGCTTTTGAGTAACGCATCGCTGCCTATAGTGTGGACCTAATGCTTCTCTGTTCACGTTGAAAGAAAGTCAAATATCGAAGATGCAAAAATATCGTTCGTTGCAAACAAAATCCGTGTGCTAAATGTATAAAATTTTAAACGATACGGTTCTCTGAATGTAATCGAAGAAAATATTGTTAAAATGAAAATATGTTATATGTATCATATGTAAAATAATGTACTAATTTTTTTTCCTTTTAAGTATTTCGTAACGTGCTTCTTTAGGATTAAGCTAATAGACTAAATTTATCAATTTTAGTGTACAGTCGCACCAAATAAAAGCTATTTTCACTAATCACTTAATTTTATGTTTTATATATAGAACTAGCCTTTGGCTAGCTGGGGGCTCCGCCTCCAGACCCTCGAGTCTTCACGGCCTACGGTCTTGCATTCTTATCTGTCGGCCTTTGCATAAACAGTGAATTTCGTGAACTTGCTCTTCATATTTCCTGAATCTGCCAATCAGGGGGCTTTGCCCCCACACACTATCTTTGCTCGACCTACGGACTCGTACCTCTTGAACTCACAATTCTATCGTTTCTTTTCCTATTTCAACTATCTAAAAGATAAGATTTTGTATCCCAAGAAAACACCCATTTAAATAGCATGATAATTTCTTCATCCCCCTTTAGACCCCTAAAAAAATTTAAAATAATCACTTTTGGCAATTTTCCTGTAGGTTGGTTCTGGAAGGCTACAATCATGCTAAATTTCATCATTCTAATCCTGCCGGAAGTGCCTAAACATTTTGGAATGTAGATGTCCCATATAAATAACATGGGAAGTAAATGACATGAAACCATTCTACGGTTGGAAATTTTTATTTCTGATCATTCAATTAGCTAACGCTAACGAAAACTACAAGCATGCCGAATTTCAAGTTTTTATTCCAATTCTGAGTACCAAAAAATGAGACTATAAGTCCAAAAAAAAAAAAAGACCCATTTAAATAACATGGGGAAATACTTCATCCACTCTTTAGACCCCCTAAAAATTAAAAATATTCACTTTGGCAATTTTCCTGTGGGTTAGTTCCGGAAAGCTACCATCATGCCAAATTTAATCATTGTAGCCCTACAGGAAGTGCTCAATAATTTATGTCAGCTCATGTAGTTTTATATGTAGTTAGGATACTGTTTCAGAGAAAACAAGAAAAGAGCTTGTATCAAGTGCTACCTATAATGTATTTCTATCATATGTAGTTTTATTACGTCATGAATTAAACAATACAGAACTCTTAGAAAGTTAAACATTATAATTATTTTAGCCGAACTTTATAATGTGTAAATTCGATTCTACCCTTTATTTATTTCATTTTCACTATGGAGTAAATTTGCTAGCATCACTGGAAAGCATCTATCTAATATTATAACTAGTACTTGACTTTTTCCAGTGACGAAATAATTCGCTGTTTTTGAATTTGCGTGTACCATTTTTGACTAAAAAGAGAACTTCAGAGTCTCAGATATAGTGAGAAAAAATAGTGTAATGAGTCTTCGATCTCATTTCTTTGTACCTAATACTATACATTATTCGGCGTAAGCTCTAAACTGCGATAAACATAGCCACGTGAAACTAAATCTCACTGATTTGCTGTTGTCCTACCGACGCTTGTACTCCTCCGCAAAATAGTTCATGTGATTGCATTATTACTTTTACTATGAAGCTTCATATAAAACTGCTATATTATTATAAATGACAGAAATATAATACGGATTATCTAATAATACTGCAATCGAGTGTGGCTAATAAAACAATATAAATAAACACTAAGCATGCGCAGTAATTATGGCGCCAACTCAACTGTGGACGGGTGTTCTGCTTTTAAAGTCTGAAAGATGACTGGCATGAATCCTGGTTCCGCGAGTGTTGTGGTGAAAAACCAACAAGGCAAACCTTTACTCACTAAGCAACAATTGTTTACGAGCGAAATTCAAATACTTTTTTTTTTTTTTTAATCTTTCGAGTTTCTTTTCTTTCTTTTCTGCTGCTGCTGTAAGTATCAGGACAACACGAAACAGTATTGTCAAAATGCAAGTGTATAATTTGCTCCTCCCCGTGGGGAGTGGGAGTGATACATCACTAGCCAATCGTATTTGTGACAAGCGGAAAGCTACAAATATTTTGTTTATCGGAGTTTAGAGC
Source organism: Thermobia domestica (assembly GCF_964235325.1). Classification (NCBI taxonomy): domain Eukaryota; kingdom Metazoa; phylum Arthropoda; class Insecta; order Zygentoma; family Lepismatidae; genus Thermobia; species Thermobia domestica. The sequence goes on along the minus strand of NC_137465.1, from coordinate 142,422,908 downwards.
TTACGCTGAACAATGTATAGGTTGAATTATACCTATATTGGTAAATAAATATTTTCCTCTCTCAAATTGTGTGTGTGCTTTTGTAGTATTCTTTCATTAGTTCTGTTGAATTTTACAGAAGCAAAATGCTACTGATATTTCATGCCCAACATACGTTTTCCTAGAAATTTAATTTTTAACCTTTAGTAATAAAATGAAAACTTAATATGATATATGACTTGCACTTGTCAAATATAGTGAACCACCGTGAAGGAGAATGCTGTCTGGGCTTTTGAAGCGTATCGCACTTGAATGGTGAACACGAGAATCCACTTTGAAAGCGGCAGTCTTCGTTGCATACGAGATGTTTGGATCTTTTGTCAGAAACTCCTGAAGTGTCAATTGTAAAAAGATAAAGTTTAGCTTACGTTTAACAGACTGCTAAGGCATTTATTATATAAGTAATTGTTCGGCCTGGTGTACACTGTACACTAAAGTCGTGCTTACTTAAAAGCTGTAGTCGAGCGTTTCTCAAACTTTTTCATTCATGGAACTCTTTGACAATAATACTAACTAATACTAAGTAGTAGAAGTGGATCTAAATTATAACCAACTTCTAGATGAGATAGATACCTCCATTTTTATATTCACTTTTTTGATATTGGTTTCTACATCGAAAAAAGTCCAAAAAGTTGAAATTTCCCACTCGAATAAGGGGGAAAAGCCCTCCCAGAAGATTTTTTTTAGTTTTTTTCGAATTTCAAAACCTTTTCCCTTATGATTCGAAAGAAGTGTCGGAAAGGAACTTTTGTAATTTTCGATTTTTTTAAAAATAAATCATGGTTCAAACTTCCAAAAGCAAATCCCGAAGGACTCAAAATTCAAACCAAATTTAGGTGATATAGAAACTTGAAAATTTTTTATTCGCTTCCTCGAAGTCGGCTTATATGGAACACTTAGGACCTCTTTGCAGAACCCCTCGGTTCCGTGGAGCACACTTTGAGAAACGTTGCTCTAGTCGTTTACATTTAACAAATTTATTATTTTTTTTAAATGAATTAAATCGAAAGAATACAGTTTTTAAGATGCAATTAAATCGTCACAACAGTTTTAAATTATTAAATTGGCTACACAGTTTAACACTCGATAGTTCAGATAGCTACACTTGTTAGTGAGATTTTATTATTAAGAAGTAGAATAACTCAACAGACTGAGGCATTTGTCGCTTCTTGTTAGGACTAGGTTAACCAGATATTTATGTAAATACTTATTTAAAAAAAAAAATATGTGAAAGTTGCCTAATAATGCGTTAAAACATGAATTTTAAAATTGACTTTTGTATATGTTTACCTTTTTTTAATGTCCCACGTTTATACTCCAGGGCTGAAAGAGTCTGTAGTAATTATCGTGAACGAGATGGTGGAATAATGAAAGAAGGATAAAACGAGAGAACTCCGAGAAAACTCTCGCACATAATGTTTTTCTACCACAAATCTTACTTGATTGAAGCTGGGATCAAACCAGGGATCCCACATACCACCGGTGAGTACTTTACCACTGACACTGTCAACACGCCCCCCCCCCTCTTCCATATATGAAGGGTAAGGGGAAAAAAGAAGGAATGTCACAAAACTACATTTTCGAGAAAACGGCGTTTTAACATTGAAAACCGTGTAAAAAGAATAGGATTATTAAATCTTTCGCCCCTTTTTACATGGACATTTTTACATCTAGGCATGCATGGCATATACAGTCAAATAGTACCAAGAGTCGCCAACAGATAGGACAAAGCACCCGAAAAAGCACATACATGGACATTCCTTGTTTTTTCCCCGTATCCTTCATATATGTTTATATATCAAAATAGTGGAAACACCTTTGACAAAATACATGATCAATACGGCATTAGACCACCTTTACCCTACAGTACAGCTTGTACTCATCGCGGAAATTAAGACTATATAGCTCGTGAATTGTTTTCAGAGGAATAGTGGATCATTCTTCTTCGAGTACTCAAATTTCTCATTACCAACGATGAAGGATGAGATCTGCAATGTATTCTTAGCTCTAAAAGTAATAATAATTAGGGCTGTGCAATATTTTGACATATTGATCGATCATTATTTTCAAATATCGATATCGAAAAACTTTCCAGACTGATATTTCTATATTTTGTCTATATCAATTTTCGATATTCAAATCTGATAAATAATGTTCAAATTGGGAGTTTGACAAAGTCAGAGAAATGTAGTTCATTCTGATGTTCACGAGATGTGTGTGTGTGTGTGTGTGTGTGTGTGTGTGTGTGTGTACTGACTCATTTCCATTTTGAGAGAATGTGTCGTGTCGAGGATCAACGCAATGTCATAAAATTGTGACCTGCACAGCGCAAATCCGCCGCTACTCTCAACAGGAAGAAGTAGGCACTCCGGAGCATACTCTTGTTGGGCATCCGCCATACAATAAACTCGGACTGTTTTGTAATGTTAGTAATAATAATAATAATAATAATAATAATAATAATAATAATATCACAACTTTTTTCCAGACATTGGCAGCCCATGTTTTACTTTTTTTTTTTTTTTTTCATCGTGTGGCGGTTGTAATCAGAGCTATCGAGAACTCAACCCGAGCAGACTACTGATGTTGTATAGCTATCGTCAGATTACGATTGTAGAAATAGATCGTTTCAGATACTGACTAAGCTCTGCAGGCAAATTATGCTTCATTAGTGGGACGGTTCTTTGGGGGCAATATACTTCAATGTTTGGCTATCCCTTTCATCTAGTTTTGCTTTCCCTTTTCTATTCCTCTTCTGATGATGACTTACCATGACTTTTCTTTGCCGTGATAACATGGTTGCTCTTGATACACTTAACACCCTGTCAATCTTGGATAAACTTGCTCCAACTAACTGTTCACTCACAATTTACTTGCGTTGAAAAACGGAGCAGTCTTCTGTTTTGTTCACAGATCTCCGGCCTATTGCAGACACATATGTACTATACCATTTCGCATTCCACTCACTATCACCCAACACAACACTAATGCAAGATAGTCACAGTCCAGGATATTCATTATTAATAACTCACAAAGATTATATTGTTGCAATCCATGGGTTTCCATTATTTCTATTTACTGTGTGCATACACTAAGTAGATGTGTCACCATATTTTTAAAAATTGGCTATTCTTCATTAAACAAAATTCCTACTCTTGAAACTTTTCTGAATTCGTATCCAGTTCATATCGTGAGATGTAAAACTGTCAGTTTCGTCAGTACAATAAATTCTTAATTATTCGTATTAATCGCTTTGGAGATTGTTGGTAGTTTTTCCGTTTCCTTTTTCCTTTTCACAAAATGTCTCCAAAATCCTCAATAATAATAATAATAATAATAATAATAATAATAATAAAAACGAAAACTGTTAACCGATTGTTTGCGTGGAAAAGTAAACTAACAAACTTACAAGAAAAGTACTCTTTATTAAATCAATTCTATATTTCCTACTGTAAACAAAAATTGTCAAGATTCATTTTCGTATTGATTTATGTCCTCTTCGGCTATTCTGCGGATTATCCGTGGTTGCCGCACCATCTAATTTCGCAGATAATCAGAGTTGACTGCATGTACAGATGGTGATCAGAAAAATGGAAACACCTGAACGAAATTGCAACTTACCAGATTAATATGGTGTCGGGCCACCTTTCGCCTTCAGAACAGCCTTGATGCGACGTGGGATGGAGGCATAGAGGTCGTGAATGGTAGCAAGTGGAATTTTACACCATTCCTCGTGCAGGACATCGGCCAGTTCTGTGAGAGAGGATGGAGGTGAAAATCGTCGCCGGAGTCGTGTTTCCAAGACGGACCACAGATGTTCAATTATGTTGAGATCTGGGGATTGGGCGGGCCAGGGGAGGTGTTGAACTTCATCCCGATGTTCCTCAAACCACGCTGCAACAACGCCAGCTATGTGAATGAGTGCATTATCATCCTAGAAGATGGCGTCATTGTCCGGGAACAACATCCGGACCATAGGATGCAAGTGGTCTCCTAAAATTGCGACATAATCGTTGGCAGTGATTCGTCCGCTAAGTGTGACCACAGGACCCAATGAAAACCATGATATGGCGGCCCACAGCATCACCGAGCCGCCACCATGTTTCACAGTTAGGCGGAGACACTGCAGATCATAAGCTTCTTTGGGCGTTCTCCACACATAAACACGGCCCGTGGTTGGGAATAGGGTGAAAGATGGCTCATCCGACCATATCACACGTTTCCAGTCCTCAACGGTCCAAGTTGCATGGTCGCGGCACCATTTGTGGCATGCGAAAGCGTTATGGTCCCTGATGAGCGGTTTGGCCCGTGCAACACGACCCCGTAAGTTCATGTCATGTAATTCGTGGCGGACTGTGATTGTCGAAACAGGGTGGGGGAGGTGCTGATTGAGTTCCTCCGTCACTTGCTCCGCAGTGGCACGACGGTTCTGCGTGACAATGCGCTTTAATACCCGGCGTGACCTGTCACTCATGATTTTCTTCCGCCCACTGTTCCGCTTCCCCGATGTGGTATTCCCGTGTGTTGTGTAGACCGTCATCACCTTCGACACTGTCCCACGCGACACACCTAACACAGTAGCCACTGCCGTCACACTCACTCCACATAACCGCGCACCAACAATTTGCCCTCTTTGAAAATCTGAAAGGTCTGCCATTTTACACTACCTCCGTCTGCTGCAATCACTGGACACTGTTGTTCCACTGCGCCTGACGTAGTATGGAGACCGACCTAACACACCACCACCAGCAGTCCGCCGCTGCGGGCGCCACGTCACCACTGCCAAACCAGACATCTGACGTGTTGCCAACTACAGGTGTTTCCATTTTTCTGATCACCATCTGTATATGTATAGAGACTGTGTTAACTTTACATTTTCCTGCATAAAGTAAAAAATTCTTATTAATTTGCGATAGTTCGATAGATCAAGGTTTTCAATATTTTGATATTTTGTGGTATAAAACAGTTTCGATACTTTGTAGATTCCGATTTTTGATAATCAAATCTGGGCATCGCATAGCTTGTTCTTGTTTGTTTTAAATGTGTCAGTTGCGGAATGTATGTCAGCAAAATGTAAAAAAACAGATCAAATAAATGAATTTATATTTGATAGTAAAATGAACAGATTGAAAAAAAAAAAAAAATAAGATTGCTCCTGTTCTGTGGCCAAAGACAGTTTAGAGATTTGTCTCGGGTATCGTGATTGACACTTGAATTGTTACTGTATGTGGTACATCCACACGCATTTTCTACGATTTCTTAAGAAATTGTTCAAACTGACTTACATATCAAGTAGTTAATAGTGTCTCGAACCAATGGCAATGCCTTATAAGATAGAAATCGTGCACGTCTGGTTGGATAACATGCATCCTACCTGCTGGTTGGGGAAAAATTAATGGAATGAACATCATGGTAACCTGATCTTAACCCATTAAGTTCCTAGATGCATTAAGAATGATGCCGGACATATGGAACGCGTGTTGCTTTACGTAAGGTGCCGTTGATTAGTTTCCTCGTTGATTGGAATCATGAAGGCTTGATTGGCTTGATTTCACTTATTTCTAATCAGCTATGAAGCTCTGAAACGTGGACCTATACAACTTAACGAGGAATACGAACCGTACAGATCCTGTTGTTAGTTTCCATCCCGAGTTAACGCATGCAGTGCGTGTACTAACCATTATAGGCGCAAAAGAGCTCGCCCTTTTGTTAAGACAAAAATGTTAAAAGAGGGATCCGCAACTTCCAATGAATGTCTTTTTCTTTTTTTCTTTTCTTTCTCTTTTTCTTTTTTCTTTCTTTTTTTTGCAAATAAAGACGCAATGATCTGCGAATATGGCAGAGTATTTATGGTAACGAAGTGCAACACATTCGCAATTTGATTAAGAGCCTATCAACACAAGAAACTGTGAAATTATTGTGCTGTACATACATACATACATACATACATGTACAGAGACCGTCAAAAATGTATTATACACGATTTAATAGGTACTTACGTATCATTTTTGAAGTTGAATAATAATTACAGTATGTAATATGATATCTCTTTAACAGATCTCGATACTCTCATGATTGTACTATGTGACATATGATAACGAAACAAAATGGTGGATGGCATACCGTGTCTTTCTTCCACTTTTTATATATTTATTTTTATTCTGAAGGTGACAAATTGTATTAACCGTGAACTTTGACTCATTACTATTGGTTAAGTTTCAGTTCGAAACAAACCTCTACTTATCACGTAGACCTTTATGGGCTATGTTGTCTTATTTCAAGGATTGCCACTATTTTTGTTTGTAAACCTGCTTTGAAACAGCAAGTTTATTTTTTTTTTTTTTTTTCTAAGTCTCGCCTTCTTGTCTTCGTGAATGTTGTAAATTTATGTGTTTTCCTAATAGGGTGATGTTCAACGAATCCAGAGAGTAAAATTATTGGAAGTTCGTAAACACAGTAAATACAGTACGTAAACTTCGTTTTTCTTTTATTCGTTGGCGTCGCTGGAACTAAGAAAAATATGAACTCTACTTGATATGAATATGTTCGTGTCTTTTTCCGATGGTAGTGACTGTTTTCACATTTCATTCACGTGCTGATGCAGAATAAGGGGAATGTCTCGTTTCTTGCCAACTCCTAAAAGTGCATAGTAATGTGTTTTCTTTACCTTTTTGGTTCTCTATAAACTCAGTTTCTTAAGAAGTCTCAGTACATTTTTTAAAAAAAACAACTGTAAAGCAAAACACAGCATGAAAACATGCGTGTCTTCAGTTGGTTGCTTAAGAATTACTTTGAAGCAAAATGATTAAAAGTCTTTTGAGATAGGTTTGTCGTTGAATAAGTTGGTTTATTCGTTCTGTAACGCACTGATTCATGGATAGTTGAATTACACATTGAATAAATCATAGAATTATTAACTGTCTCTTGAAACAAACACACAGTATTGAAATTTGAAACTTCAAATGTAAGTGTTAGAATAAAAAACCTGATTCAAAATAAATATACGTTTTGTTCGCAAGTATTGGATACCATTTCCAGTGTATAGTTTACACAGAAATCATTTTTTCATGCTAAGATCGTCGTGGCTGACACTATTCCAAGGAAAGAGCAGATCAATCTTCTTGTGTCTCCTAGTGACAATGGCAAATAGTTAATCCCCTGTAACGTTGGCAAGACTTGACCCATTGATAGTCCATATGTGGCTCTTATGCCCTTCTAACAGTTTAGTGCTAATAGTAAAAGTTGATTTAGTTTGTTATTCTACTATATCACTATATTTATTAGCAAGTGCTTTCGTTGAAAGTAGAACATTTCTCAATTCGAATATTAAAAATTTCGTTTGTATCCGTGTTCATTTATAGGTCATTATGTTCATAATTCAACTGATAGTTGAACTAACTTATGTTAGGTTCTTTAAGCAAAGAGAAACGGACGATAAACATAAGTGAATGGAAGAATGATGGAATGAAAATACGGGAGGAAATGAGGAACCACAAAACCATCAGGAGATGAGGAATCCCTACGGATATGATCTTCACCGCAGGCCCACGTGGTCTAGGATTGAACCAGGAATCTATGTACTGTACCATTTTTTTAAAAGCTACAATGCCGTCAGATCTATAGTTTGATCTGACAACAATGATTAATAGGTTGAGTTGATTTTAGTTTAGCGTCCCGTTCAGCAGCGAGGCTGTATGAGACGTGGACCTACTGATTAACGTGGAATCCGAACCACCGGGAATCGAACCCGGGTCTCCCACGCCAAAGGCGCGTACGCTAACCGCTTGGCCACGAGGGAGCTCAATGATTAATAGGGTTGAAGTAAGGAGAACTGAAAGTTTGAACTTGATACAAGAAATTCTAAGTTTTTTTTCCAAATTGCTTCGACAGCATGTGGACTCAGTTCTGAAACATTCAATAACATAGCCATTGTTAAGTAACTTGTTTGATATTAACATATATATCTATCTCTATCTATCTATCTATCTATCTAATATATATATATATATATATATATATATATATATATATATATATATATATATATATATATACGGTATATAATTTGAAACGGAGTAGTGGAAATATTCATGTAAGCAATTTACCATTGAGCCACCGCGGTCCTCGAAATGGTCAGTTAGGGTAACATGGCTATATGCCAAATTCCAGCTAATTGAAAGTGATCCTAGCCTAGCTTTAGCTGTATTTGATTGCATTTTATTGCACACAGAATGCTATACTAGAGTATCGTTTCTTCCTTGAATTGAAAGTTGACTAATCATTGGAAATTAATTAAGATCTGTAAACTAAGCACACAAGCTTGTGCTGTGCTGATAGAAACTGATGGGATCCTATTATTTCCAAGCTTTAATCCCATGAAAGAGCTGTTAGAGTCCTGCGTGCGATTTTGCGAAATTTTGCTAAAAGCGGCGGTAGATTCATTGAACCCCTCGTTCGATTTTCTCCAGTTGTCGTGGGTGAGATGTGGAATGAGGTCAAGGATTCTTGAGGTTCCATTATTTCACCCCTTTTGCTCCTTTCATCCTACAGGAATTCAATTTTCTGCTTGAAAAGTGTCTGAGTCTGCAGAATTCAAGCACCATTTCATACTTGCTTACTTTTCTGTCGTCACCTTTTATCGTTCTGCAGCATTTTGTCTCGCTGTCCCAAGTAATTACGAGACATCATCACAGATGAGCACTTTGTTGCTTTGTTGGTCTTAGAACTGAAACGTAACAAAAGAAAGAAAGAAAAAAACTTTTTGCACGAATGGTTAAAAATACTTAAGTGTGAGACTGACGAAATCGTCTTCCATTCTTTTACTATCTGGTTAAAATGGAACTTCACATTTCTAATTAGTCAGTTCACTCATAAGAAACACTATTTTAAATGAAAGTATGATTCGTCTAATTACCAACCGGCTCGGCTACAGTGCCGTGACAATTCTCTTTGGGGTCCCGGTGCAGGAGGGCAGTCGTGCTAGTAACGGTACTAGCTTTAATTTCTTAGGGGGGAAGTTGTATTTTGTACCGAAAATAATAGTTTTATATTAATTGACTTACAATTACATATGTAGGGATGGTCGAGGCATTCGATGTCGTCGGGGAGCGCCCACACTTTGGCCCCTCTACTGTTGTCACTAATTTGTGGACCTCTCAATCAGTGACTTATTTGAAGATGCAACAGTTTAAGCTTGATCCCCTTGGCAGAAACCATATACATGTGTGGATGTATATTGTATCCCTATTCCTCTAGGTCAACAGGGATTCCTACAATTACGTGAATACAGTTTGTATCCCAAGGATCTTACAAAATAGAGGATCTGCCCCATATATATCTTCATCCTATTAAATAATGAAGCCAAAAAACAACCGAGCATCGGCACGTCTGATTGGCTACTTTCGTTTCCGCCATGTTTGTTGGCTCAAAACATTGCGATCCTATTGGGCGGAGTCGGCAGAGTAGGGGTGGCGAGACTATAACGTATGGCTTCAAGATTTTATTATAAGGGCAGATCCTCTATTTATAAGATCCTTGTTGTATCCTGTGGAAAATCCTTGGCACATTCGTTCATAACTGTGGCCTTTACACTTTTTGGTGCTATAAGTTATGTTTCTTTACATGCTGTCAGACACTGCCGTCTTACGTTTATTGGTTTTGCTACTATTTCTGATCAAAGTTTCTTTCTGCCCGTTTTCACATGCCCTTAAACTTGGACAGAAAGATGTTTTCATAATTTTATTACATGGACTTTTGTGCTTGCTTTTCAGTGTGGACTGGAATCACCTCTCAAGCGGTTCTTTGCAAAAAGTTTAAACCCGTATCCAACTTAAAATGCGCATTTCAATCATAGTGAAATGATAAAAAAACCATGTTAGCCCAAGTACTATCTTTAAAAATTCATTTCAAATGATTCAACCATTTTCTCGTGGTGATGAAACAGATGACCACGAAGTCTTTTATTATTATTATTATTATTATTATTATTATTATTATTATTATTATTATTATTATTATTATTATTATTATTATATACATTCAAAAGAAAAAAAGTAGAAATTGCCCCCTTTCTGTCGTTAAAAGCGAACTTTTTGGAAACACTGTGACACTGAAACACTGTGCCCACGTATATTGAATAAGGACTTTAAATACTGGATATAATCTCCCTAACATATCTTTAACCTTAAGGGTTTCGATGTATGACCACCTTATTACATTTGCAAATCCACCTTTTTTTTTTCAGCCTATTTTCTTTCCTTCTATGGGAATGTATCCATAGAGTTATAAAATAACCACTAGAGACACAATTGGCACCACTATACGTGATTCCAGCTATTAGCGCGTTGCCAATTAGTCAATCATTTGTTTTCCACTTGTATGACAAAAGGCGGTCACCTGCTATTTGTCAATGCGTAAGAGATGTAATCAAGTGGACATCCAAACAAGATTTCTGACTACAGTTCACTTTAAAATGTCAGTTATTTAAAAACACAATATTATTGGTGGATTAAGATAATCATATTTTTGAGCGTGAAATAAATGAAATGAAATGAAATCTTTAAGTTTTACGTCCCACGGTTAGGCTAAAGGAGACGGTGATGATGAGAGAAGAGTGAAAATGGTGGAATGAAGAAAGTGGGAGGAAACGGGAGAACCCCGAGAAAACCCACGAGCACGGTGTTTGTCCACCACAAAGTCCTCACGGCGCGAGCTGGGATCGAACCAAGATTATTTTGATTTTGAGAGGGACAAAAAACCTGGAAGCCAGGAAAAAAATACCAAAGTCGGTCGTGCTGCATGCATAAGTATTTACATGGCAAAACCACACACGAAGGGTGGAAAAAATCCATGTAAACAAGTCTGTAGTAATAAATTAATAAGCAAACCTGGTTCCTCTTTTATAGGCCCTCTTCTGGTGGCTCGTCCTGTTTCGGTTCCAATTGTGTTGATCTTCGTGTCTTCCTGTTCAGTGTATCGTCTGCTTGTTTGTAAACGTTAGCACGTGTCGTCCATAAACATGTGCTTATGTTGTGATATGGGGATCATTACAATATACACGGTTTTCAGGAAATTATCAAGTGTATGGTTACTTAGAGTACAAAAATGGGACTCCTTGGCCATAAGAGCCTTGGATCTTGTGATTCTGAGACTCATGGTCTCTTGAGTTCCTATAAACTCACCAACAAACCACCAAATATCCAAGAGGAACTTAATATTTGAACTATAATTATTCATTACTGTAAATAAGACGAATTTTGTAATAGGGATAGTCCAAAAATTCCCATCTACCATTTTTAGCTTTACCCTAAAAGACAGAATTTTACAATATTCCAATCCTAGGAAAACTTAAATCACAACAACTGAGAACTCACCAATTCATTATTCTTCCCTCGAGGATTTATTATGATACAATGGAAGTGAAAGGAATGCTACTTGCGTAAAGAATATTCTGAAATCACACACACTTTAATTTTCTGTAAAGCAAATGCTGATTATTCTCAATGGACAAATAAATCAAAGCTCTGAAGTTGATGCTTTTAATGGCGTAATAAATTCATATTTCAGTTTTTTTTTTTTTTTTTTCCATGATTAAGACTAGAATATATAGAAGTTGGATTTTTGGAATAGCATTCCATCAGTGACAATTAAAAAGGAAGCAATTAATGTTCTCTTAAGAAGAATTATGCTTCTCAGAAATTTTCCCCACAAAAAATAAGTATCTTGCAGTATCGGAGAAGGGGAAGAAAACACTTATAGAGTCCTTGTCATATATACGACAGTGATTCATTAATTCATTTTTGTTTTTAATGCGTTTAGGTACAAAAAGGTTTTTGTCGTTTGTAGACAAATAATGTCCTTTAGCTTTCTTGATGCCTTGAAGATGGAGACGGTAGCCTACTCGCATATCATATAGTTTTAATGTAGGAGATCGTCCATCTTGAGAGATTTTTCAACAAAAGTGAAATGGCAGATGCTTTCGTCATGGGGAAGAAACAGGATCTAGACTTGAGAACAGAGGGTAATTGAATGCGTTCGCATTCGCATACGTACGACGTAGTTATTAATCTGTACTATTCACAACAATACAAATGTATCGATGATTAAATGTTTGTACTAAAAGTATGAGAGATTATATTTAGTTGTAGACCCGGCTTCTTCGTAGGCTAATAATACACTTCCTAACAAGGAACAGCCTTAAAAATATCAAAAATCAAGAGCAAGACAAAATAAACACAAACTGGAAGAAGAGAAACCATAAAAAAAATTACTTCAGACATATTTTAAGATGAATACTGAATCGAAATCCGGGGAAGATTTCCTCTCCCGAAAAAACTTCTTCTCCGCGGAACCGCCCCTCCAAGCACTCGTTGGCTTATCATTAGAACGCTTGATTGAAGCACCTCTAATCTCAGAATGTTCAATTGTGTTTTTTTTTTTTTTTTGATCAATCGATACAGTGTGTGGAAAGACGACCTTTTTTCTCCCCTTCTCTTTATCACGTGACAGATTTCATAACCATCATACATTTGTATTTCTTATCTCAAACATTAGCGTATATGTTAGAAAAAGAAACGCAGGACGAAACCAAAATGTTACAGCAGAGGTCATGTCTTTTTTTCAAGTTAATTAAGATATGAATTGTTTTAAGTAGTAATGTTTTATGATAAAGCGAATCATTATGATTAACATGACGTTTATATATTTCATTTCCTTTTCTTTTTTTCAGGACATACGGAATATTTTACATTTGAAAACACACAGACTGATATGACCAAAATAGCTCTCTCATTTTATTCAGGTCTCTTTGCTTACAACGGATGGTAAGTATTGACATTCTCCTTTTGGAAGAGTTAGTCTATAGATAAATAACTTGTCATTGATTTCAGCACCTTAGATCTACTGGAGAACATGATGACCACTGCAAGTATGTAGTAATGAATAAATGAATAGTAGTTCTTTTGACTAAAGACATCAGTTGTATTTTGAAAGAGTATTAATTAGGGATGGCAAAAATTTTCCGGAATCCGGATTCTCGAAAATTTATTTTCCTGAATCGGAATTTTCACTTCCGGAATTCAGAAAAGTTGTGGAATTCGGAAAAAATTCGAAATTCAGAAAAATTCCGGAATTTAGAAAATTCTGGAATCTTTCCGAAAGCGGAGTTTTCTAAATTCCGGATTTTTTCCAATTTTTGAATTCCGGATTCCGGAAAGTAAAAATTCCGAAATTTGCGATCCCTAGTATTAATCATAGTGTGTGAAAACAAATGTCTGAGTAATGAAGACAATTTTTGTCTGTAGTAATTCTCAATCTATTCCTTCATTCCATGTCCCTAATTTCTAGTACCTCATGTGCACTCTTAAATCACATGAAAAAGAAACTTATCGCACTACTCGGATTTGGATTTTGAATTTAGCATCTCGTTCAACAGTGAGGCTATGAAACGTGAACCTACAGCTTAACGTAAGATTCAAACCAACTGAACTCCTGCCGGGAGTCGAAGCTGGGTCTCGTACTCGAAAGGCGCGTGTCCACACAGCCATGAGGAAGTTCTAATCACACTACTCTGTCACTATACTTACCAATTTTACCACCTAAGTCATCTTGGCAAATAGATTAGAGACTACCTTCATGTGGAACCAGTGGCATACGCCAAGGGGTTATGGGTTTTAATTCCCTCTTAAACAAGATATTATGAGAAATGTATAAGAAATCCTGAAACGATATTAACTTGGCAGCTTGACCCCCTCCCCCTTCCTTGATGAAATTTTGCGTGCGCTTAGGTAGGACTCATAAGTACGTACCTCGTAGATTAGCCGCCTAACTCACAAGGAGAAGCAGACTTTGGTGAGAGAACTTCGGGGCCATTTTTTGCGAGGAGGTAGTGCACATTTAAAAAGTTAATATTACAAACTGGAAGAGCACAATGGGCAAAAATAAAGAAGAAAAAACGTCTTCAAATTTTTCTACTCGCCACATATACTCTTTGACGTACAAATTTATCAAGTGACGGCGTGGCAAAGTGAGTAAAGTGTGCAACTCACATGCAAAATGTTCCGGGTTCGATTCCCGTTCGAGTCAATCCTTGTTTTGTTTTTTGCTTCAACTAATAAAGTAACCATTTGTAACTATAAATAAAATATTAATTCACCATATGTTTATAATGCCAGTATGATATTCTTGTACAAAATATTAAATAACAAATTAAATAGTAAGGATTTGGTCTCTGCCTTTCATCTCAGGGTACCCAATGGAAACATACGTGTGAGCAATGGAAATTTCTTTTATTCTAAGAAATCTCGAACAAATGCAACAAAAAAAAACCAACGTGGAGGATGGGTGCAGTCTACAACAAACTGAGTAAATGTAAAAAAGGTCTGGATATACACAGTATGAGTCAGAATAGATTTCGCAAATATATTATAGATATTTTATGTAACTCTGGTATGAACACTGTAATTGGGTAGAATAACCTGTTGTGTTCTTGTTCTTAAATAAATAAATAAATAAATAAATAATGAATAAAACAATAGAAATTTTAAAATCACTTGTAAAATCTTTCAATGTTCCATGTTAACTAGCAAGAAAATTTAATCTATTCCGTAAATATACTGATATCACGATTTGTTGTTGTTGAGCTGAGCGAAGCGAAGCTCTTATACTCGGGTTAGCCGTTTGGTTGTCCGCGAACTCCTCCTAGACCGTTTGGCCGATCTCAACCAAACTTAGCACGCTGATAGAGTATGTCGTGCTGAGTGACAACATAGGTCGAAATCAAAAATCCGATGTACCATCGAGGAATAATGACCGAAAAACGCTTGCATAGACTTAACATGGGGAAAAAGTTTTCACGCGATTTTTTTGTCAACAATTAAAAATGACATTTATTATTGCGTAATGGCCAGGAATGATTACGTAGTTTAAGCTCGCTCAGCTCATTTCATTGCAATCGGGTACATCCATTGCATTCCTAGTATTATGGTTACGACAGTCAACGGCGCAGATTTCTCTGTAAATTTGGGGGGCCAGTTTATAAAAAATACATACAACAATACAAATAACAATAAAAATACATATTCTTAAAATTACATGAGGCCCACATGAGCTTCGGGGGACGGGCCCCCCATGATCGGCGCCCTTGACGACAGTCTTCGTGTAATAAATGTTCTTGACGCTTCGTGTCTACATCTGTTGACAGTGTGCGATTTACAAAGGAGCTGATGGGGGAAATCCCCTTTGCTAATACTGGATGTTGCTATAACCAAAGCAGATTTTCTCCTCATTCCCCTTGTAATTCTCACACTGTCAAAAGATGTAGACACGAAGCTTCAAGAACATTTTTACACAACGACTGCAGTAACAATAATATTTACGGAAGAGATTAAATTTTGTTCCTAGTTAACATGGAACGTCAAAAGAATTTACAAGTGATCGAAAATTTCTATTGTTTTATTCATTATGAACATATGGTGAATTAATATTTTACTTATAGTTACAAATGCCTACTTTATTGGTTGAAGCAAAAAACAAGAAAAATGTTTGACGAACGAGAATCGAACCCGGGACCCTTTGCACTTGAGTCGGTGGTTCTTCTCACTCTGCCACGCCGTCACTGGATAAGTTTGCGCGTCGCACAATATATGCGTCGAGTAAAAAACTTTAAGACGGTTTTTCTCCGTCATTTTTGCCCATTGTACTCTCCCAGTTTGTAATATTAACTCTTTAAATGTGCACTACCACCTCTCAAAAATGGCTCCGAAGTTCACTTACCAAAGTGTGCCTTCTCCTTGTCAGCAGGCCCGTATCCAGGGTGGTATAGGGGGCCGGCCCCCCCATAATTTTTGCTGGCCCCCTCTAAAAATTTACGGTAGGCTTGCAAATGAACTATAATATGGTGATGAACTATAATATGGTTGGATCGGGCCACCCCTAACTTCAGCCGGGCCCCCCCCCCTAAAATTTTGGGCTGGCTACCTGCCTGCTTGTCAGTTACTACCTACGTTGAGGAATAATATATCCAATAACGTAGATGGTTTTCAATAGACGTAAGGATCATAATGCCGTTTACGTCATAATGATATTTCAAACCGATCCAGAGATCTGACAAACGTTAGTAAAGTTCGCAGCACTGCTTGAAATCGTACAATTGCGAGAGCTTATTGTAATTACAACTATTAAAGATTATTCTTCGAGTGTTACAGAAACAAAGGAGAGCAACATCCGTTTCATATATTTCCAAAAACATATATAGAGCAACTCATAAGCAGTATAGCAATCTCTACCAATGTTTTTCATATCTGCGACACACTATGAGATACCAAATTCAAGTAAATGTCGCTGTAGTACGATTATTAAAAAAACATCTAAGTAATTGCATATGATATCGGAAGAGTTTTCGAAATAAAGCCTTTCGAAAAGAATCACATTTTCAGTCTCTCGCAGTACATCATATCATGATCATAGTATTCAACGTTAAGGTACTTTGGATATGCATTGTCTTGTCCATCTCACTTGCGTTATTACTGTCGTAGAGACTCAACATTTTGAAGTTTATAGTATTCTTATTTGTAGCACTGAATAGTAAACGTGGTATATTATAGGTTTCTGTTTAACATGTACGTTTGAAATTTGTAATAATCTAACACAGTACCATTTAAAAAGAATGAATAATTTTATATTAGGTTGACAGCACTGTTAATCTGGTGGGGGGATGCTATTGCAGAGTCAGTCATGTTTCCCTGTCAATACTTGGATTGTTCAAAATTTAAGCGTTTTCAATCTATTAGTTTAAAAGTTGCAAGGGCGTCTGAAGTTAAATGGTCCACCCTGTATATATAGAGAGTACAAATCGCACTTCTGTTTACTTAAAGCTTGATTTGTGTTTCATGTACATATATAATTTTCGAATACTGTTTTATGCATTCTTAAAGTGTATTTCAGTTGCAGTTTTTTCTCTTTCTTTATAAATGCATGTAAAGGTGTTCTTATTACCTAGTCACTCAACTCCTATTGATAGTCACTATTAGCTAAAGAATTATATTTATTAGGATGTTAAATCTACACTGGTCTCTGGCCAGGGACATCTGTTGGAAATGATATATGATATGGGATACAGCTTACCGAAAAAAAATACTTTGAACAATACTTAACAAAAATAATGAATTGTTTGGTTATACTATTGAACAAAACTATAGCTCGGCAAAGGAAAATTAGGGGGCTTTCCCCATAAAAAATTCCTTGTTTTAGGCATTACACAAATTAGGTTTAAAAAATCATTTTCTGAATTATTTTAGCTAATTTGATCGTTAGTAAGAGGGCACGATGGCTTAGTGGTAAAGCGCTCATCTCTGGTGCAAGGGATCCGTGCTTCGATCCTAGACCATGAGACTTAGTGGTGGGCAACATCATGTATGGTTATTTTCAAGGTTCTCCGTTTTCTCTCACATTTTCGTTCCACCATTTATCTTATTATCTTTCACTTGCATTAACCATCCGTCTCCTGTAGCTTAAAGGGCAAACCAGTGGTATATAAACCAAAGATTTCATTTTCAATCATTTATCATTAATAATAATAATAATAATAATAATAATAATTAGAGATTGGATGTTTAGGCATTAAAAACCTGGGAAATAGGCAGGCAAATAGGCACTTAAAATTTTAAAAAATAGGCACTAAAATATAACTTGAAATAATGAAGATAAATACTCAATACATTTTAAAAATTAAGTCATAGATAATGTTCAAAGAAGATAGAAATATACCTGTTTGTTAATATCTTCTTTTACTGTATATAAAAACGAAGCTTAATATGCCTTCCATATATATATGCAGGGTGACTGGTAATTCGATGCATTCCTTGCAAGGGGATATTCTACAAGTACTTTGGAACATTTTCACCCATATGAACCGGGGGTCGCAAATCAATAGTTACCGAGTAATTTGCACACATGTGATTTCTTTGAAATTTACCTTTTAAAGAGAGGTGCGCGAGAAAGTTTTACTCTGACCCACTTCCACATATCGTACAGCAATGAAATTTTACATATGTAATCCTACATACCTATGTAGGTCACATGGCAATGTACAGCTCGTAACTCTGCATCATTGCTGTTATAGGTCCGAACCTGAAGTGAGTGGTCCAGAATCCATTACTGCACCTCAGAAAGCATCGTAGCAACATCGCAGAAATACTTGCTCCTAGGAAATGACTGCATGGTTGGGAGGAGGTGAAATGAAGATGGTGTGCGGTCAAGACAAAACGCGAACTATAACGAATTTCATATCCAGGGTTGTTCATTTGTCTGACCAACATTCGAGTAGTGAACGGGTGCGTTGTTTTCCTGGAGGCGGACATCTTTTGTCAGCATGCCACACTCTGAGATTTCACAGAATTCAGCAACGCACGCAGCAGTGAGGCATATACCTACTATTTCCTGGTAATTGTGGTATCCTTTGCCTGGAAAGCAAATAGTAACATCCCATGCTAATCCCAAATGAACATGATAATCACGCATGAAATTCGTCATAGTTCGCGTTTTGTCTTGACCGCACACCATATTCATTCTACCTCTTCCCAACCATGCAGTCATTTGCTAGGAGCACATATTTCTGCGATGTTACTACGCTGCTTTCTAAAGTTCAGTACTGCATTTTGGACCACTACACCTTACTTCACGTTTAGATTTACAATACAGCAACGGTGCAGAGTTACGAGTTGTACATTACCACATGACCTACATAGGTATGTAGGATTACACATGGAAAATTTCATTGCTCTACGATATGTGGAAGTGGATCAGGGTAAAACTTCCTCGTGCACCTTTCGTTAGCCGGCAAATTTCAAAGAAATCAGACATGTGCAAATTGCTCAGAAACTATTGATTAGCGACCCTCGGTTCATATAGGTGAAAATGTTCCAAAGTACTTATAGAAAGTCCCGTTGCAAGGAACCAATCGAATTATCAGTCACCCTGTCAGTGTCTGGAAGTAACGTAACGCAAGTAACGCGTTACTTGTAACGCGTTACTTTTTAAGTAACGTTTCCTGGTAACGCGTTACATTTTTTCAAAGTAACTGTAACGGTAACGCGTTACAAATTTTTAAGTAACGTACCTAGTTTGCGTTACTTTTTTCGCGTTACATTTCAGATGAGTAACTGCAATATATGTATATTTTTTTATTCGGAAACAAATGTTTCTTTCCTGTAAGTAAATTTCTCAGAATGAAACAATCGAGCATGAACTATGTATGTCAATGACCGACAGTCATAGACACACAGATAAACAGATAAGTTCGTAGTGCCACTTGCTGTTTTTGGAAGATGAGGACAGCCCTAGGTAAATCACGTGTAATGATTGCAAGAACTTGGAAAGAACTTGTCATAGATTTTGACAGCTCCAAATCAATACATTCAGTGAGTGAACTAGGAGTGCAACTATTTTACTTTGATTGGTGTTGTTTTTTTTTATAAAGATGGTAAACTAAAATATTTTACCGTTCGAACATTTGAAAGAATACTTTTTTCTTAAGAGCTGAGGATGGTGGTGGATAGAATTTAAAAGTAAAGTGTCTGAAGAAGTACCCCGACGGAAAATATTTATCAACAACTAGGGTGGCATAATTAACGATTTACAGTAAAGTGTTAATATGAATAAACTGTGTTCTGATGAGCAGGCCTACTTTATTACTAGAAAATTGTTTGCTGATGGTATGTAATATTCGAGTTCTTTCAGATCAGTTTGCTTATCCTAGAGTCCCGTTGATTATAGAGTAGTGTAATGTTTCTCTACAGTATACTCTTTATTTTTAATTTTACATAACATTGTTATTATTATATAATTAGTTTAACAGAATAATAATAAGCAACCATTTTTTCTAACGTATAGAGATGAGCACGAGTCAAGCTAAAACTCGACTCGACTCGAATTCAAGTCGAGTTTCGAGTCAAGTCAAGGGTAATATCCTCGAGTCGAGTTCCGAGCCGATTCCGTTTTTCGCGTCGAGTTTCGAGTCCAGTCGAGTTTCATAAATGGCTCGTTCCTTTTAAGTCGTCTTGAAATCATGGCCTGATTACACTGGAAAACGAAAGCCATGAGAAATGTAAACTAAATAGTAATATGGAATACTTTTAGTGTTGCTCACGAGAGGGGACACGGTTCGCATCTCGTCTCGTCTCGATAGCGAGACCACAAGAGATTTTTATAACAAGCTCAGCTCGGTTCGGCTCAACTGAGAAGATGGCTTGGGCCGGCTCACTTGGGGTGAACCATCGGCTCGAGCTGGCTTGGTGGGGATGAGCCATGTGTTCGGTTCGGCTCAACTGAGCCGAGGGCTCTTGCCAAGTCGGTTGGATGAGCTGTTGGCTCGGCTCACTTCTCGGTTCGGGTCGATAGTGAATGAGCGGTGAGCCGAGCTGCTCGAGTCGTTGACAATTCTAAACCCGGGCCGAGCAGTTTTGAAGATATTTGGCCAGTGCCCTTTAACTTTTAACAGTGTTTGACTCGAGCCCGAATACTCAACCTAGACCCTCAACCCAAACTTAGAAGCTCGTGAACAATGTCCTTGACTCATAGACTTCACGACTACCGAGGTTGGCAATCAACTAGTTTTTTAGTATTCAAATACAAACCACCTATCTTTCTTTTTATATACATTGTTGTTATAATAATAATAAAAGTTGTAGTAGTAGTAGTGTCATTGATAATAATTATACTGTCTATGTAATAGACTTCAAGAATGTACTCGAAACCACACAGCGGATTTGGCTCGAGTCGACACGAAACTCAATCCCAATTCGAGTCGGATTGGAGGAAATTTTTCGAGTCGAGTTCTCGGGTCGAGCTCAAATATGTTTGTTTCTAGTCGAATCGAGTGTCAAAGAAAACTCGCTTGTGTCCATCCCTACGAGTAACGCAGTATGGCATTTTATCAATGTTACATTATATGAAAATGTTCATATATCAAGTAAAAATTTGTCCTTGTATTTACATAAAGCGATTCAGAACGTGCAGTAATAATAATAATAATAATAATAATCAGTGGCGTATTTAGGGGGGTGGCTTCCGGGCTTAAGCCCCCCCCCCGAAATCTTACTTAGTATAGTAAAGTAAATGAAATATCTTGCAGAATTTTCACATTTCCAGGCAAAGCCCCCCCGAAAGTTAGCAAAGCCCCTCCCGAAACAAAATCGTAAATACGCCACTGATAATAATAATAATAATAATAATAATAATAATAATAATAATAATAATAATAATAATAATAATAATAGCGGTAGTAATAGTAGTACGGAAAATTGAAGTCATAATTTTTTTTCACATTTCTAAAATTTCGGACCTAAAAGTAACGCGTTAGTAACGCGTTACTTTCGAAGTAAAGTAACAGTTACTTTTTGGGAGCAAGTAACGCGTTACATTTTAAGAGAAAGTAAAGTAACTTGTAACACGTTATATTTTTACAAGTAACTTACCCAACACTGCACCCTGTATATGCATTATTTGCATTTGATATGTTCTTTACATTATATAAATTATATATTTGCCCAATGTAGTCTTATTTTGAAGAAAATGCATAGAATAGGCAACATTAGGCACTAAAGCAATTATTTAGGCAGTAAGGTGCGAAATAGCCAAATTGACATTATAAAATTGGCTTAAATCGAAACTATAACCATCCATATAAACTTTAAAACGTTGTTTTTGATTATATCTTTAATATTAAAGAATAGACATTTTGCCTAACATCCAGTCTCTAATAATAATAATACTGTAAAATCTATTTCATTGGAAATGAGAGTGAAGAGAAGCTTTGTATGTTGCTGTCTGTTGTGTCTTAATTATTTTTTGTTTTCTTTTTAATGAATTGACAGATTACCCTAGCCTGCGAATTGTAAATTCCAGTCCTTATACACGTCACTTGAGTATTATTCCTAGTATGTTCTTGTCTAGGGTAATGTTACATTCGGGGAAAAGCAAGGAATTTCCTTATTTATTGTTGACTGATAAAGAGGAGTGTAATAACTATAACAAGCTTTTCTTGCAAGAACTGTCATGAAGAAAACAATGCTATCATAATCTAACCACTTCAATATAAGTAACGCTGTAGCCTATAATGGAATAAATTTTTGGAAGATGATAATACATTCTTTCATTCGTTATCGATTATCTAATTGAGGAATTTCCTACAGAAAAAAATAAGTCTAAACATTTGCGTTTCGTGGAGTAAGTTGTTTCTGTGTATGTAACTAGAACAGAATTTCTTTTCTGGATGTCTTATAAACATAACGATTCTAAATATGCGCTTGTGTGTTGAAGAATGCCACATTGTAAAGAATGTTATGAACAAAATGGAATGTTCACATTTCCTACGTAGAAGATCATATTATACATGTGATACATAATCAAATACGTATTGACAATCAGAGGTTTGTTTAAAAGGAAGTGAACTTTTGCAACCCATCACATTCAGTGGCGTACGCAAGAGAGAGTTTTCGGGTTTTAATCCCGCTGACATTGTACAAGATATTATAAACACATGAATATTTACACATTAAGATATGCATATAAAACTCATGAAAGGATATAAGTTTGGAATATCCTTTAAGCCCTCTTGATAAAATTTTACCAACGCTCCTTGTTCCATCAAAATGTCATAGCGACTTCCCTCCCCTTCTTTTAAATATAGATATATACTTAAATAGCGGTTATTGTAATAACCAGGGGTAAAAATGGATCTGAAAAGGTGCGGGGACGGTAAGTAGTGGCATGAAGTCACGCCATTCCCCCGCCTATCTTTGGTCATTGTAATCTTTTAGGAACTGGGGGGGGCATACATATTTTTTTAAGGTGGGGGACGCCTTTTCCCTGCGTTCCCCTTACTTTTATTCCTGGTAATAACCACAACTTTCATAGAAACACTGGAATAGTAGTAAGTTATTTGTAGATACTGGTGCAGTTGTCTTTTATGTTGCTATACTTACTGTCATGGCTACCCAGAGCAGAGGACAAGGGAAGGGCTCCTCCTAGATTTCCGAAGTGTGTTCAGTTCTTGGAAATACATGTCATAACATATTAATTTTCTATGATATACTATAGTACGTAATAGTACTGTAGTTTATTTACAGTAGTTAATGAAGGTTTCTGTATGAACAATTGTTGTTTTAATTATATTATGTATTATGTGCACTCGTATGCGTGTATCAGTGTGTCAGTAGCGTATTTAAGAGGGCTTCCGCCCCCCTCCCCCGAAATTGTATTTACTATTTTAAAGTAAATGGAATATCTTGCAGAATTTTCACATTTCCAGGAATAAGTTAGCAAAGCCCCCCCGAAACAAAATCGTAAATACGCCACTGTACATATATAATATGTACAGTGCCGAATTCAAGGGGGCTATAGGACGCTCAAGTATACACTGGATAAAATGGGCTTCAATCCTGCTTTACACTGGATAAAGCGGTAAACTATGGTTTAGCTCGTCCCTTTATGATATCCTGGATCCGCCACTGTGTATATATAATATATATATATATATATATATATATATATATATAATATAATGTGTGGGTGGGTGTATTCGCGAATGTGCTCGTGCCCCCTTTTAAAATTAGTTTTTTGCCTTCTCCTCCTTGGAAACAATCTTGCAGGCGTTCCTCCTTACTATATTGTACATATATCTAAACACAGACCCCCATATATATATATCAGCGGTTTATTGTTAAGACTGGTTTTAACATAGGAATTTGCCAAACAAACTTAAATTTGAATCATAATTTATAATTTTGCATAACATTTTGAGCAGCTATGGAAATTTATTTATTTACTTTAATATTTTACATGGACATGGAGTAGCCTAATAAACATACATGATAATAAAGTGCAAGATAAGAGGGGAAAATAATGACCTTTTTTGTTTTGTAAGTAGTAGTTTGTCATTTTGCAAATTGCCTAATATGGTATCTCTTTTTCAATGTTTCAATGCTGCTAACCAGATGATGCTTGTACCAAGTTTTTTAAAAATATTTTTCATACGTAAAGTTGTAAACAGAACACCACTTTCCTTTCAGCATTTCAGCGAAAAACAAGAGGAGATAGCAAAAGAGTAATTCTGGGCCAATTGCGTGAAATAAGGATGAAGTTGTCATAAATAATTCCTTACCCAAGAGCTTGAAACAACCGATCTGGAAAGGGAGTAGGGCCTACTGCTGAAATCCCGTGTTTTTGCTAGTTGTCTAATTTCCGGAAAGGAAAGGGTGGTCTGTATATATGTATTTCGAAAACCCACTGAAGCGCTTCATTTCCATAAAATGTCATACACTTGGTATCTTTGTTGTTAATTCAATTCTACGGCCAATCTTCGCTAATATGGTGTCTAGTCCATGTTGTATTGATATGTACAGTATTATTGAGAACCAAAGTTACCTCTAGTAAAACTTCTAGTTTTCAAGAGATCCATCACAACCATATGAGATCAAAAGATAACCCTTCTATAATGAAGAAAAAAATATTATGCTGAATTCTTGTGAAAATAGCTTACTTTGCTAATAAATTATGAACATAAATGTTTCCCATTTCATGAAGCAATTTTTCGTTTCCATCGCGATGCTATGATTTTGTGTAGTAAACTCTGATAACCGCTTTAAAAGAACACTGTTATTTAATATCGCGACGGGCACAATGTTATCTATCACAAACTCACTTGGTTTGTCTGGCTGGTTCGATTCCAGACAAAGTAACTTGTGACGGGCAGCATCGCGTACGTGGGTTTTCTCGAGATTCTAATTATTTCAAATCATTCACTTTCGTGAATCATGTCGTCTTTGGCCTAAAGAGCATAACCGTAAGACGTAAAACAAGAAATTTAATTTAATTTTGAATTTGTGTGTTTGACATTTCTACCCTAGTATTACAAGAATAGGGCATTTTGTTAAACAGACTTCCTCTGTGCGAGTGAGCTTAGTTGGAAAGTTCTTGTTTCATAGACGTGGTGCCCGTGGTCCTTAGACCAACTATTTTAACTGAGTTTCTTTCAGAGTTATACAGGATGGCCCAAAGTTGGTATACATACCCGTACTGATCAGCTCACTGTGTTTTGTACCATTTCGTATTGTTGTCAAACAGGTAGACCTAGTTGCTTTATTATCTGTTCTTAACGTCTTTTTACTTATAACTTAAGTCCGGAACAGTTGAAGCTAATAAAACCATAAACTAGAATGTTATACCTGATCAATGCATGGGTGTATACCTACTTTTGGGCCACTCTGTATATATGCTATATAGCGAATGCTGGAAAACTTTAATTGAAATGTATAGACTTCATCAACTTCTAAATTCCTTTTCATTCATTATGAAGAACTATTCTTCAGCGCCGTAAATAAAATTTCGTTAGTAGATAATAATGTGTATATGAAGTATCCGAACTTTCTGCGTTTTCACATTTTTAAAAATTTTTGCTTAATGTATATGGCATAATAATGATACAACCTATCAATAGCAGCATTTTGCCTTTGTCAAATAAATGCTAGATATATGCATATTTTAATACTTCCCGTCTTTATACTAGTGGACCTAATAATTAATGATAGTTCTATGTTAATAAGTTATTTTGTATTTTTTATTATAGACTTTACTTAAGGAATTGCAACATCCTATCAAATAACAAAAAATATTTTTTTACTACCGTTTTGAAAGACATAATTGTGGCAGACCAGTAAATTCGTTGCGGCACACCGTTTAAAATTGATTGGCATAAACAGAGGTGTTTTGTTTTCTATTTTACAGTGATTTTGTTTGCAGTTGCAGTCTCAGGATGAGAATAGACCCAGTTGTCACATACACTTTCCATTTTCCAGTACTTCTTGCATTTAAATTCATATTGCCATTTATTTTTTGTGTAATTACTGTATATGTAAATTCCATTATATGAAATCAGCTTCAATCTACCAATTGCAAGCGTCAGTAGTCTAGAGATCACACGGTAGACACTTTTTGATATTGTCTTCTGGCCTTCATTCAAAAAAATCCATTGAAACTCTGAGCGGTGATATATTGCTTCCTCAACACTATTATTGTGCTTGACTTGAAGACTAGTAATAGCATCAGTTACTCTTTTACATTTGTGCTATGCTCCCAATTGCTCTTTTTTAAAAGTACTTCCGTACTCTATTCACCAAATACAAGGTCCGCTTTGTGAGCTTTTCATCGAAAGGCTTCCATAATTAAGAAATCAAAATAAATACCATTCGTAGTATTTATTTTTTAATTATGGAGGCCTTTCAGTGGAAAGTTCACAAAGCGGACCTTGTACTTCTAATGGACCGAATAGTATTTATCTATATATAGCGGACCGTCTTAGTGGATGATGATGACACTATTGTGTCTAATGTTGTGGACCAGGGTCAGGGTGCGAAATCCTAAAGGGGGAGAAGGAATCGATCCTATTTAATATTTTTGAGAGGTAAATTCCTGTTATAATTACTTACTGGGGTGTAAATAAAGTTACACTGTTGTCAGAAGTTTACAAATTAATTACAGTAATTCATATATTATTTATTTGTAAACTATTAGTAGCGTTATGTCTACTCAGAGATTTATGTCTAACTAACTCAGAGATTTTCCCCATTAGCAATGCTTTTCGCATGGGTGTTTCCTCTCCTTCAAGCTGAATGTCAAAAGAAAGAAAATCGATAATTTCTCTCTTTCTCTTTTCTTCTTTAACAAGTAGTACTGTCAGAAACATTTGCGTTAATTCTGTTAAAACATGCACAGTGTGCATATATATTTTTTAAAAAAATCTGTTTTCGGTATTTCAGAAAATTTGGTGAGATCAATGCATTTAATTAGCAATTAACGTTCCTTTTAGGACAACGAAAATCCAAGCACAATATAGCAATTACGTTTGTGTTCTACTGATTCTAATGATACGAATCAAATAAAAGTTAATTATGACGTAATACCGGGAAGATTTGTGTTTATCCTATGATAAAGAATAACGACAAGCTGATTAGTTTTTTGATAGCATTACTTCGTAAAATTACACCACTGTGTAGCCATAATTGTGGTTATAATTGGGGTTTTTCGTTATTTTGAAAATTGTAAGTGACGCATCATTTGCTGTTGGTATACCATTACGGAATAGTTTTATTCTAGTGCTTTGCTTACGATGTAATGTAATGAAAATAGAGTAAATGGTATGTTGGTAACTAGATACATTGATTTTAGTTCATTTTTCACTATCATTGATCAATGCCACCATTCAACAGCAAATATCAGAGCTCTTCCGTGGCTAAGCGGTTAGCGTATGCGCCTTTGGCGTGGGAGACTCGGGTTCGATTCCCGGCGGGAGTTCATGTGGTTCGAATTCCACGTTAATCAGTAGGTCCACGTCTCATATAGCCTCGCTGCTGAACGGGACGTTAAACTTAAAATCAACTCAACTCAACTCAATAGCAAATATCGCTAAACTTTATTTGGGAATGGTCGTAAATTAATTCTCATTTTGAAATAAGATATAAACTTAATGTTGCCGAAAGAAAAATAAATAAATGTGGTATCTATTAGCTTTCTCTATTGATGTATCTAACTATTACAATTCCGTTATGTATCTAACTATTACAATTAACTATTACATATGCGCCCGAGCGTTATCCAGCAAAAAGATTGGAGAGTTCTGCAGAAGGTTCTGTTGCTTCTTTCGCAAAGCTGATCGTGGATTACTCTCAAAACATGAATAGAAACATTGTACATTGACAGTCTGTCCTTGAAATACGACATACGCCATCACTGTCGTACACAACTATCACATAACTTTCACAATTTGGTTTTGACGACCTCTTGCCTTTCGAGATGATCCGTAATGACGCCACTCATTGCATTCACGTTTGAGGTAAGGTTTGTACGACCGGTTCCGTGCCTCAAGATGAAGGAACCACTTTGCAATATTCACTTCCAAACTATTCCCAAGATCCTACATGCAATAGGTCGTTCATCAGAACCATCAAGAGAACAGGCGCTGTCATAGGGATACTACAGGGTGTCCCAAAAGTAATGATAAAAAAATGAAGCCACATATTTCAGGCACCAAAACAAGTAGAAAAGTTTATATGACCTATAATCCAGAAGTAGACAGGGGTGGAGCTAGATAGCTTCGAATGTGAGGGTAAAGGAACTTCATACTTAAGGAAAGGAACTTGCCGACTTACAAACCTGCATTGAAGATGCATGTGAACAGTTACGGAACACACTGGGAGTGATGGAATGCATTCGAAACTCACGATTAGCACTTTGCATAGACGCTGGAGGACAGCACTTGGAACATCTTCTGTAGGTGCGTTTGTTAGCACGTATGACCTAGTAGTTTGTAGTGCCATTTTGTGTAAGATACTATGTTACAAATAAAGTACGTCGTTGTGTATTCTGCCTGTTATTCATTACATTACACGACTAGTTATACTTGTTCTTATTTCTACATATGCATAAAATCGTGTCACGGATAACAACTTCCTTCCTGTATGGTTTCCATCTTTACTGCACCGTTCCAATACAAACATTCGGTGAATCCCAAAATGACATATGGAGAACCTCTGGTATGCATTTAACATGTCAAGTCAAGATAATATTTATGTATTTATGAACCCCCTTCCTAGCTCCTATATATCATTATTCCGCTGGCAGATGTGAAGTTCTTTTCCCCCTACATTCGAAGCTGTCTAGCTCCGCCCCTGTTCACTTCCGGACTATAGGTCATGTAAACTTTTTTCTTGTTTTGGTGCCAGGAATCTGTGGTTTCATGTTTTACCATTATTTTTGGGACACCCTGCATTACTTCCGCACCACTAGCAACGAGTTGTTAAGAGCGCTGGCGACTTCACTGAACGACTGTAGATGTTTCAGGCAAGCATCTCTTTTTGCATTAGTAATAATTAAATAGTTGCAATTATTAAATTTCCAATCCATGTTCTGTATTCTTAATGGATTAATTGGGAGCATGTGAATCAGTGGTTGAGCGTTCTTTTGTTTAATCTTAGACCACGTATGTTTATATTAAACAACATAATGCCCGTGTTGTATCTCGGTGCTCTCTCATTTTCTCATAGGTTCCATTTCCTAAGTTTTCTTATTATTTATTTGCTATTAGTATTCATCTTCTTTATCGAAGCAGTCACAGGACGTAACCACTGTATATGAATGTTACACTCATTTCATGGGTATACATATTGAAAATTAGAAGAATGGAAATTATGAATATTGACATTAAGATAATAAATTTAACGGCGATTTATTTTGTAGATGCTGCTGCTTTTCGCATGTTTTTCGGTAATCCTGTAGGCCTAGAAACATTGGTCTAATTGATAATGCCATTGGAATCAACCAAGTGTGGGGAAGACATACGAGTTCGATATTCGATAAACACTTTTCTTGGGTAAACCTTGACCTCCATCACAGTTTACGATTTAAAACATATTATTTCCTCATTGTTTATCTAAAATACGTTTTGAAGATAATTATCACTGATCTATTGTATAAGATAGATTGATTGTGAAGTTAAGATAACTATAATATGAATTTAGGTTTCTCGATCGGCAAAGTTTTTGTAAAGTTCTGTGAGATTCATTCTAAGTTTACTTATTCTGTTGGGCATTTTCCAGACTTCTAACGAAAAGAAAATCATTTTAAAGTGTCCCTTTTGTGTGCATTCTTGTAAAAGTAGTAATACCAAAGTGTCAGTGAACTCTCAACAACAAAAATCTTCCAACTTACAATGACAGTCGATGTTTCATGAAGTTGGTAAAAGAGACTTTGTGTTACTGATTCCAGTAAATATTTGTTTCTTCTTGTGATTAGATCCTTCTGCGACACAAACTACTATTTTTAAAGTTTCTCTGTTCTACTTGCGATTATTCACATAGAAAGGGGAGAACCTAGAAGTTGTGAAAAGGGAGAACTGATTAACTCAAATCGTGATCTACATGTCTGACGCCACTACCAGAAAATCCTTTTCTATTGCACCTTATTTCTTTTTATTGTATTCTACATATAAGGAACCAAAACATTTCGAGTGGTTATCCACTCTGGAAATGATTCAGATCCGGGATTTCACAGGATACATCTTAAATTTCAAAATTCCCGTATAACCAAATCTATAGTTTGGTAGTCGTATAGTGATGAATTTAGGGCAAGTGAATGATTATGAAAGAATGGTAAATGAGAATGTGAAAGGCCACGGGAGAACCACGATGTTGTCCACTATAAACTCACGTGGCCTGGGATCGAATTAGAAACCCGTAGCACCAGAGGTGAGCACTCTACCACTGAGCCACCGTTCCCCCAGTATACTGTTAACTGTTTGTATAGAGTGGAATCAATTGTATTATGCTTTTCTTTTTGGACGTACAAAAATATATCACTTTCCCTGAGAATGAACCTCGTACAGAGAAAATATAATTTCACGTAGCTCCTTCAGGTGAAAATTATATGTTGTGTTGTTTTGATAAACCGAGTTAATTAAGTAAACTTAAAGTAACTCAGTTACCAATATTCAGAACTTGGAAGTCCCGTGTATTCCGTTGGCTGCTCATTGATGAATGAAAGAACATAAAATTTTAAGAAAAACTTCACCTTACATTGGTGTGGCACGAAAGAAGAATTGAATGCAAGTATTTAAATAATACACATATGTAATATTGCAGGAATCCCATTTTTAAAAATTTTTCCTCCAATGGTAATTTTTTTTTAAAAAATATTAACTTAATTTGTATATTAATAAAATTTCGTATATTAATAATATTTATTCAATCTGTCCCAAGTTTTCGTTTACGTCACCTAGTCAGTCATGTTGTGATTTGACTAGTTTATATGTGGGCGTAGCAGGGCCGGCGCTAGAAGTTTTGCCGCCCTGGACGGTACTTTTACATGCCGCCCCTTTATGGTTTTCTTTCTCAAATTTTGCCGCCCCTGTATTCTTTTCTTTTTTCAAATTTTGCCGCCCATCAGGCTTGCCGTCCTGGACGGTGACACGGTTTGACCCCCCCTCGCGCCGGCCCTGGGGCGTAGTGATACTAATAATCCAATTCTGTTATCCATTGAAACGTACATGTTTAGGAAAATTTTCCTAAATTATGTAAATTTACATATTATTTTAGTGTTATAGTATTTGCCATACGATATGGGGCTACGGAAAACTAGTCTTTTGCTAGAAGTAATAGTTTTTTTTATCGGTGAAATAGTAATTTTTTTATATAATTAAAAATGTAAAATTATGTATTAATCTTTCAACTGTAGAAAGTTATCGTCGGAAGAGGTTCTTTGTCAGTTACAGTGTACATATACAATGTGTGGGTGTGTGTGGGAGGGGGCGCGAAAGTATACTCATTTGTGTTATTACTTAAAAAGCTCTCTTTAGAGAACATATGGTGCAGATTCTTATCAAGGTAATTTCTTTTTATCAGCGTATATAGTAAATTAAGAAATTGCATGTGATATATAATGTTTATTTGACGTAGCAGGTTATGTGTACTTTCATTCATTATTTGCATTTAACTTCAAGACATAGTAGAGTCCATTTCAATCGTGTAGAATTTAATAATTTGTGACTGGAGATTTATCAGATGAATACTTGCATAATCCCGTTACTTGCAAAATTAGGCTCTTCTTATACAATATGTAGCAAACTATTAACTATGTAGGTTAAACACCGTGTATTGTGATTTCTTTCACAATTCGGGACAATATGTATCAACTCGTTTAGAAAAAAGGTCGGGACCGATGTTGTGGTCCTGTAATCCAGAACTTTTGGAGGCTATAGGTAGCGTGGTGAAAAACGATCTGTATAGTGAGGGTTGATCTTGCATGCAGAGCCGTAGGCACGTGGGAGCGAGCGGGGCGGTTGCCCCGGGCAATGATAGCAAGAGGACGCCAAACGAGTAAGAAGAAAGAAGTGTTGGAAATGAGTGAACAGCGTATTGATGTCCTATTAAATCAACATTATTGTCTATTTTCAAAGTAATGGATTTGTTAAAAATTCAGCGTAGCGTAACAACAAAAGCTGCTTCTCTTATACTATTAAAAAAAAAAAGAAGTAAGGTGAGTGTAGGGGCGCCGATTTCTACTTTGCCCTGGGCGCCTAAATCTCTAGTTACGGCCCTGTTTGCATGGTAAGTTGTGCAGTAAACAACCGCGCCGATTCAAGCCCCGATCGTGGCTCGGAGCTCACGATAATACTGTAGTAAGTTACGTCCATACTCTAGGTGTTGCATAAGAACGGATAGGAAAACTCAAGCCAGCTCAGCTTTACAAAATATAAAATTAACAAATAATGGCGAGTCAGAGAGAGGGTTATTTTTTTATGTTGCATACGAATATTTAGTTATTTTTTTTAAATAAATCTAAGCTTATTAAGGAGGAGAGCCATGTTTTGTTACATAGCTAACATTAGCAAATGAAAATGAAAATGGATACATGGCTTTCCCTCCCAATTGTGTTCCTCAGTCCTTAATTTCATGGCTTTCCTTCCAAGAGAAATGGCGTCGTGATTCCCTCTTCCACATATGCAATCATACATAAACTGATCTTGCTCTAAGATAACATTTTCAGCATTTAAATTTTGTATTATGAATAAGCACTCACAACTATGGTTTGAAATCACAACATTAAAATAAAGTTACTAACAAAAGTGCTCGTTTCTCGCACGGGAATAATATTCTTTATGCAAAATCTTTGAAAGTTAAGAAATCCATGAAATATGTAACGACGAGCAATACTTTTGGCACTGCCCCTATAGATTCCCGGGTCAGTTAAAATGCCTGTTCTTTTTACGGGAAGAGTATGGTTTAATACAAAAGAATTCGGATATGAAATGTATGCAACCTCTAATACCTAAAAAAAAAAAAAAGATTGGGTTGCCTACTTCACAGGCACTATGATTCATTATTTATACTTTTTTGCATAAATGTTTTGATTCCCCCAATCCAGGCCCGTGCTGGCCCACCGGGACACCGGGACGTGTCCCGTTGCGCCCTCCGAAATATCACAGTATAAATAAAGGTACAAGTTTTTAGTAATAATTCTTACAGTTTTATTGGTAAACAACCCGTGAAAGGTGCAGTGCGCCCTTTACATTAGGCGCCCTTCCGAGACCACATCAAAGATGAACGATGTTATTTACTCTTCTGTATAGCACAGTTTTGTACAATAAATACACACAGTTACTGTTGGCGAAGAACCCGTGAAAAGTACAGTGCGCCCTTTACATAAGGCGCCCTACGAAACGTCACATTATAGATAAGTGGTTTTAGTTACCCTGTATATCAGCTTTGTTTAATAAATTGAAATACTGACTGGTAGTACAAAACCTGTGAAAAATACAAGACGCCCTTTACATAAGATGCCCTGCGAAATATCACATTATTTTTTTTAATTTTATTCTTCTGTATTTCAGTTTTCTGTTATAAATTCATACAGTTGCTATTGGCAGAGAACAGGTAAAGAGTATAATCTAACTAACTCTATGGCCTATGGAACCCGGAGGTTCAATGCCGCGTTCACAAAAGCTCTCCACTGACTTCTATCCTTAGCTAACTGCATCCAGTTTCTACTTTGTATTCCAATTTCTGCGAGATCCATCTTAATATTGTCCTCCCATCTGCGCCTAGGTTTTTGCTAATGGTCGTTTTCCGATTGGTCTTCCAGTCAAGACTTTGAAAGTGTTTCTACTTTCTTCCATTCTAGCTACATGACCTGCCCATCTAAGCCTCCTGGACTTGACGACCCTAACAATGTTGGGTAAACCGTATAAATTATGTAGTTCCTCGTTATGAAGTTTCCGTCATTCCGCATTTCCGTTCCTTTTGGGTCCGAATATTCGTCTCAGGATCTTGTTCTCAAATACTTTCAGAAAGTTATATAGCTATAAAACGAAACAATGTGATACATCAAGAATAGTTCGGATAGTCAAACGTACGATGCATTTATGTAATGCTACACTGACACTAGTCGCTAATTTACGATTTTTACGGCATTGAAGCTTTCACAGTCTTAATATGCATCCATATATCCGAGCATATTGATTATTCTTGTGTGTTTTAAAGCAGTGTTCGGATAATCAGTACCTGTTGTATTTCTGAAATAAAGCTGTATTAATTTCCGTAAAATGTGGTCTTCTTGTCACCACGGCACGTCGCGTCTTCAGGTTGTGGATCGAGGAGAAGGCCTCTGGGATATAGAGGTTAGCTGCGAATATACTGAATAAGCAGTCGCGGATAGACAAGGGCTGATCCTCCAGCTTGGGGATTTGGTGTGGGGCTAACAACTTCATCCTGTATTTAAAAAAAGGATAGTTCAGATAAGTTCGCAGAATCCTTGAATCAAAACTGATAACTTGGCACGAACTCCGCAAAGTAAAATCGACATGAGATTTGGAACATAAAATATAAGAAGTCTCTATAGGACAGGCGCGTTAAAATTTGTAAAAAATGAGTTTAGAAATAGAGGTTGGACCTAGTGGGATATCAGGAAGTTAGATGAGAAGGAAATGGAGAAGTCAAGTCGGGAAATTTTACGTTCTTTTACGGGGAACAAATTAAAAATTACCGACTAGAAACAGGGATTTCCGTTCACAAACGAATACGTAATATCAGCAATTACATAGGTTGAATTTGTTAACGATAGATTTTCTTTTACTTCTCTTAAGGGTCGGTGGTGTAATCTTATTATTTTAAATGCAAATGCCCCAACAGAAAATAAGGATGGCGATTAAAAAAAGACAGTTGTTACGAAAAAAATAGAATGGGTATTTAATCATCTCCTGCAATACCATATGAAAATTCTGTTAGGCGGTTTCAATGCGAAGGTAGGACCAGAGGGTATTTTCAAACCGATTATAGGGAATAAATGTTTGCATAAGAAAGGTTGTGACAACGGCGTTAGGCTCGTGAACTGTGCAATATCCAGAAACCTTATCGCGAAGATTACAAAATTCCAACATCGCGACATTCATAAATATACTAGTCCAGGAAATCTAGAGCAATTTTACCCTCAACCTGGGCAAAATTGCAACCTTTAGTTTTACACCTGTATTTTGTTTAGGTACCCCACCTGATGAAAATATCCAAAATCCGACAAAATCGGACCACGGGAACACCTCCAAAAACGGGTTTCAAAATGGTCCGCCATTTTGAAACCCGTTTTTGGAGGTGTTCCCGTGGTCCGATTTTGTCGGATTTTGGATATTTTCATCAGGTGGGGTACCTAAACAAAATACAGGTGTAAAACTAAAGGTTGCAATTTTGCCCAGGTCAAACCGTATTTTGACTCGACTATACTTGGACCTCATCAGATGGAAAAACACATATTCAAACTGATCATGTTTTAGTAGACAGAAAAGAACAGTCTAGCACAACTGATGTTCGGTAGTTCAGAGGAATTGATTGTGATAGTAAGAGAGAGACTATCGTGGAATAAAGGAAATATTCAATATCTGAAAACGGAGCGGTATTTTTTCTTTTAAATAGAGGAGAGTCAGGTGAGAGGGGAGCCAGATTGAAGTGTCGAATAGATTCTCGGTTTTAGAAGGTTCGGAGTGCACTAGTGTCCAAGGTACTTGGTTGAAATTAGAGATAACATTAAAATTTCAGCAAAAGAAATATTGGAGCACGCAGAAATACGTAGGAACAAACCATGGTTCAACCAGGAATGTACTAAAGTAGCAGAGAAGAGAAAACAGTTGTCTACAAAATCCGAATGAAATAACTGCATAAAATTTCATTGTCATCTGGCAGAAAACTTCTAAAACTTTCAGAACAAAGAAACGCGACTTTTGAAAGTTAAAATTAATTAACTTGAAGATAATAGTGAAAACAAAAAACATTTGGGACATGTATAAATGCATAAACAAACTTAAGAAGGGCTATCAACTTCGTGCTTATATATTAAAGAAACCTAAAGGAACAGTTCTCATTGATACAGATAGAATCTTAAATAGATGGAAATATATCTTTGACGATTTGCTTAACACATGGCCAAAAAAAAAAAAACTAATGCGCGTGGAGAAAGTGAAATGCATGCAGCATAACAATATATTTCAGAACCCAACCAGACAGAAATAGAAATCGCTATTTTTTTTTAAAAAAAATAATAATAATAATAAACACACATCTCCGGGTGTAGACGAAATTCTGGTTGACTTAATTTTAGCTGGAGGGGAATTATTGTAGAGCAAGATACACAAACTCATTCTCATTATCTGGAACAAGGAGGAATTACCACAAGAGTGAAGAGACTCAATCATTGTTTCAGTTCAGAAGAAAATCAACAAAACATTTAATGATTATTATCGAGGCATTTCTTTTCTGTCAACATCCAATAAATCCTCTTAAACATTGTATTAGGAAGATTGACTCCATACGCAGATGAAATTATTGGAGATTATCAGAACGGATTTAGGTAAAATCGATCAACTATCGACCAGATATTTACCATTCGACTAATACTTGAAAAGAAATGAAAGAATACAACATCCTGGCACATCAATTATTGACTTGAGACTTTGGTAGGAGGGAAACATTGTACAACATGCTTACAGAATTTGCAATACCGAAAAAGGTAGATTAATTAAGATGTGTTTAAATGAATCCCGAAGTAAGGTTCGAGTAGAGAAATTCTTGTTCACGAGCTTTCACGTTGAGAATGACCTGAAACAAGGAGATGCGTTGTCGTTATAATTATTCAACTTTGTTCTGGAGAACACTATAAGGAAAATCAAAGACAGCAATCAGGTACTAGAGCTGAATTGTATTTGCCAGGTTATGGCGTATGCTGATGATGTAAATTTAATAGGGAATGATAGAACAAAGAAAGGAATGCAGAAATCTTAATTAACGCTTGCAGGGATATAGGCTTAAAAGTAAATACAGAGAAAACTAAATAAATGGAAGTTTGTCGGGGTCGTAATACTGCATTTTATGGATGCGTTAAAATACCAAATAATATTTTCTTTCGACAAAGTGGATACTTTCAAGTATCTAGGATCATTATTAACACACCAAAACCATAATCACTAAAAAAATTGATGTCAACTGAAAGCAGGGATCTCGTGCTATTATTCAGTTAAAAATCTTGTGTTGTCGCTAATTCTGTTGAGGAATTTGTATCTCAAAATATAAAACGATAATCATGTCTGTTGTGCTGTATAGTTGCGAAACATGGTCACTGACTCTGAGGGAAAATCGCAGACTGAAAGTATTTGAAAACAAGATTTTTAAACCAATATTCGAACTCCAAAAGGAACGGGAATGGGGAAAGGCGGAAACTTCGTAACGAGGAACTGCATAATTTTATACCGTTTACCAAACATTGTTAGGGTCATCAAGTCTAGGAGGCTCAAATGGTCAGGTTATGTAGCCAGAATGGAAGAAATTAGAAACGCTTTCGAAGTTATAACTGGAAATCCAAATAGGAAAATGACCGTTAGGAAGACCGAGGCGCAGATGGGAGGACAATATTAAAATGGTTCTCGCAGAGATTGAAATATAAAATAGAAACTGGGTTCAGTTTTCTAAGGACAGAAATCAATGGAGATCTTTTGTAAACGCGGCAATGAGCCTCCTGCGTCCACAGGCGTGCTATATTAAGTTGTTGATATATTTAGCTTCTTTTTACTTGAGAGAAATGTTATTACTGGAGCTAAAATGTTTTTCTGTAGTAAAGAGGATTTCGATTCGAGGTTACCTATTTACGTTAATACTAAAATAAATTTGGTGGTGATTTTGAGATAAAATGGCACCCATACTTTCTTTCAAAGTCTCTCTCTCTCTCTCTCTCTCTCTCTATATATATATATATATATATATATATATATATATATATATACAGTGGCGGATCCAAGGGGAGGGCTATAGGGGCTATAGCCCCCCCTTGACGCTCAGGTATACACTGGATAAAATGGGCTTCAATCGTGCTTTACACTGGATAAAACGGCAAAATTTAGCCCCTCCCTTGACCATATTCTGGATCCGCCCCTGTATATATATATATATATATATATATATATATATATATATATATATATATATATATATATATATATATATATATATATATATTCCCGTTTGTATGGGCGCCCTTTTCGTAACTTGTCCACCGCCCTCTTTAGTATCCCAGCACGGCCCTGCCCCAATCACCCTCAAGTTGAATAAAATCGGCTTCGTGCGAGATTAAATCTGGTGAAGATCATTCTGTATGCAAAATCTTGTGGTTCTAGATGATTCCTTTCTATATGAAAATATGATAAGCATACGCGTTCTTGTGTACATGTTAAGATAACTAAAAAGAGAACATAAACCACTGTTATTTTGTATTTAAACACAAATCATACGGAGTCACTGAAATATAAATTGCTCTGCAATCTGTGATAAATTAATCTAAATTATGTTATATGTAAATGTCAATACTTATTGCATCTGAAAGGTCTATTATTGCGACTCTTGCCCACTGATTATTTCCAAAGTTGATTCATCGGAGCTAAACGATCCTTTTCAGGAAGCCGTATGAGACGGAACCACCTGGTCTGTTGATTAAAGTGGGGGTCCGAACCAATACTGCACTTTTTGTCTGAGGTAGGCACATCCAACGGAAACCTAACTTTGGACTACGTGTATAGGAAGCATGTGCGTTAATTACTTATACACAAAAGAGTGTATATTCGTAGTTATTCCCTTGTCTCACGACTTTTATCAGAAGCATAATTCTGAAGAACTGTCCAGGACCCTTTACGAATTAAAGTAATTGTAAAGACTCGACTGTCACCAACAGATGACAGCACGTTTCTTCTGCAGTTTCGATGTATTTTTAAAACAACAATGTTCACAATAATTCAATGAAATTGATTAGATAAATATTCAAACTTTGTCTCAAGACAAGTTGAGTACAATCTATATTCAAAGGATAATTTATAGTTTTTGATTATTTTGTTTTATTCATTGTTGAGAACATTTAACTTATCTCTTCTAAAACATGCTCTCAGTAATTAAACTCTCTGGAAAATGAGAGCAGCGTTGCCAATGTGTGTGTAATTACACAAAATGTGTGCAATTTTGTCCTGTGTGTGTATTTTGTGTGTAATGCCAATTTGTGTGCATTTTGTGTATAATTTGGCACAATTCAAAATTTTGATCATCGATTATTTTTGCGAAGTTCCTTTCATTCAAATATTCGTTATTTCTATTTTTTTCCTCTGAAAATTGCCTTCTAAAAACTACGAGCGCCAACGCCTGACTCCAATGTTGTAAATAAAACCTATGTTGCTTCCTTGGGACCTCACTTCTTATTTTCAGAAGCGGAGTTCACATTCCCAACCAAAGCAATATAAATGAATGTTGACCCTCGATGTTGGCCAAAACAGAAGACATAGGGAGGTAAGAAGTCTTTTTTGTCTTCGAACCACTTGTCAAGGAAATGTCATTTTGCACACAGATGAACAACGAGAGAAATGGGAGATCTTTTATTAAACGAAGGACAAAAATTAAAATAATTAAATAAATAAGTAAAATAAAAGAGAAAGAGAAGTTAAATCATTACTCTTTCATTCCGCTTTCTATTTATTTTACCTTCCAAATTTAGTTCATCTCGGCATTCGCGTGCCAAAAAACGGAGACCTTGGAAAATTTTTGTTAGAGTTAACGGCGGAGGTAGGGCTTGAAGGAGTTGCTGTCTTTCTATATAGTTAGGGAAGGCGGATCCAACCATGTTATATTTCATCACCATATTATAGTTCATTTGCAAGCCTACTGTGAAAATTTTAGGGGACCAGTAAACATTTTGGTGGCCGGCCCCCCGTAGATACGGGCCTCGGTCCTACAGTTTTCTCTCACATTCTCATTCTATCAATTCTTTCATAATAACTTTCATTAATCATCTGTCTCCTTTAACCTAAAGGGCGTAAGAATTGATCGTGAAAGTAGAAGTTTAATTTAAATTTCATTTTCCTTTTTCGTTTTAAGTTAGCTCTTTTCTTGCAGCCGGGCCATAACTTGTGGGGGGCAGGGGAGCAATCCCCAGGGAAGCTCTCCGCCGTTTGAGGGGGGGCATTTTAAGACAAAATTTTCTTACTCCATATACGATACGAACATGAAATTGTAAATGAAGCATCAAACAGGTTCACTACATTACATAAACAAAACAGCACACAAAAGGTAAATAAAACAAAAATGAGTTGTGGGACCATTTCAGTAAAAAAAAAAAAAAAGTCTACTATTAGGGTCCCTGGAAATATTTATTCGTATGACTTTGAGATTTGTCAATATTGTCCCCCTTAATTAATTTGACATGTTTGGAACGGGCCAAGGGGCGTAATAACGGCCCCGAAGACCTTGTCGTGCTGGAGGGCCCATAAAGAGTAAGAAAAAGATGAAAAAGGGGGCCCACAAAGAGTAAAAGAAAGATGGAAAAGAAGCCCAAGAACTAGAAAAATGACTTTTCGTAGGGGCCCAAATACGTTCATTAATGCTTGCTCCTCCCTTCCAGAAAAAAATCTAAGTTACGGCGCTACTTGCAGCTGAACAGCAATAGCAGGAATTTCCGTCTTTTATGGTATTATGCATGTTATATGTACACCATAATAAATGAATTCTTATCAACGTTTTAGGAAAGCAATAATTAAGTATTCCTCAAGGAAGGTTTTGTAAATATATTGACGTTTAATTACAAGATTATTTGTTTATTGCGCAGTTCAGCGCTGTTTCTCTGCATAGAGGCTCTAGAAACAGTCCCACTTGTGTCGAACCTGTCTCTCCCGTATCAAAAGCGGAAACTATTTCTATATGAGACAACTCATGACTATAGCTATTATTGTTTTAGTATTATACGTAGTTTATTTTATAAAATATTTTTTGAGATGGAGCTTTATTCGAAAGTATTTTTAGCAAAGGTGTATTTTCATTTGAGTAAAACTTACGCAGTGTTCTTGTTTCAACTTCACTATTGTTACAATTTTTGTACATTCTCAGAAATCCCCGTAAAAATCTTTATTTCGTGAGTTCTTTGTTTTTGAAGTTCGCCATGGCATGTCCAAAACCTATAATTGAACATAAACAAAACTTAGTGTGTTGAGAAAGTTCGCAGTTTTTCTTTTCTTTCTGTGGCAAATGGGAAGTGAATAGCAGAAATTACCCTTTCCTCGAGCTCAGCTCGCGGTGACTCTGAGCTGCTGCTGATTGCTTTCTCCGCCTGTGTATTTCTGCACTTACTTCCAGAACTAGGATTGAGGTTACAATCGATTTATGCTTTCTTAGGCCCCAATGTTTGGAATTTCACTTATTATTTATTAAGTATTCTGTTTTTCGGCAGATCCTGAGACTAATGAGGATTTTTTTTTTATATATATTTTTATTTTCAATTTTTAAATTTGGGCTTGAATGTTTCTTCCGCTTTTCTCGATCTTCAGCTTCCTCTTTTAACTCCCAATATTTTCTCCTATCTTTCAAATCATC
The DNA here is from genome assembly GCF_964235325.1 of Thermobia domestica. Lineage (NCBI taxonomy): Eukaryota > Metazoa > Arthropoda > Insecta > Zygentoma > Lepismatidae > Thermobia > Thermobia domestica. The sequence goes on along the minus strand of NC_137465.1, from coordinate 142,381,392 downwards.
GATCAGCTGTGTTCTTCGTATTCCTCACTTCCCTTCCATCTTTCCTTCTATGGCGGTGTGAAGAAGACAATTTCTTCGTAAGATGTGTCCAATCCAATTGGCCTTTCTACGAAGGATGGTGGCTACAAGTGTCCTCTTCTCTCCTATCAGTTTTAAAACATCTTCGTTTGTTGCTCTATTAGACTCTAATTTGAAAGAATAACATATGGAATAAACGTATATTTTATTTCTTTCATATATTCACTAATAATTGCGAGAGAATATGGATTTTGAAGACCATCTTAATCCACCTTTTTGAAAACGTACTTGCTCCATATTAAATTTGAAACTGTCACCTATACTGACGCTAATGAATCATTATTTATATATATATATATATATATATATATATATATATATATATATATATATATATATATATATATATATATATATATATATATATATATATATATATATATATAACGACTATATACCGGATGTTTCAAACAGAACGTTTAGTGTTTGTAAATCATGTGTGTTTGAAGATAAAAATAAAACAGTAAGATAGAAACATGTTAGGGCACATCGAATAGAGTAAGCATTACAATGTTACCTAGTCTCATAACTTGATGACTTCAGTCCAAAGCTTTCAATTTTGTAGTTATTAATGATTGAACCTTCTTTATGTACTGTTAAATTGTTTTTAAGAATATAGCCTTTTAAATATGGTGGTAATAAATTCTCTCTGCATTGAAGTTGCTTTCCAAAATGAGAGTAACTACTCTAAGTTTAAAAAAAAATAAATAAATAAATAAAATGTGTTTGATAAAGTATAGACCAGCATTCCTATTATTGTATATTAAATACCTTTGAATATAAATTTCCGGTGTAAACAAGTGCGAATTAAATATATGCAGCAAAAATACTTACTTACCTTCGAGCTATATTAACTTCCTTTTCGTAGCTAAGTGGATAAATTGTGTGCTTTCTGTGCACGGGTGCCAGGATTGATTCTCAGCGGGGATACCACATATGTAATGTTAATATTTTTAAAAAAAAATGTGGATACTTTCGTTTCAGATAATACGGAGAACTTTTTATAATCACAATTACATGGTATAATAAAGGAGCATTTAGTTCGTAGATTTTTGTGAGAACATACATTGGTTTCGGCATTTTGAAAGCACATGAAACAATAAAACCTAATTTCGAGTAATAAAAACTAACTAAAAAATAATAAAAAGTAATATTCATTCCAAATCAGTGTCACACCAAGTAAGTTATTACCGTGTCCGCTAGTGAAATCATTCTCGCAACAGTACTGACAATTACTATGACATTTTTTCATGACGATAGCTTTCGACTTCTTGGCAATTAGGTATTTTATACGGAAAAATAAGAACGTTCTACTGAAATCCACAAATCACAGGACAATTCTGAATCCCGAAGAATTTTGTTGAGACGCTGGGATACAACCTCATAGTGAAAGGCAAATCTCATAGAATACGGGACATAGGCGAACCCTACTCTTATACAAACCTGGGTAGTGCTTTGGTTCCCACTTTAAAAGAATGAGACTCGTATTATATACCCCGGTACTGAAAAAGAATGTTAAAATCCAACCAGCCAATCGAACTCGTGGAAGTACTATTCATTAAGACATTTTACGATTCTTAATTATCATAGTGTATTTAGATAATTGTGTATTGTATTTAGATATAATCACAGTGTGCAGCATTTAGATAATTGCTGTATGATTCTCAAAACAAATCATTTTAGAGATACGATAGAAGAAGAAGCTAAAAGAAATGGAACAAGATGTAATTGTGAATATTAACGAGAATAATACATTCATAAGATAAAAGCGTAGGGTTACAATTGTTATAATAAGGTGACCATATCTCGAAATCTATTAAGGTTAGAGATATGAAATTTGTTATTTAGACTTTGCATTTAAACTAATTAAAGATGTTTCAACTGTTTTCTAGAAATTTTTCGTAGAAGAGACGAAGAAAGCGGGAATTAAAAAAAGGATGGGAGTTATATTAATTGTAATAAGATGGTGATATATCGAAATCCCTTAACGTTAGAGACATGGAAAATGGTATTTAGGCCTTTGCTTTAAAATAATTAAAAAGAAGTGTTTCAGCGTGTTTTGATAGTTTCCTTAGAAGGGAAGGAAAAAGGGTGAGCGTTGCAATTGTTATAATAAGATGCCTAATTTTAAGAGATTTTCAGATGAAACTTAAAATATGAACCCTTTATTAAAAGTAAGTGGGCATATGCCACAGCGTTTCCGGAAATTCCATTTTTAACAAGTGAAGGAGGAGGTCAAGTTTTTTTTTTTTTTTTTTTTTTTACAATAAATCAAAATTACTTTAGGGTTATCACTCTCATCAAGGAAAACGGGTAAACCATTTGAAATGGATTTTTGAACACAGCACTTGAGGGGACATGAGTTTCTATCATTTCCTTTGACTGAAATACATATCCTAAGAAAGGAAGGGGTTTATTTTTATTTTATTTTATTTTTTTAAAGAATGTCATACGTGTATTTTTGCCGTGCAGAGAACGGAAGTAAAGGCTGAAATATGAAATGCGAGGCCGGAGGCTGAGCAAGTGTGGCAGTCTGGGGTGAAGTCCCAAGATAGCCGAAGGCTAATATTTTCATTATTAAAAAAAGAAGAAGAAGAAGAAGAAGAAAGAAATTGCCGAAGGACCGAAGTCCCAGAATGGTTCTCAATGACCTGTCAGTTATGACAAAATCCTTATGATCATGATTAGCAAGATTTTTTTAGTAGTTGTTGAGAGTAGATTAGCATGTTTTTTTTTTAATTATTATTTTTATTTTTAAGTGAAATGTAGGTATATAACATATTTCTTTATATGAGGCTTTCCGGTTCTAAGGGCAAACTCAACAAAAGTTAAGTGTGATTTGATCGCTTAGGAATTACAGGTGAGGTGTTCGAGTTGTAATGCCAGACTGCTCCGTGGCAGCCAGTTCTCGTGTTTGTACGTATAATTTGCAGAAATCGTTCCTGTTTCGCTTAGAAAATGCAGTTTAAAAATAAATAGACGATTATTTTGACCTTCAGAGTGCATTTTCAGGCCAAAATTCATGACCTATTGCCCAATTCCTTCCAAAATATTCCCTCAAAACAGCAACATCTATATTTTTAAAATTATATTGAAGCATTTTGCGTCGTAATCTTCCTTGTGGACAGCCCTGCGCTCGTGAAGTCACACGCCCTAACAAAATCTTAATTTGTTACTGTATCCATGTTTGTTTCGTTGACGTACGACACTTATTTTTCCTCAAGGGATCTAGTGAGAGAAGTGACAACCTCAGTTACCAAGTAGATTTAGTGAAGGCTAGGTAATTAACTCGAAACGAAAAATCCTCGCTTCTTTCTTCTTTTTAACATCGTGCAATACCATTTAATTGGATTTATTGTGTTGTATTGATTAGCCCTCCTCTTTCTTTCTTCCAGTTCTCATAGCCTATTAACAGAATAGCTTTGCTGAAAGAAGTAAGATATAAGAAGCAGCAACTCTAAATTGCCTGTAGAGTAAACAAGATTTTTCCACTTTGCTTTTCAAACTATAGAGACTAGTTTTTTTTTTTTTTTTTTTTTTTTTAAGGTAATTTAAAATTTTAAAGCACCCACTTCTTAATTAAGAATATACTGTATGTATTACATGAAATTGTTTTCTTTCGAATGAAAAATATTGTAAGAGAAGAACCTTCTCTGCGGTTCGGACATCACTGGGAAAATAGCAACATAAACTCTTTGTCCTGATACTCAAAGGCAGGTTCTAGTGCACTCATTTCCATTTGGCCAATGTCTAACGTAGCGGAGAGAAACACAGTGAGCAAAGGAGAGGGGGATAAGGTTAGAGAATAGAATAAGCAACTGGTGGCAGTGTACGGGTAGTACTGAATCCACGAGTAGTACGCCTAACATCAACCACATTATCGATGTTTTTGTTTGGCTGTCATCACTGTATTTTACCTATCAGGTTACCTATCTGCTCCTTCCCCTCTCCGTGTTGTTTACTAAGAACGGGTGCGTTGAACTGTAACGTCACAGAGCACTCAGATGGAAATGATTCTCTAGCAGATTTGTTAACAATTCTAGGCGGAGCTACTAAGCCAGTAAAGGTGCAGTATAGTAATCAGTTCCTTCCTCTTGTGACGGAGAATGTGAAAATTGAAATTGGAAGGTTTAAGTAAATAGATCGATTCAGAATAAGGATTAGAGGCAATGTTTAAGTCAGGCATATCTACAGCGCTTGCTGCGTTCCTCTGAGAAAGTGACTTAAAGTACTTTTGCACAGGGAACTAAATAACATTCATGTTATAGCACCTTTTGATACTTTGAAAATACCTGGATTCATAAACTGTTCCCCTGGGGGATGGGGGATCTAAATTGAACAGGATCTGAATAATTATCCGTTCATTAAGTTGATATTCGCTTGTACACGTGAAATAATATTCTCTGACATTTTATACTAAAGAAGGCACATCCTTTTTGATATTAGCATCATCATATTCGTGCATTGTCTTGTGTCCTTAGTAGAGAAATGTTGATATTTGGCTAGAACGTGCAATGTTCAGAACTATCATGGGTCTGTGAACTGCTATTCTTGCGCAATGCCTTTGTTTTATTTCTATCAAATGAGTGCTACTACAAATTAATATTTCCCGTGAGTGTAAATGAACCCATAGCTGATGCTCAAAAGAAAAAAAGAAAAATGGGACAGAATTCTGCTTACGAGGGGAAAATAAAGCCTATACTTACTCAGCAGGAACATATGCTGAGGATTGATCCTGAAGATTCAATTCTCCTTCAAAATGTTCCAATAATTTAGTTAACAGTAATGCGTAATTTATATTGTATTACTCGTATAAAGTGTGAGAAAACAATCACCAAGCTTCGAGAATTTCTTATTTCAATTTAAAGTAAAGAAAAATAGGTATTCTAGTAATCATAAGTATAAAAAAACGCCTCGTTTCATTGCTATGCTACCGGAATGGATTTTCAAATTTTATTTATTTATTTATTTATTTATTTATTTCAAGAGCCCTAACCTAGCTTAGGCAGTTAGAGAAATTATACGTCTTAAGAAATATCCATGTTTATGAACTATATAGGCCTGCCATGCGTGCACAATAGATTTTCGAAGAACAAATTGAGCGATTTCTGTGATTGTTCAGCTACTGTCAGTTTCTCACAGATAATTGTAACACTTACGCTAAAGGCCACCTTAGAGTGATTGGTTTCATTGATAACTAGGTCAAACTATTATGCTGCCAAAATGTCTTGAGCCGTGGCAAAAATGCGAACTAAAGCTCATACCCTCACACATTCACGCGTTGAGCCAGTAAGGGTTCATCTGTTGCTAAGCGAGGGAAAGCGAGTGGAATTCCTTTAGCCGATAGCAGCGCTTGCAACGGAAGACTAGGGATCAAGTCAATGTGGCATTAGTAGGCAAGATGAATAATCAAGTTACAAACATGATTAATTTTACAATTTATTTATTTAGTCAAGAGAAAAATCAAAATGCAGTTGAAAGTGATACTGGAAGTAAACTGTGCATAATGGAAACTCCTTATTCAGGGTTTATTGTTCTGTCCTGATATTTTATTCATAAGTGGAAAGTTCTTTACGTGCAAGTATGGCCTGTTGATGTTCTTTTTGGGTTCTACAGGTGCCTGCAAGACGACGACAGCATCGATCTTTATAAGAAAGACCCCCCTTCATCATCTTCTGATATTTATTCGGTGTTTCTATAAAGCTCAGGAATACTGTAAGTCACTGACGACTTACTCCAGAAAACACATTGTAACAATTCGCTAAAATGCCATTCATATAGTTTTGGAGAAAAAAAATAATTATTTAGGCGATTTATGTATTGGAAAACAAAAACATGCAATACCCACGTCTTATCAATTTTATTAATATTTTTCCTTGTCGGTGGAAATAAGAAATAAATTCCTTAAGCAGCCACTCACCTAGCAAGAGCATAATTTCTTATTCCATTCAGAATCATAGACGGATATTCGCCAGACCGCACAGTCGTAGTGCACTCATTTCTGGTGCATGGAGTATCTAGTTCGATTCCAGCTCCTGGCAAGTGAACTTTGTGATGGACAGACATCGTGTGCATAGGTTGTCCCGTTTGTCTCACTTCCTTCATTCTACGATTTCGTCCATTATGTAATCACTATTTACTTTATTTATTCTCGGAACGTAATCGTGGGATGTTGAACTTAAAATGAAAATTAATAAATACAAATGAAGGGATTTTCGTTTACTCCTTTCCCTAGTTACATATACGAGGGCTGTCTAAAAAGTATCCGACCTTTGGCCAGAAAAATAGTTGCGAATACCTGACAGATTTGGGACCCTAATCCCCTTCAAAGTAGGCCCCTTGTGCTTCCACACACTTAGCCCACCGATCCTTCCACTGCTGGAAACACCGCTGGAAGTCTTCTTTTGGAATGTTGTTCAGCTCCGTCGTCGTGTTCCGCATTATGTCTTCTCTACTCTCAAAACTGGATCCCTTCAGAGGCGTCTTCAATTTTGGAAACAACCAGAAGTCACAAGGAGCCAGGTCTGGAGAGTAGGGAGGTTGGCGAACGGTTGTAATTCCATGTTTGGCTAAGAACGTGTGGGTCAATTGGGATGAATGTGCTGGGGCGTTGTCATGATGGACATGCCAGTTCTTCGCTGTCCACATGTCTGGTCTTTTGCGCCGGACTGCGTCACGGAGTCGCCTGAGAACATCTTGATAGTACTCCTTTGTCACTGTTTGTCCTTCCGGTGCGTACTCGTGATGCACAATTCCACGGGCATCGAAGAAAACAGTCAGCAACACCTTAATTTTGCTTCGCACCTGCCGCGCTTTCTTCGGTCTTGGAGAATCGGGATGTTTCCATTGAGACGATTGTTGTTTTGTTTCTGGGTCGTACCCGTACATCCATGACTCATCTCCAGTTATCACGGAATTCAGATACCCAGGATCAGTGTTGGTGGTGTCCAGAAGGTCCTGTGCAACGTCAAAACGGGTGTCTTTTTGTTCCTGAGACAACAACTTGGGTACAAATTTAGCAGCCACTCGTTTCATGTTAAAATCGTCACGCAAAATTGCAAGTGCAGAATCTTTACTCACTCCAACATCTGCAATCTCCCGCACTGTCAAACGGCGATCTGCCATCACCAAATTTCGCACCCGCTCAACAACAGCTGCATTCCGAGCAGTTTGGGGCCTGCCGCTACGCTGCTCACTCTCGACTGATGTGCGGCCATCTTTGAATCGGTTGAACCATTGTTTAATTTGTGTTACACCCATCGCATCTTCTCCAAACACCTGCTGAATCTTACGAATTGTTTGGCTTTGAGAATCACCCAGCCTTTGACAGAATTTGATGCAGTATCTTTGCTCAATTCGTTCAGTCATCTTGCGAGAAACACTAAATCCGACGAACACTACCAACAGCACCTCACTTCGCGACCACCAGCTCACGACTGGCACACGCGAACGCGGTGAAAAAATTCAAGCATGCGCATTAAGGTTCCTCCTTGCACCGTGCACGGTGGCGCCGCCTGAGAATCACTACTTTGCGTGGAAAAAATTAAGGTCGGATACTTTTTAGACAGGCCTCGTATCCATTACAATTTAATATGTACAGTACGTTTGGGAGGCACGTTGACTCAGTGATTTTATATATTTCTGTCATTATTTGGCTGTAATTATCTCGAAGATTTTGGTCATGTCTCGTGATATTTGTACAGCCGTAGATATATGTTGGGAAGTACGTGGAAATTTCCCGAAACTTAACCTGAAAGGCCTAACCTAACTATATGAGGCCTTGGATGGCAAAGTGTCGTAACTTTTTTTTCTTCTTCTTTTTTTTATGAGATTAAACCATTTCCGTGACCTTGATGGCAAAGTTGCGTATCTCAGAGTTAAAAACAGACCATTAGATGGAAGCATAAAGAACGTCGTAAACTCGAATTCATGATGACCCTGCACGGCAAAGTGGTGTAAGTCTCAGTATATCAAAATGTCTCAAAGCGACTTACGCCACTTTGCCATTCAACCCCTTATATATATATATTTCGATATGTACACCCTATGGCGTTGAGATTTAAACATTTAGCATAAATTTCTGGTTGGAAAGAAGGTTATTAGAAATTCCTGATTACAGCTGGAGCTCGGTGGATGAAATGACCGTCTATAATTTTCCTTAATTTAGTTAGAATTCGAAACATAGTGATGCTACAATAAATTCCTTCACGAGTTCGCCACTTCCGTGCTAATAACTCTGTACATGGATTGTTCCAAATAACTTGACTATTAAGGATCTTAAATTACCGCTAATTTTAGAGTTTTTCTGTCATATCTCCAAAACAAATAAAAATATTCGAAAAGCAGAAACATAGTGAATTAGACAATACGATTTTGCATGTGATACCGTTATCACAACTCATCTATCTGCTTTCGTTTTGCAACTGTAGATAGATTTAGCATTTTTTTGCGGGTTTTGTGAATAGCGGCATACCAAAAGCAGATAGGTAAATTATGGCAAAGGTATCACATGCAAAATCGTATTATCTATTTCACTACCGGTACGTTTCTGCTTTTCGAATATTTCTATTTGTTTTGAAGATATCACAGAAACTCTAAAATTAGCGGTAGTTTAATTTCGCTGTAGTGAAGACCCTTAAGAAGACATACAGCATGTTTTAATATCAATGCTTATTTTCATGTAGATATTTTTTTCTTAATTAAGTTACAACCTATTTCTTGTTTACAGTCTTTTTTTTTTAACTTAAATAATTACGACGGACTGTTTTACGTACTATAAACACAAGAGACATAACCCTTGTAATTTCCATATTTTGAATATTTATTTGGAACCAACAGAAAACTAACTTCACTGTAAATAGTACGTCATAGACCCTGTAGAAGATATTTTCCCTTTTTGAGCATCAACAAGAGCTTCCCTTCATTTCGTACAGAGGTACCTTCCAAACAGATATTAAATTGAAATTCGAACATTCGTTATTCAAATAAATTTTCGTACTAATGATAGATTGTACTAATACGAAATTATTCTTATTTTAATATTATTGGTTGAAATTAAAGGAAGTTGTAGTCATTTTATCCACAAAGTCATTTCCTTAAAATAACCAAATCTTGATACTGAATTGGAGTAATTCTCGAAATAAATAAATAAATAAATAAATAAATAAATAAATAAATAAATAAATAAGATAAAGAAATAATTTTTTTTCTGTCGTCTTCATCCTTTCTAAGTTGCTAGAATCAACTATGCGATTGTCAATTTCTTGCATTATGTGCGTAAATGTTCGTATAATTACACTGGTTTAGTCTTTCTGGAATAACAATACATTTTGTATTATGTGTTTGTCTGTCTGAACAACTGTCACTTTTTTAAACATAAATTCATTTTTGTCCTTTTTCCCCCCTAGGAATTACCTCAATTTCATCATAGAAGAACTGAAAGATCCTGTAAGGTAAAGCAATCTGTTTATTCATTATTTCAGTAAGTTGTTATGAACATATAAGACTTGGTTGAGTGTATGGTCATATGTCGGTCAGATGTATGGTGATTAAAAAGTATGAGCTGAGTAGCATGGCTAGATGACAACTCTATGTATAATTTTTAACAGTCGAGTCAGCCGTTTTCTAAAACCAAAATCCATTAAGTGATACGCACTTATAGTATCTATTCGATCTATCAAAATTAATTATAATTGTGCCGTCTATATTATTTCCTGGTTCTAACAGTTTTAAATTTTCATTGCATTTTGCACGTAACTCCAACTTTGCTTGTAACGTCAGCCAGAAGTTATAATTTCATTTGAAAAACATTATTTCTCAAAATTTGTTGTTGATTCAAGATCTATATATTTATTTTTAACATTGTGATACAGTTACATAAAACATTGATACATGCTTGAAGATTTTACTGAAATAATTTGTATTACGTTTACTAAAAATGCAACCATGTCTAAATACTCGTATTAGAATATATCCCGAAACTTCTTTATATTGTGTCAGACGGAGAAATTAACATTTCCTGTTATTACATACAGTATATTTATATTGAACAGGACGTAAGATAAGTATTCTTCTCATAAGAATGGAAAAATAATAGACCATTCAGAACGAAGTGTTATTTTAGAAGAAATTAAACTATCCTATTTATGGACTATAACTACAAACAATGGAATATTATTCCAGAAAATACATTAAAAATCTATTGTCTCAAATATAGCCTATAAGTACAAATTGCGTGAAAATTATACGTATGTCAAAAAAATTGTTTGCAATGTCTAAATATTTCATTTCACCAACAAGGCATTGTTTTTAAATCTACATACATATTCATATGCATTGAAGTGTATTTCTTCCAGAACACAACGGTATGACAGCTGTTAAAAAAAAACTAAAAGAATTTGGAATTTCAGTAACTGTTTCCATTACTATAGAGATGAGTTGGTTCACAGTAACTAATGATCGCTTGATAATAATAATTTCGTTATGATGTTTGAAGAACTTGCATTGAGACTTTTAGAATAAAATGATAATAGAGAAATGTAAACAATTAATCTACAAGCTTTGTAAAACAGAATAGGAGTAGGAATAAAATCAGAGAAAGAACAATTCAAACTGGATTGATGACCTGCCATTGTCAGCTTCTTACATACAATGAGTTCTGACATCATTGTTATTTCAGATACTGGGTTTACTACACTGTAATTTTCACTTTAATTATTAAAAATATCCATGAATCAGATGAGACAGTAGGAAGAAACCGAGTAATATTTTGCCGTCAACCAATCGTTTCAGAAATAATTGATTACTGTTTATTGAAAAAAGACAGATCTACTTTAACTTCTGTGTTTCTAGCTTTTATTTATTTGTGATATTGAAAATTATTTTTTGTCACAATATTAGAATATCTTGACTTACACTTTTCCAGAAATTTGCCTCGTGCGATTGCAATCTCCTGCTCACTTGTCACCGTTGTGTATGTGATGACAAATGTTGCTTTCTACACTACGCTTTCACCAGAAGAGGTCTTAGGTTCTGAAGCAGTTGCAGTGGTAAGTTATTTTCCATATTTCTTTTATACTACGCAGTAGCTGAATTGACGTTTGGCGTGAACCAATAAGCTTAAACGCGTCATTGGCAGACTTTGGATGAAAATGTTTCTTTTAGTGGGCGAACAGTAATGACAGTGATAACCGAAACATACGTCGAAGTGACCATAATGGGCTACCGGCTAAAAAGACAGTTCACAAACAAAACGAGGCTGAAAAACAAGTGACAATAGTGAAATATCTCCCAAAGGTGTCATTGTGTCAGATAAGATCGCGCGTGTTGTGGAAAATCAACAAGCGTCAAAAGTTGAGAATGGAATTAAAAAATGTTCAAGTGGAAATGAATCGACTTTGCAAACTAGAAAATCGGCAAGGTGTAAAAAACCAAATACCTTTTAAAGATGATTTTTTATGGTGAATGAAAAGCCCTGTGAGTTAGTAATATACCATCAGAATGTGCGACGAAATAAATGAATACGACATATTACAACGAGATACTTTGTATCGATTGATAATTACCTCTATTTTTGGGCAGAAAGTGCTTCTACATAAGCACTATACCTGATATAATGTTAATTTAAAAATAACAAAAGAAGAATGTTTTTAATATATGTAAGAAATATACATTATTGTATAATTGGTTGCTAGGTAGTTGTTTATAGATACATAATTAACATGTTTGATTGCAAAACAGTTTGTATGAATATACGTTAAAAGAGAATCAACGAATAAATTATTTACTACTCATCATCGACTTGTAATTTCAGTATAAAAGGTGAGAATACTAGTGGATATAATTACGGAAGATATTTTAAGGTGTGAACAATTACGGCCACTAAAGATTTACTTATGTTATTAGCCGAACCAGGGTTGGCGACCACCTTTGGTGAGTCGTTGTAAAATTTTTGGTTTACCTCACCCGGGATTCTTGTAAATTCATATCCCGAAGTCTAAAGTAAGGGTGAATTTACCTCAGTAAGAAGGTTCATGAATACGAACTCAACCGTTCTTAGAAGTGGCAGAGTAATCCCAAGAATAATCATGATTGATGAGACAGTAGAGAATGAAACTGTTGACAGTGTTGACAACAGGCAGAATACAGCTCCTATTGCACCTGGAATGTTGACATTAGAAGACAGAATTCTTCTAGCATTACAGCGACAAGAACAACGACTGGAACAAAATTTAACTCAGATGTCTAACGAATTAAAACAGACGGTATAGCAGAAATCCGAAGAATCAAGTAGACAATATGAAGAATTAAGTAGACGATTGGAGCAAATAGATCAAAAATCAGAAGAGACGAAACAATCTGTTATCCAGGCTGTGAGAGACATCACATTACAGTTTGATGAAAAGCTAAAAGGATTATCTGAAGATTGCCAGGATAATTACAACCATGTAATCCAAGAAGTCAATTGTGTAAAAAAGGATTTGGAAGTAATAGAATCTTCTGTTCGTCAGCAAAAGATTCAGGTCACAGATAATTCTAACCAAATACGTGCAAATACTCAATTGATATCTACCTTACAAGAGGAAATTAGGACGTTACAGATTAAGGACAACGCATACCACAACAACATGGTTAATGATCGTTTGGAGTTCCCTTGTTCACAAGAAATGACCTCGCATTCACCCGCAGCAGATCAACGTGGACCTTACGTTATCTCTTCTTCAAGTAATCCATCCGATGAGGACATTATTTTGGAAAGAATTCATCCAAGGAATACAGATGGGCGGAAAAGAGATGGTGGAACCACGCATAACGCAGTAGGTAGAAATTGTCACTCAACACGAACACGAAATGGTGAAATGAATGTAAAGTTAAGTGTAAAGATGAGCGAAATACGTGCTATGAGTAAGTTTAGTGGTAGATGTAATGAAAATGCTACTTCTTTCCTAGAAAAATTTCAAGACGAATGCAGTATAATGTGTATAGATAAATCTCAATATATGAAACTAATCCCTCATTTATTACTTCCACCATGTTCTTTATGGTTTAAAGCAGTACGAGATCACATCAATACATATGAGGAATTCAAAGCAGCGCTGATTGCAAATTACGAAAACGATTTTTTGCTTGCAAACAGAGATGCCACGATTAGAAACCAACCTTTTAATCCTCGTTTGCACAAATCTGTTGTCGATTTTGTCGTAAATACATATAACGAATTAAAAGTCGTAAATCCGTTGCAATCGGAATCCAGAGTAATTGCATCAATTCGAAATTTGCTACCGTTTAAACTACAACAGATCCTGTTTTCTACCCAGTGTATGAGTCTTAATCACCTATTAACGCTTGTCCAATGTTATGAAACTCAATACCACGCTCAGAATCATCAAGCAGGATTAGGCAAAATTAAAAACAATTCAGATCACCTTGTACCTGTTCGGAATCTAAATATCCGTAATGCAGACAATACGGAATATAACCTAAGTCGAGCAAATTTCAACAATCAGAACGGACAAAATAGGCGAAGATATGTTGGGAATACACCTAACCTAATTAATCGTGACAATAATTATGTCAGATCACTTAATCGAAGTAGACTCAAAAATAGTCGAAATACATGGCGAAATTCTAGAAATACCGTAAATCCTATGGATAGACGTAACCATAGTTCAAGAGATGGCACTTCATATCAAAATCAAGATAATGACGCAATCCATGTACAAAATAACAACGCGGAACATAATCACGATTGTGCAGTACAATGTACTTTATTAGAATCATATGCAGGTACGAATTTAAATTGACTGCAATTGATGAAGTAAGGGTTGAGCCCATATCAGCTATAGATTCTCATGAACATTTATCTTCAAATTTATGCGATAATGTCAAACCCATATCAGCTATAGATTCTCATGAACATTTATCTTCAAATTTACGTGTTCATGTTAATGATGAGAACGACCTTTTACATAACGTATCTGTAAATAATGATTCGGAAATAGCAGTCAATAGATGTCAGTATCAATTTATGCCTGTAGTAAATCGTTGTTGGTTCAAAGATGATAATGTCAATGATGGTTTTGGTGTTGAAGAAAACTTTGTATTTTTAAAATCATATAGTACTGCTAAAATACCCGTCAAAATAAATGGGTTAAGCACAGAAGCTTTATTGGATACAGGCGCAAATGCCTCTTTATTATCATATTCGTCATGGAAAGCAATTACTAGTGATTATTCGAATTCTAAATTGCAAAAAGCTGAGAATCTCATTATAGTCGATTTTACTGGTAAACATAAAAAGAGAGTAGCCGGAATTACTCGTGTGACAATAGCTATTCAAGATTTTGAAATGTCAATTCCTATTCTAGTGATAAAGGAACTGAATGAAAAACTAATTATTGGTTTAGATTTATTGTCTCAGTTGCGTATCATGCTCGATTTCAGAAATCAAACGTTAACTATACCCGGCATACCTCAGGAAATCGTTCAGAAACTTCTTCCTAAATCTGATGATATTGCTTGTCAATATAATAATGTTCCTAATGTATTGAATAATGTTTCTGTAAGTTCAGAAAGTGATAAATTAAATGATCAACTAACGCGAGTCACACAAAATTTGATGAATTCAAAAGATGATGTATTGTTTTCTGAGTGTGTTAAGTCACTTGAAAGTAGTCTTGATTTTATAGATGATACAGTAAAAACTCACTTTAAGGATATATTATATAAACATAAAAATGTCTTTTCAGAACGTCCCGGGTTCCGGCACCAAAATTTTACAACGACTCACCAAAGGTGGTCGCCAACCCTGGTTCGGCTAATAACATAAGTAAATCTTTAGTGGCCGTAATTGTTCACACCTTAAAATATCTTCCGTAATTATATCCACTAGTATTCTCACCTTTTATACTGAAATTACAAGTCGATGATGAGTAGTAAATAATTTATTCGTTGATTCTCTTTTAACGTATATTCATACAAACTGTTTTGCAATCAAACATGTTAATTATGTATCTATAAACAACTACCTAGCAACCAATTATACAATAATGTATATTTCTTACATATATTAAAAACATTCTTCTTTTGTTATTTTTAAATTAACATTATATCAGGTATAGTGCTTATGTAGAAGCACTTTCTGCCCAAAAATACAGGTAATTATCAATCGATACAAAGTATCTCGTTGTAATATCGACAAGGTTTCCCGCCTCATGAAGAACGTACAGTATGTGCGTCGAAACGAACATCCACTAACCGTATTGGCAACGTCGTTGAAAGTTAATTCGTCGGTCGACATGAGAGCAGCGCTCAACATCAAACGTCACTTTGGTTCTCGCGCACGATAGTAAGAAAAGGTGTAAGTTTGCTAGAATATTCTCATTTACAATAATCTGTGGTATAACTAAAAAATACGGTCCTAAATTGCGATGAGTTCGAGATTTTATTTGTTGCGTTTCGACCATATTGCACAGTGTATCATAGAATATAGTAACACAACTTAAAAAAAAATAAAAAAATAAAAAAAATACATTGTTGAAGAATACGTAATAATTAACTGAATTAGTAGCAATAGTCTGTATTAAGAGTATATAACTTCTTCCATGTTACATTACTAATATATGGGTGTAGGCTATCTATCTTCTACATTAAACTTATTACAATGCACTTATATTTACATCACAATGATTTATGCGTTTGTCTGAAACAGTTTGCTAGAACATGATTAGTAATCATCCGATCAGCACAAGTGGTAGCAGTGGCATACTCAGAAGTTCGTTAAGGGGGATTCAAGCTCCCAAGTTCATATAATTTCAGGTGTTTGTGTGTTTGTATACAGGGTAGGCGGATTTACAAATATTTCTTTCTCCTAAAATATTGAATATTCAACCTTACTTTTTTCTACACACACAGTTTACCGTATGCAATTACCTCTCCTTAAGCTACAACTTAATGCGAGCATTTTCTTACACTTTCGTAAACGAATGTATATTTTCTGCGACCTTCCTCAAGAACTCAGCAGAAACAACACTTATGACTTCACGGATCTTAGTCTCAAGTTCACCAGGAGTTCGAGGTTTGCTACGATACGCTTCTTTCTTAGCCCACACTCATAAAAAGAAATCACAGAGAGTGAGGTCTGGACTTCGTGCTGGCCATTCTGCGAGATCTCGGTGGTCTATCCAGCATCTTGGGAAGTGCTCATCAAGCCATTTTCTAACATTCAGGGAGTAATGCGGGGGAGTATAAATAACAGTTCATGTGCTTCGTTCCATTTAGAAATTGTAGGCCATGTAAAATTATTTAACGTTTCCAGATAACGGTCAGCGTTCATAATGTCTCACAACAGAGTCCAATAATGCGAGAAATTAATCCACACCGTAATGTTGCTTTCGGCCTGCTTTGGATTGTTTCAACTCTCTCTCTTTCTTTGGGAGCAATAGGTCTGTCTGATCAATGACTATTGTGACGATTAAGACCAGTAATTTTTGTGGCATTTTTTAAATATAGTTTTTGCATCAAGAATAGCATGTCTCCATGTTCAGACCTCCCCCAACGTTGCATCTGAATTACAGGCTGCCATACCTCATATCTTATTGCAATTTTGGCTCTCCTCAACGTTCAATCTACTTGCATCTTTACGATTACGATTACAAAAATACTTCAGGAGATAGTGTAAGCAATGGCATGTTTGAGACAATATGTACCGTATATCGTACATATGTGCATAATTTTAGTAGGAATAAAGAATTAAAAACAGATAACTACTTACCGCTCACCCTGTATATTTTAATAAGGTAAATGTTTATTTTTGCGTTATATTTTAAGGGGAGGGTTAACTTCAAATCCCCCCTTGCGTACGCCACTAATTGGTGGACTATACGTGGGCTAATTGTCGGCATGGTTGGGAATTAAGTATTGCAAAAATTAAAATTAATAATATGTTGGTCAATCAACAATTTACCCTAATTTACTTAAGTTTCTACCTCGCACTTCTAAACACAATTTTCTTTCGTAAGAGTCACATTGAACTTTCTTTGCTCTTATATGAGACTTCTTTGTAAAATTATAGATGGATTTTTTCTTTTCTTCCAGACATTTGCCAACAGACTGTATGGATATTTTGCTTGGACAATACCAGTATTTGTTGCACTTTCAACATTTGGAGCTGTGAATGGAGTCTTGTTAACTTCATCTAGGTTTGTATTGTCGTAACATTGCGTTATTTTGTGCATTTCAGTAGTCTATCATTGGAACATAGTAAAAACAGACACTTGATGCTATATTTATTTACTTGAAAAGTCAGGTCACCTCAACCTTCAAATATTGGTACTTTGAGCGGGTAGTTTTAATACATATTTTGATTAGATCTGTAAATAGCAATAGGTCATGGTTCGTTTCCTGTAATATCCATTCATTCATTTATTGCATCCTTAGTTCAAAACACGATATCGAATTTGTCAAAATACATTCATAATTACATATTACTGTAGCCAAAAAAACTCACTAGCAGCTATAAGAACAACTTTTCATAAGTTTTTTTCTATATTAATCTTCATTTATTTATTATTACAACAGATAAATAAAATACAATTTATTACCCTTACATTAGAGTAACCAAATTTAGAAAATCAAACAACGGGACATTCGGGATACTGGCATAATTTGCCACTCCATCTGACTATGATCCATGTCATTACTCATGGCAGTGAGGAAGAAGTTCGTAGCTTTTTCAAAATAACCATTTTTTTTATTTATTTATTTAATCTTGTTCCGATGTAAATTTTTATCTATTTTAACATAATCAATTTTCACTAAAATTCATATTTTTTAAAATTTAAATTTCTTGTAGAAGGATTGTTTCTGAAAACACTGTTGTAGTTTACATAAGAAGTTACTAGTATAGTAATAACTACAAGCCAAAATGGAGACATTTTGCGTCCCATTTGCGTTTTTCTCGGGACACCGGAAGACTTCTAGAAAAAAGGGAAAAAAAAGGGGGGGGGGGGAAACGCGGGACATCTGGTCACCCTGCCGTGTAATACATATATATATAATTGTTCGTATGTCGAACAATATAAAAAGAATTCTTCTGCCGTTATTAATATTGTGGACATCCTATTTTAATATAAAATGTTCCGTATAACTGTAATATGATATTAACTTTACAACGGTAAAATATCAAGATCTTAAAACAAGTATCCAGGAAAATATTTTATTTTTTATATAATATACTATTATGTATTTGCGTAGTTAAAGTACATATCTACTATTATTACCTGTATTTTACATTGCGGACGGTAGATTACGTAGTACAAATGTTTAGCTATCACTAGATCTAGTTTTTTTTCCCTAATGGTAGTAAAAAGTCTATTTTTTTTCGAGCGTTAATTCTAAGAATGAGTATTGTCGTAACTAACATTACTTTACATTTTGTTTTATTTAAGTATAAACTAGGACTGAATTAAATGTTTCTGCTTTGACAAAAATCTGTATAAAAATGGAATAAAATGAATTATAAAGTTTAATTAGAGAAGTGTACATAATTTCCAGCATTTTGTAAAACTAAAAGTACCGTAGTTAAAATAATTTGATTTTGCCAGAATTGCTATTCATGTTCATTCTATAAATTTTGTTTCCTAAGTCACTCAGTAAGTTTTACTTCCAAACTTAGTAAGCGGTAACATAAACTATACGAATCGAACTCGCACTAGCTTGTTAAAATGGCATCTGCCCTAGAAACAGCATTCTGTACTTTTGAACTTAGCAAAGCAGGATCGTTTCCCTTATATGATGGCATTTTGTATCACATTGATTATCACGAAGTCAGAGGTCACAGTCCTGTGGATATATCTAGGCTAGAATGGTATATCATAGGAATCATTCCTTCACTAGAAGTGTGTCACATTGGGAACCTAGATTGGGACCAAGAAATAAACTATCGTATTAAATTGCGGTATCGAAATTAGCAAATGTTGGTATAAAATACGTGTCAAAGGCTGTCTTCATAAATTTGTAACAAGCAGTTATTAACATCTCAAAGAAAAAGGAAAAATTATGTTATATCCTCTTGCTTTTGTAACAAGCATGTACATAGAAGGAAAAATCTTTCGCTCAATATGCGAAAATTGGTTGTTTCAGAACTTATTGAAGTGAACTTAAATGAATGAACAGTTGTAATCTTTGAGACTTTAATTGTATATCAAATCTTTACATATGCTTATATGCTGTCAAATGAGCTCATAAATATCTTTAATTATTTTTATGGTTATTCTACGTATGTTCTACATATGGCTATTCTCCCATGCGTGTTACATTTGTCTTAAATCACTTATTCCTTGGGCCAATTTCTTAAAACTACTAGTCTTTGTTTATTTACTTTTTGTTTTACAAATCGTAAAATATCATGAGGTAGAAATATTAGAATAATAGCATAAGTCATTTCTAAATTCTAATGCTGATGTCTCTAATTTATCGTGATTTTATGGCATATGCAATTTTAAAATATTTGATTTTGAAAAGCGTTACAATAGTATTATAAGACAAGTAGTTCTGAAAAATAGGGCTCTTATTGTTAACCAAAGTCGAAATTTATGTATATCTGTGTGAAATTAGCTATTTTGTAAATATTAGTAATAAAATATAATATGTAACTTTTTAAACATATTTTCTTGTAGATTGTTTTATGCCGGTGCTTGTGAAGGTCAAATGCCAGAACTTCTAACTATGATTCATATATATCGAATGACTCCAACGCCAGCAGTACTGGTCATGGTTCGTATGCTACATACATTTTCCTAATAGTAGAAACTTGTAAAATTGTATGCTATATAATAATTATTATCAAAAACCATAGTCATCATTTAAGATTTTTTTTTTTAAGATTTCTGCATAATTTCGTGTGTTTTTTCTTTCTTGCTTGCTTTTTTGAAAGCTTAAAAACTTAGTGTACATTACGGCTACATTAAAGCAACGAAATTGTAACAATAAGGCTCAGGAGTGATGGTCACAATCCCTGGAAACAATTTGAATAGTGTGTGTGACGCTTTGATATCAGTAGAGATACCGAACTATACCTTATATGAATCAAGATCATGCTTTCAAGTGTGGTTTATGTATGCTGACCACTGCTCAGTCTCTCTGTCGTTGCTTACTAGTGACACACATGATCGTGTTGAGTCTCCAGTGACAGAGCACGATTCAAGTGATATGTCCAAATACAAGTGAACATTGACTGCGACCAAAGAAGCAAGACTGATCTTCGTTTCTTGTTAAAATCTGGGAAACTCATGCCCCAATTGTGAACGCTTTCGTATAAACTGTAAATGATATACGATTCTTAAATGGTTCTTGCCGATCATTGGTCAGTTCTGTAATTTAATGACCCAGATCTTTATGGAACCTCGTTAAATATTTTAAGCAAAAAATTCAAAAAACTATCTGGACAAAGTAAGTCTAGGGCTTTAAAACGGTTTATAATTGA
Organism: Thermobia domestica; assembly: GCF_964235325.1. Classification (NCBI taxonomy): domain Eukaryota; kingdom Metazoa; phylum Arthropoda; class Insecta; order Zygentoma; family Lepismatidae; genus Thermobia; species Thermobia domestica. Next base: position 142,360,832 of record NC_137465.1, on the reverse strand, counting down.
CGTATAATACATTATAAGATTTTTCTTCCACGGATAAATTTCTGTTAGAAAGAAAACGCCACTTAAATAAAAATAAAATACCAAACTTATATGCTTGATTTATCTGATTAAGGTAATAATATGTTGCCGAAACTGTAACACAATATATATATATATATATATATATATATATATATATATATATATATATATATATATATCATATTAGTTTAACGTCCCACAATCATGCATCAAAGCTAAGGGAGACTATGATGATGAGGTGCATGTCACTGGTGGAATGACGAAAGGTGAGAACGAGAAAACACAGGGAAAACCCTCGCACACAGTGTTTACAAAAAAAAAAGCTACTTGGCGTAAGCTGATATCGATCTAGGGTCTCCATGCGCCAAAGGTGAACATCTACCACTGAGCCACCGCGGCCTTAATAATAAGTGTTTGCTTTGGTCAGATTTTGTTTTTGTTTAAGTTCTACGTAATTCCAAGGCTAGAATGAGCAGTATATAAAACGTTACTAAATTGAGAAGCAACTCAGATTGTAAATTTTGTGAATTGGCGTTAACTATATGTTTAACGCAGATATCTTCAGAACATTGTCAATATTTTGATGTTTGTTTGGCACTTAGTTACGCACATAGAATCTATATAATATGTATCAGTATATTTTTGACGAATTTTGAACTTTTAATTACTAAAAAGTTAGTTTCCAGGTTTCACTCTTTGAAAAAGGGCTAAATAGATACATTTTACAAATGAAAAATAAAAGTATAAGCATCAGATATAGATAATTTCACTATCTGTTTAAAACTGTCGTTCTTCAGAAAATATTTATTTCCTTAGTATCTTTACGATGAATGGATTAATTTCAGTACTTATTTTGTGTGGAAGATACATACTAAGCCAGGAGAAAAGTATGGTGTATTAGTCATCTTTTCAAAAACTGTTTAAAAATAAACAAATAAATTTGCAGCAGCATAATTGTATGATCTCATTTAAATAAAAACAATTGTATTCTTTGCTTTTGAAAAGTCTTGTGTCTTAACCTGTAATGACAGAAATCAATTTAACAAGAGTTGAAAAAGAAGAAACTTGTCCAGATTTTCTAATTTCACTTGGAGCTCTTTTGCGAATAATGCTGTGCAGCATTTTTGAATCGCTTACGAAAACACAACAAATTGCTCTCATTTCATAGAATGAATGTAAGCATTTATTCAAAAACATTAGTTATTTGTTGTGCATATTCATACCTCGGACGATTTTATTATTTATTTAACCAGGTAGATAGGTAGATATTGTAATATACTGTTGACGAAGCTAACACTGAATGAGGTGACTATAAAACAGCCACGTCGTTATATTAGGAAATGTTCTTGGAATGTTTAGAATGTCAGGTAGAGAGCCAATAACATTGGATAAGCCGAGAGGATAAGAGGATAAAGTTAGTTCTTAGAGACGTAAGCAATAATAAATCTGATGGGATTGCATTGGTAGGCGATAGCTTTCATTGACGAACTTTCGTTCTTTTAATGATTTCGTTGATTTGTGGTGCCTTCTTTGATATTATAAACATTTCATTTAAATTCAAGTGCTCCTTCCCAGAAATTGTTAGGGACTTCTCGGGCACCTTGTTTTTATTGTGAAATGATGGAGTGACTTGAGCAATGGTATTACCTGAAAATTTTGCTAAAAATATTAGTTTGTTACATTCCGTTGTGAGAGAGGATTTTGCCTAACGAAATGTGGAAGAAAATTATGCTGAAGTTAAATCTGATAGGCTTTTTTGACCAAACACAACGCTCCTCTAGTTACTCAAGGTTACTATTCTTCCTCTATGACTCTTCGTGACTTATGGTTGTTATCAAGCTGAATATACCGGGAAAATCATGAATTTGGGTTAGACTATAACTTTCCCTAAATGTTCTTCCAGAATTCCGGCAATGGGAGGACCACTGGGAAAAGTGCAATCTGTCTCAGGGGGAATTGGCGTTTTCGACTTGCATCTGAGTAATTGTATTTTTCCGGCCATAAGTCTCATTGAATTGACCACGTATCAATACTCGTATTTTAAATTTGTTTGATATGTAAAACTATGCAAAAAGTTGTACATAACCCGTTATTTCAGCATTTTAAACTAATAAGAATTTTGTTTGTGGTATGCATCTGTTAAGTTGTTAGTTTCTTTTTTTTTCTTTCCAGAGCTTAATATCATTGTTATACCTTACGGTGTCAGACATAGGAGCTCTTATTAATTATGTCGGATTTGCCACGTGGGTAAGTAAATTTAGTTTTTTCTCTCCCGTTGTTTTGGAGATTTGGCATTATTTCAGTGTATAACGTATCTTTTAGTTAAGAAAATTACAAAATCATTTCAGAGAGACTTCATTTTGAGAATTTTTATACTGTATCTGTTATTGTAAGCATTAGGAAATATTAGTTTTCTTTTTTTCTTTACATATTTCAAAATAACGAAAGGAAATGTTAAATTTGGATTTCATAGCGGTCGTGTAGTTGCAAAAACTACAAAACAAAAGCGTCAATGTATTTGAGATATTGCTTATTATTGCATTACTTAGCATTATCAATTATGACGTAATCCATCAATCAGCCTCATATTATTCTTCACAGTTTTGGGAATGTTCGAAAATAAATTAAATTTACGGCTTATGATTCAATAATAATAAAATTTATTTTGAATGATTCAGCAACATGTAACAAAAACTAAATTCACCGTAACTCAACAAATCATTTAATTATTGCGTACTCTTAATATTAGTAAGATTATGAGAACATTGTGCTTGAAACTTTAGAATTATTAGCAATAGACCAAATTACCTGAATTGTAACATGAAATTTATCTTCTTCTATATCGTATTGGTATTGATATAGTATCCCCGTCTAAATAGTGTGCTTAATGATTAATTCTGTAATAAAAAAATCCAGGCATATTCAAAGAGTACTTTGTCTCAAAGATCGCACATCACGCTGGCTGAAGAAATGGGTACTGTTGTTGAAGAGTGAATTATTAAATTACTTTAACTTACACAAAATAAACAGTACACAGCACCTAGTAATATTCTTTCCATATAAGACATCTTATTTCTTGTAGAGTTGTAAACCCAGATCGTTCAGAGATTTATTTAGATAGAAAAAGTTAGATGAAAATGCAGCGTAATCATTTTTATTTATTTATTTATTTATCTATTTCAGTTGAGCATTGGAGTAGCAGTATTTTGTCTTCCATATTTGAGATGGAAACAGCCTGAAAGAGTGCGTCCAATTAAAGTGAATCTCTTCTTCCCTATCATTTATGTGATAGCAAGCATATGTGTCACAATATTCCCCATGATAGCGAGTCCTATTGAAACAGGTAAGTAAATACTGTTTCTTTTTAATATTATGATTTTTTATATCATATTTGGAAAAATTAATTCAACATATTAAAATTTAAAATTAAGGTAAAGAAAAAAATAATTGATTAAATTGTCAGAATAAAGGAACGGTTAGAATTAAAGTTAACTTTAAAATTAATTAGTTAAATTAATACGACAGTTGCAATGAAAATTGTCTTGAGCTAAAAAAATGTTAATGTAAAATGTAATGGGCAAAATTAAGTGCATGGAAAATTAATCAGTTACTATAAAAGGTTATTGATATCAAACAAAACTGATAATAAATAAAAATAAAATTAAAAGTAATAAAATTGAGAAGATAATGAAAATTATGTATTTTACTTTCGAACCACGAAAGAAGGAGAAAATACGATGATGCTGAAAAAATCGAATCGTGATTTAAACGGATTTACACGTTTCATAGCCCATACATACCGAAAAAGTGATTTTCCGATAGTTGATGTACACTCATGTCCAAAATGATTGTCGCATATCTATAACTGTTTTCCTGTAAGAATATAATTTGATAATTATTTTGCAGGGTACTTTTAATACTGATACTATGTGTATAATCCGCAAATGTATATTTGTGGTAAATTTTACAGGAAAGGAATTATAAATACTACAATTAGAATAAATAAAACAAAATGTTGCTAAATGGACAAGAAAGATTTATTTTCGTTTATTCTTATTTACTGCTCTTTTGAAATGAAATTTGCCACATACATGTCTTTGCCGATTATACATATACTAACATTATAAGAAATACCGGCCAAATTCGTTATCAAATTATATTCCTACAACAACATATTTATAGACATGCGACAATAATTTTGGACATGAGTGTACATTCGCCTAGACACCATAACGTATTGAGATCAACTTTTAAACTTAACGTATCCATTTCTCCAGAAAGGTTTTTGGAATTTTCTTCTTTCTCCTAAAAATAACGTTAGTTTACTTAAGGGTGAAATTCAAAATTTGCTATTTTCTCAAAAACTGCTCTAACGATTTTGATGATATATCATAAATGCGTTTTTCAATACCAAGCCTATACAATAGTCGAATCATTTCTCTGGGAAAAGTCGAGAAGGTGTAGTTGATGCTTAAGTTGAGTTTGAGTTCTTTTCGGATAGTTTTCTCAAAAACAACTCAGGCGATTATGTTCGTATTTCATAAATAAATATTTCATTAATAATGCTATAATGTTGGATAAGTAACTTCCTTGAGAATATCCACCAAGGGTAGTTTACTTTTCGGGTGAGTTAGTTTTTTTTTTTTTTTTTTTTTTTTTTTTTTTATAATTTTACTTTTTGACGGTATTATGAAATAAGACTTGAGCGACTTCGTTATTTTATATACAAATATTTCACTAATAACTCTAAACATATGGCATAAGCCATTTTCTTATGGAAAAGTCTACAAGGGGTAGTTTATTTTTGGAAGAGAGTTTTCTTTGGGCGAAATTTTCCGAAACTCCTTATAATTTTGTTTGTATTTCACAAGAAAATGTTTTATTAATACATGTATCACAACATGATTTAGTTGAAGAAGTTGGAGCTAGAAAGTTTAGTGTAGTAGCCCGTTCCTTTTTATTTAATATAATATTTTGTGTGTTAGTTCTCCGAGGAACAGTGTGCAAAGCATATGCAAAAGACAGGCTGTGGCATAATATTCATTTCACATTGTTTTCGGGGAAAATTAATGAACTTTTTTTTTTAATCGTTGCAAATTGGTTAACGACTATCGTTTAAAAATTAACCCCTGCAAAATTAAATTAAGTTAAAAATTAATAAAATAATTTAGCTTTTAATTCATTCATTAATTTTTAACGCATTTATTGCAAGCCTTTTTGTGTGAATACTATTGTATTTGTCGTTCATTTTTAAAATGACACTTTTCTTCCACGTAAAACATGCTCGTTTTCAACTGAAGTATATAAGTGATGGAACGAGTATTAGAAGTTCATGCATTTTTAAAAACCTAAATATAGTATATCGAATAGTTCATTGGGATGAAGAGTAGAGAGAACACAAAAAGATTAATTAATAGTTTTATTTTATTTATTTATTTATTTATTTATTTATTTATTTTAGAAAGGTGATATTTCACGTTTTTCACTTTATAATTTTTAATTAGAAGTGAACTAAAACTGTTCATAGTCTTCTTTAAGTAAAAGTAATTCTCGTAGTAGAACCTCAAACTGCTATGATAAGTGCCATAGTTTTCTAACTATATCGTTTAAAATTTAATTTTTAAACTCTTTCAGTAGCTTGTAACTGTAAAAACATCTATTTTATGCTTTTGTTTATTATTATTATTATTATTATTATTATTATTATTATTATTATTATTATTATTATTATTATTATTATTATTATTATTATTATTATTATTGTTGTTGTTGTTTTTGTTTTGTTTTTCATACGTAGTATACTTCTTTCGATGTCGCGAACATTACAGCTAGCTCAATATTCGCCACTTTTCAGCACACATATACTGTGTGCAGTGGCAGCCGTCAATTGTGAGGTCAGGTCTTGCAGTAAGAAAACATTGGAAGCAGAAGAGAGAAATTCGACCTACTAACTAACCAACATAACTGTAGCGCAAGCACTAAGTGACATGGGAAAATAACATTTTGTCCGGTTAAAAAGAAACTATAAATTAAACACACTTTATTCACGTTTTCTCTTGAGAAATTTGAGTCATACTCGGGAAATAATATTGCTGTCGTGAGTTGTTCTGTCGGGCTTTAGCTTTGCATATTAGGATTAGGCTTACGAATTAGATTTCTAGGCTTTCGGCATCTGTGGCTATGTTCGCTCGGTATTTGCCTGATAAGGATGTAGAAAACTCAGGAAAATCTCACTCAGGATGACTGGCCTGAAAAAACTTTAACACTTTTTCGACCGAATGTTCCCACTGGAATCGAACCCGGGACCGCTGTCACTAAAGGGAAGAGGGTTAGCGACTACTTTTCGTGGAGCCACAGCTTTACATGTTATAACATCCATACTTCTCTTGCTACTCAATCTCATTCCATGCTGTCATTTTTCCTTTTCTTTGATTCTCTTTCGTAGACTCAATTGTCTCTGTCCTGTTATCATGAATTCGATCTTTTATCGCATTAATGTTCTTTTCAAAGTTTGAAATGGCCTGTTGTGCAGAAAAAAAATCAAATTTCTTTCTCTTAAAAGTGCCTCACAAGTGGCATTATTCCTTGAACGAAACACAGTTGTGCGGATTGATGAAAATTGATGTAAAAGTGCCCCTATTACTTTTGTGTTTTGAAACGGCATGCAGTGATTGTGTAAGTTTCGTTCAACGATTTCCAGTTGTTTTTGTTTGTGATAGGTCATTTTTGGCGCGTACAAGAAAGAAATGTTGTGTTCTCAACGAAGCCATGACTATCGCCGTGTTGAAAGGGTTATTTCGTTGAAGAAAGATACGTAATAAGAGAAGCAAATTAATAGTTCTCGTAATATGGTTGGGGCCGCGGTGGCTCAGTGGTAGAGCGTTCACCTCTGGTGCTTGGGGTCCCGGGTTCGATCCCAGCCCCCGCCAAGTGAACTTTGTGGTGGACAAACTCATTGTGCGTGGGTTTTCTCGGGGTTCTCCCGTTTCCTCCCACTTTCTTCATTCCACCATTTCATTCATTACTCATCATCACCGTCTCCTTTAGCCTAACCGGCATAACCGTGGGACGTAAAACTTAAAGATTTCATTTCATGTTTTTTTCGTAATATGGTTGTAAATACTGGCTTAATAATATTCGGTTTTCAAATGTATGTAAAACAAGCCTTTAGTAGTACAAGATATTTTTTAAAATTTGTTTTCTAGTAAATTACATATTTTTCTTATTTTATGACTCTGGGATCACTTGAAGAAAGTGACATAAATGTGTTATTCTTCAGCATAATCATGTGACCATCACTCCTCCTTTTTAAAAATATGAATACACTAAATGAATTCTTTTCGCTCATTTCAAAGATTTTACCTATTGCGAAATCTTCTAGTTTACTGGAAATCCTGCCGCGTTCCATGAATATTGCAACGACCAAAACTTTCTTGAACAGTAGAAAACAGATTAACAATCGCTGCAATAGTTCGTGCTGCAGAATCTAGTCGTTGTAAGCTCGTTGCAACGGAATATAAATTAGTGACTCTGTAATTGATTGTTTTCTCGGTTTTTTGAACAGTTGAATGAATTTTACGATTTTAGAAGTGCAAAAGTATATATATATATATATATATAATATGAGAGTGATAGAAAGTAACGTTCTTCACTTCATTACTGCTATTGCTAATAATAATTTTATTTGAAAGCTTTTGGTCGTTGCGCAACATTGCAATAACTGCCACTGACAGTAGTGTAATAACACTTAAATTTCTTTCGTAAATTTTAGTAATTAGCCTTGATAGTCAGGGAAAACAGTTTTGTTGAAATCGTTGCAACTGTGTAAAATATATTTTACCGTAATTGAAATCGCTTTGACGGGAGCTGTAAATTGTATATTCTGAGAGCATAAAATATGAAAAAAATACTTATAGAATGCGTCAACATTGATGTAGAAACTGGGAAGGTTGGAGTAGTGTTAAATCAACATATTATTTTTACCTTAACTTACCATTTATAAAGCATAATCTTGCTTTCTTAACCTGTTTTTACCTGTTTTTTCGTAACCTGTTTTCGTACCTTTTGTTGTAAAAATCGTTGAAAACAAGAATTTGAAATGGCAAAAGAATTGATATCATTGATATATGTATTCGCACTTGTAAATGAGAGAACGTAAGGCTTTTGAAATGATGAATGACAGATTTTTTATGAGACTGCACATCAGTTCTTAAAAGTATCTTCAATTCTGTTAAGCTAGCAATAGAATATATGCATTCTATTGCAAAATCTAAATTACATCCTTATATTAAAAATTAGTTCTTAAATATGTTTGTAGTGCTGACTATGTGTATTGAAAAACAAATTAACTACTTAAAAGATCAGGTGACACACATGTACTTAAAGGAGGTGAGTAAAGATCTACTTTCTTTCGTCTATGATAGTCGGGAAAAGTAAAAATGTTCATAAAAGCCAGTATATTGTATGAGTATGAAATTCGAGCATTAAACGTTACATCTCTGTAAGATGCATATGAAAAATATTGAAGCAAGTCGCATAAAGAACTCCGGAAACAAAGCATGGCTATTTATATTCTGCCAATTTAGACGTTTGCTCGAACTTGGAGCAATAATTTTAGTGTGATGCGCTTCATGAACCACACTATACCAATGCATGTTCATAAGCTTATTAATTCTAATCTTCACGAAAATAAGATGATTGATGAAGCGCCTCATACTAAAATTGTTGTTTCAAGTAGTAGTTGTATATCAACAATCATACTTTGTATTTGGGGATCTTTATGTAATTGGCTACAACTTGTTTCTTGAACTTAATATTCACATGATATAATATTCATATGACTTTTATGAACATTTACTTTTTATGACTATCATAGCGGGAAAGTGACCAATCTTTACCAACTTCCTTTGATGCAGCAAATGGTGTGGTATAGTGTAAATATTACAAGGTAACTTTTTTGTTTCGGTTTTCAGTATACATTTGTATTTCTTAAATATGTTCAGTGAAATGTGAGAAATATGTGATTAACTGCCTTATGTTTTGTTTATCTTATAGCATATGGATTACTCATGATATTGACAGGAATTCCAGTATACTTTATCTTTGTCTATTGGAGGAATAAACCTAGAGACGTTCAGAAAGTATTTGGTAAGTTATTTTTAACAAAGATGAAAAAGTTTATTGCTCTACTCAATATTAGTTTGCGATTGTGTTCCTTTTGTATCAATTTGAATTTAACTCTTAAGCGAAATGAGTTCCTCCACAATCATTCAAAACTACTTTAAGAAAATAATGTAACGAAAATATAGTTGTATAAATATTTTTTGCAAATTTGAAAGTAAAATAGCCTAATTTATTGTAGATATTTCGTAGTAAAATTATAAAGTGAGACAAAATGACGCTTTGTCTACAATCTTTGTTAACCGAGAATTTGGAATTATTTATTAAATTGGAAGCAGAGATCTTCGAATTCTACAGTTGGGTTTCCTGGTAAATTGTTTTAGAGTTTTCTCTCAGTCTCACCAGTTGAATGTCAATTTGATCTTTAATCTATTATTTTCTGTCACTAAGAGGTAAATATCCTCACCTTCTGAATCGGCCTGAATTCGATTCACAATGGATGCATTATGTGAAAATGCCACAAAAGTAGTGTCCACGTCTCATATAGCATCGCTGCTAAAAGGGACGTTAAACTTGACAATCAATCAATCAATCAATTGCATCTAGAGAGACTAGTTTCTATAATCAGTCTGGTGAGAGGTACATAATCTCAATAGGCCTATTTGGAGTCGAAATTTCTGATCACTCCTGCCTACTCAATAGCGTGGAAAAGAATGTAAAACATAGACCGCCGATGATTGGAAAAGACTCATATGGTCAAATGAGTCATCTTTCTCCATGTTTCCAAGAGGTCAGATTGGCTTCGCATTCGGGAGGTCGTGGGTTCGATTCTTGCTGCCGATCAACCTGACTGGGGTTTTCCTCAGTCCTACCAGGCAAATGTCGGGATGGTACCTACTAAACAAGCCCTGGCCGATACCTTCCAAAAATCCTTTCCGTTGTTATTGTTGTTGTTATATTTCCAGTATAAAATGACTTCTGAGCTGTATCTCGTGATTGTTAAATAAATATATGGCGGACACTAAAAAAATCGTAAGATTCAGATTACCTACTTCATACCATTAAAATGTGGGGTAATCTATGTTAGTATGGGGTAATCTTTTTTTATTATTTTTCTTTTTTCTATTCTCAAAAGTTATATTACTCCCAGTGATTATGTACTTATCTTAGACACCAGGTACTTATATGGTGCAGGTGTTCCTTAACAAGAACGCAGTCTTTTTAAGATGACAGCGAAAATACACTCAACCATATCTATTCAAGAGTAGTTTGGGGAACATAAACACCTTCCCTGTTCGGCTTAATCCACTGACATCTATGGCCTGTTTTATAGTAGCAAATCTGGGAATTAATTTTCCCTCCTCTGTGATCACTGATGCAACTGAGTACTGAGCTACGTAATGAATAATCCACCATTCACTGAAAACAACTCACGAGTTATATGCGCTAATTCGACTGCGAACAAAAGCAGTACTACAGACTAGATGAATAAGGTAAGTTGCATTTTGGTTTGGGGTTCGCATTATCTCCAGCTATCTGTGTAATATACGAATATCCTGAGAAGGTCATTTTATGTACTGAGAGATTTTTATTAGATAGAATGTAAAAATTACATGTTACATGTATCTTTTTTTTGTTGATATATTCCATTCAGAAGACAAGGAGAGTTATATCAATACAAACACCTACTATTATCTATATCATAGATCCTCAGTGGTGTAGTCTGCATAATATCGAAGCTACCAACCGGACAGCTCGAAACTTCCTAATGTACACTTTGGTTCGATTCACGGTAGCAGCTCATGTCATTCGGATTCCACGTCAAGCTGTAGGTTCACGTCTTATATAGCCTTGGTGCTGAAAGGGGCGCTAAATTCAAAACCAATCAACCGGACGGTCATAGTTCGATCTTTGATCGGAACTGGATTTTTTCTTCGTTCTAACCTTGTTTCTGATACTAAGTAGAATATTGTCGTTCATTAGTCAAATTAGATTCCATTTGATACTTTACCCTTCCTTTAATATTATAATTACTTAAAAGGAACGGACATGAATGTGTCATCCGGACATCCGAATCAAACCTAGTCCATTCGATAAAAATAAAGATATGTTCATGCACAAAAAATTAGGTGCCATGGACAACGGAGTAAGTCCTTGGGCCCATTAACCTTGTTAGTATAAAGAAAATCGTCGAGTCGCAGTGAAATAGCTATTGTGTCAACACTGTTCATTGGAAAGTCATGATTTATAGTTCATTCTCTTCAGCATGAAACAAGCTTTCCAGAGGTGCTAGGTATGTATTGATAGACAGAATAGGGATGAGAGGAAAGTGTTTACACTGTTTTCCCTATATCTATTCCATCTATCAATACAATACTCGGTACTTTTTTTTTTTTTTTTTTTTTTTTTGTCGCATATAGTATTTTCCGAGATACATTTGGATTGTGTGCTTTTACCCGGGGCCACTTCAAAGGGGTCCAAAGTTGAGGGATTTCTGGAGGGAATTTTCCCGACATCTTCCAGTTTTCCCTGTTCAAATATGTTATGGGCTTCAATACCTAGCACCTCTGGAAAGCTTGTTTCATGCTGAAGAGAATGAACTATATATCATGACTTTCCAATGAACAGTGTTGATGCAATAGCTATTTCACAGCGAGTACCATTTTCTTTATACTAACAGGGTCAATGGGCCCCAGGGACTTAATCCATTGCACCTAATTTTTTGTATCTTTGTTATGTTTATCGAATGGACTAGGTTTGATTCGGATGTCTGGATGACACGTTCATGTCCGTTCCTTGTTAGTAGATTGAGTAGTCTTCTCGATCTGGTAATTTCAAACTTTCGATTTTTTTTAAGTACATTTCATACAAGATATTTTGTTGCAATACGTGGTTTAACACCTCTTCTTTCTAACTTGGTTTAGAGATCAAAAAAAGTTCTGGTATCACTTGTATAAACTGGTTTCATAAAAATAATTAAATAAATAATAAAAAATTAAAAAAAAAACTTAAATTCCATTATAGGTTTCGAAGTTATTCGTTGAGGTTTATATATGATGATTCCAGTGATTTTGTTGTTGTTGTTGAAAGCATCCCTCAAAGTATACTGGTCCAGAACTTATTATGATTTTACACTTACTACTTCAATGAAAAAAAAAATCCATTTCATTGAGAGTTTCACTTTAGAAAAGGAAATAATATCAGAATTATATCTTAAAAACTTAGAAGTTCTGTAACTAGTTAAAAGCTAGCCAGCTTCTATGGCCGATGTTCGATAGACTATAAGGAAGCTTAACTACAACTTGTCTCTTGCTAGGTTATTAGTCAGTGTAGAGTATGTATCATATGATAATCCTATTACTTTATCGGCTCTATCTTAAACTATAATTTTGCTCTGTTTTGGTCTTTTCGAGAATCTTTCATCAGTACGTCAGCAATGTTTATCAATGACAGTTTTCTATCTTTACCATGGAAATTTTCAGCGTAGTTTTTAAGACTAGTCTTGAAACCATAACCACTTATTTTTTAACCTTCCACAATCGTGCTCCGAGGCAAGGGAGAAATAAAGAGGGTGGGAGGAAATTGAAAAAAAAAAAAAAAAAACACAGACACGGTGTTAGTCTATCACAAAGCCCATGTTGTGCGAGGTGGAATAGCACCAGAAGTGAGGGCTCTACCACGGAGCCACCGCGGACTGCGCTGAAATTTCCCTGTAGCATCCAATCCATTTTCACTTGAATAAAGATTTCCTTTTATCTTTAGAATTAGTTATTTCGATACTTCCACAAACTTGTAGCGTAAGGAGAATATCAGACGAAAACACGTGTACTCAAAGACGTAGTCCCACTGAGTACGTGTAAACTACAATCAGTTTAGGGAACAATGAAATTGTTGGAGATTTAATAACATCTTGTAGAGTACATATATCATTCTTTTATGTTGTGATTACAGTTGTTGTCAGGAATAAAATAATCAACTGATAAAACATATTCTGATAATTTTCGTTACTATATAGCTATGTAATTATTCTCTATTACTTGTTTATGTACTAGAACGTGTAAGACTAAAAATTAGGAGTTATAATAAATGTTTTTAGGTTGTTTTTTAACTTCTTTCTTTGAGAGTGAGTCAAAGTTTGTACTTCCAAATGTGAAAATAGTTTACATGAGAAAATGTTTTGTTGTGTATGTATTTTTGCAATTGAACTTATGTGAAAATAAGTGGTGACCAAAACATATGTGAAATTGTAAGCATCAAAATTAATGGAGAAAAGTTCTTCACAACCGTGACATTAGAACTGTTTCTCCTACATTTTTAAGCGCATTTTAGTAATCAACAAATATTAGAATCTCTAGGTCGTCAACAGAGCATATTTGATATTTAAAAGAGATGGTCAGTGTAATTTGAAGGTAATTATTGAATAACTAATTAAAACTATTCTAACCACCAGTAAAAGATAATGTACTAGACTTCCATCATCATATTATAAAATAAAGTTTTAGTAATATAGGACGTTAGAACCGTTTGTATGAGCAAACATTAATGCATTGTCTGAAGACAGCCAGTATGAACTTTTTCAGTTTAACAATTGGTTGAACCGCTTATTTAAATATTGTTTATATATCGATCGGAAATAAGATCCACAAGTAGATATACGGACGTAACTAGAATATTAAAACGAGCAAGAGAAAAATGGGTAGTGAAGACGGAATACACAAAATTCAGTTATATAACTTTAAAAAAATATTTAAAATAAGAAAGGCTTTTACAATACTAAATATAAGGATTATTCTTATTATTAGCATATAGAATCGAGGATAGCATGTGTTAACTTCTTCTGGAGGACTTGAAAGAACATATCGTCAACAATTTGACGAAAGATCGTATCTCAAAATCTCACTTTTTCAGACATAAAGAAAGAAATATAATTCCGGAGAAGAGGAAAAAGTTAAATCTGCAATAATTGATCAATAATTCCACATAATTATTATCTGGAATAGGTGACGAGTTACTACATATTCAACTGCTTTCCTATCTACGTAATTATTATTTCTTTGTCTGAAAAAGTGAGATTTTGAGATACAACCCGGTGGCCGTGGAGGCCAGCTGAGACATTCTAAGTCGCCAGCTCCTTGACGACCAATCCAACGGTTCGGTAGAGTTTCATTCAGATATTCACGCACTTGGCGACTCCAGTGAGGGGGTACCACGTCTTGTTGAAAAATGAACTTGTCTTCGTGCAGCCTCGGAAACAACCAGTTTTATAACATAGCGAGATACTGCTGACTGTTAACTGTGTTTCCATTAAAGAAGAATGGGCCGTAAACAGATGATTGGGATATCGCACAAAACACATTGACTTTGGGCGAATTTCGTACATGTTCAGTGACTGTATGTGGGTTCTGTAGGCCCTAAATTCGAACAGTTTGTTTGTTTACCTGACCACTAACACGGAAAGTCGCTTCCTCACTGAACACGATGCGTTGTGCAAAAGTGTTATCATTGTCAATAGCATGTGCGAATCGCATAGCATCTGTCATCTGCGAATGTTCCACCCATTCGGAGGATCAATTTGGTATCTCAACCTGAAACGTCTTTGCACTGTAATCACGGAATTGCACTTCGCAAACTCTAGAACACAAAATGATTTCTGCTGCGGAGTAGCCATTTTAAACATATAACGGTTACCAAGCAAAACAGAAGACAACTAACATCTAGCGGCTATTAATATAAACTAGACTATGTATTCGTTTCTCCAATAGCCGAGCCGAGGCGCAGCGATCGATAGTTTGGACAAAATAGTTCTTCGTAATACGTATATTCTTTTTGAAATAAGGTGTAGACTCAAAAGCTACAATAAAATAGCACATTTTGTTCACATGTTTAAATTTACTTTTATGCAAGATCAAGAATTCTGTTCGTCATTTGCAATTTTCATTAAAATACCTAGAATTATTGTATCGATTTTCAAAAATGTACTTTTATGTGTGGAAATAACGTAGTAGTCATATACTTTTCGGGCAGGAATATTCATTAAAATAATATAATTTCTGTTCCATTTTTTCCGAGTCTATTGACTAATTATGTCCGTGGCTTTTCAGTTGTCATTAACCGAGGACGTGAAATTGAGATTAGAAGGAATGTATTATTTCTTTCTCTCAATTGTATTATGTTAAAGTAAGTTATATAGAGAAGAATGTATGTCTTTTTTAGTTTCCTTAAAGCACAAAACAAAATTTATAGTCATCGGTAATCATTTGTATTTTGAGATCTGTCTTCATTAACATCTGTGTGTTTAAACCTAATGGCCAGTATAATTATTGTTGCTCCAATATTTAGTATATAGTATAAATATATTTTACTTTTACACGTGCCCAGTCAAATATAGTTAAAAAAAAAAAAAAAAAACTATTAACTTTGTGATAATACAAATGCTTATTCATATAGCACTCACAACGAACAAGTAATTGCTTCTGTCGGACTGCACTTGCGCAGTATCTATATTAATTGTACCGAGATATTTAATGATTAAAACATACATATTTGACTACGAAAAGCAATTGCACTCGAGCGCTGTTCCTATTTATTTTTAAATGTGTGTATAATACGTTAGAATTTTATTTTTAAAAATACTTAATCAGAATGAAAATGATACTAAAATATATTCACATCAGTGTAAATAGCAGCTTGACATTAAATGATTCTAATTCACTCTAACTCACATGGAGTACTGTAACATTTCAACAATTAACTTGAACCTCATCTTTGCAAATAATTATCCATCAAGATACGAACAGGCACACTATTTAATTACTTTAACTCCTCACAGAATTTATCTACGGATAAGGCACTAGTATTTCATAATGTCCTAAGATTGATTCTCAACATATTGGGGTCCTGGAATGTCGAAATAATAAGTAGAACACCATAAACTTGTGATTAGCTTAGATATTTGTTTTTAATTATTGCAATTATAGTGTAATGCGGTAGTAAGAGTAGAATATTAAAAGTAAACAGTAGAAAGTTAATAATGGCAAGAGTGTGAAAGTATGAAATAATTTAAATTTTACCACTGTTATCATTACTATAACTTTAAACACGAAAAAAAGATTGTCATGTTTACTAACAGATTTTTAAAAAAATATTCAACTAATTTCTATTTTTCGAAAAAAAAAAAACTATAAGAGCAATATTTTCTTATTGGAATTATTATTTTGTTCAAACTTTTAAAAAATGAAAATTTTAATATTATTCCAGTTTAGAAAATCTTTACTTTCTAGCTCGCGATACTTGACATTCGATAGTCAAATGTCAAAATATTAAAATAAAATGATTAAATTTCCACATTGATTCTATGATTAGAGTTGTACGCTAATTATTGTGCAGTTCGTATAATCACATGAAGAATGACTTAAGCAAAACCCTTTTCTTTACATTTTCTAAAGTTTATATATATATATATATATATATTTTTTTTAACAAATTTACTACATCAATTAAAATGCTTTTATCATGTGTAGAGTAATGAGAGAAATGCTAAATAAGAACATGATTGTGGTGGAGCGCATTCTTAGTGTTGACTTGTTCTTTTGAAGTAAATTTTAACAATTCTGTTATAACTCAAAATAATGTTGATTTTTGTAATTTAATTTGTTTATTATAAATATTAAGTTCATTGTAAATACTTATATCATTAATATAAATTATTGTATCTGTGTTCTTTTCTGTCTTTTTCAGAAAATTTTAACACATTTCTTTCAGCCCAAATACAGATTACAAGGTCAATGATAAAATTATGTTTTATTATTTTTATTTTTTTTTAAAGACTTGAAGATGTTATTAATTTAGATCCTGATTTTTCCCCAGCTGTCCTGACTAGAGAACTGCAGAAAATATTGATAGTTTGTCCAACTGAGATAATTCCTCGAAAGATGAGAACTTCGGAAACAACTGAGCCTCTTGTAGACACAGTTGTTACTTAGTCTAATATTGTAACCTTTACTTCTGAATGAACATAAAACGAAGACAAAAAGGCAAGAACTATATAATCAGACGACTTTTGCACTTTTTCAATGCCAAAATGACTTTGCACTAAACATGCATCATGATGTTCACAAACTTCCTTCGTATTTTTTCAAACAAGAATAACAACTTGTGGTTTTGTTACGATAGATGCACTAAAAGAAAGCAAGACCACTTAGTATTTCTTTACTTTATAACTTCTTCCAGTTTCTCAAACTTCCAGTTCTTTTTGCTTGTTCAGTTATGTCTGCCTTACTCATTTTGTTTAATGGCATGGAAACCGTGTATTTTGCAGTGTGCAGTAGTTATATTACGTTAGTAGAATTTTAATTAGTCATGGCTTGAGGCCTGATGTTTTGTTTTAAATATGTAATTTCCTCTGGGAAGGCGTAATACTTGTGATGTAGCTGAACTTCTCTCTCTTTTTCTTTCTCTCACTCTCGTCTGTGTATGTTTGCGTGCGTTTTTATTTGCTCACTTGGCATGTGTTATTTTTGTATTTGCTTTTTGTGCTGCAAAAGTTTTCTGTACTCTTTTTATCATCTTTCCAGATGCTGCAACTCGATTTCTACAGTCTCTCATGCTGGTTGTGCGAGCTGATAGTTCAAGGTTTATTATATTTTACTTTACCCAAACTACTCTATTAAATACACATTAAAGTTGTATGCTGTATTGCTTAAAAACAGAATTCACTAATGCAATAATTATTTTCTTTTCCTCTTTTTTTTTTTTTTTTTCGAAAATTGTATATTACAATTGCAATAGATTTAAGGCAAAATTAGTTTATACTAGAAAATATAGTGATATATATATATTTTAATGGGTAAATTATTAAAATCCTATTTTAGATAATGTATTAGAAGCTTCTGTGTAAATGTTGGGTTAGTGGTGCGGATTAGATGGTAAATATATTTTCTATTAGTCTTTATAAAAACGAAACTTTAATACATTAGAAGTTTTTTTTTTTAACATCCAACCCTTACCACTTGAAGTCATACATTTCTTTCAACAGACTAACACTAATAAAATCTCTGTCCAAATGTAGTGACTAATCATCTTTAGATTACTGGCTGTACCTCTAAATGAAGTTGACAACTTTCGTAATTTGGCTGTCGGATTACTGTGATCATCATCTTGTAAAATTAAGATTAGAATGCTAGTACAATGACACATTTCATTTTGACTGCTATTTATTTCATATTTATAAAGTCCTTTCATATAGATGACAGCAATTACATTTATATACAATTTTTTCCACATAAACGACGATTGCGTACTTCCCACTTTACAGTTATGTATTACTTCCAAGTTACAATAAATTAATAAGATGTGCTTCTGTAATGTGAGATTTCTCAAATCAGATATGATTATCATGTGTCATTACAAAAACGAAACTTAAATACATTAGAAGTTTTTTTTATTTATTTATTTATTTTTGTTTAACATCCAACCCTTACCACTTGAAGTCATACATTTCTTTCAACAGACTAACACTAATAAAATCTCTGTCCAAATGTAGTGACTAATCATCTTTAGATTATTGGCTGTACCTCTAAATGAAGTTGACAACTTTCGTAATTTGGCTGTCGGATTACTGTGATCATCATCTTGTAAAATTAAGATTAGAATGCTAGTACAATGACACATTTCATTTTGACTGCTATTTATTTCATATTTATAAAGTCCTTTCATATAGATGACAGCAATTACATTTATATACAATTTTTTCCACATAAACGACGATTGCGTACTTCCCACTTTACAGTTATGTATTACTTCCAAGTTACAATAAATTAATAAGATGTGCTTCTGTAATGTGAGATTTCTCAAATCAGATATGATTATCATGTGTCATTACAAAAACGAAACTTAAATACATTAGAAGTTTTTTTTTTATTTATTTATTTTTGTTTAACATCCAACCCTTACCACTTGAAGTCATACATTTCTTTCAACAGACTAACACTAATAAAATCTCTGTCCACATGTAGTGACTAATCATCTTTAGATTACTGGCTGGCTGTACCTCTAAATGAAGTTGACAACTTTCGTAATTTGGCTGTCGGATTACTGTGACTATCTTCTTGTAAAATTGAAATTAAAACGTAAAGTTGAGAGTAGAATGACACATTTCATTTTGACTGCTATTTATTTCCATATTCTTTATATTTATTTCCATACTTTTTTTTTATATATTTTTTTTTTACTTCATGCAAGAAAACTTCAATCTGACATGTTTTCTTTTTTCCCAATTTTTTCTCCCCACTTTGAACAAAGTTATTGCTCAAGTGTAAAAGTATTCTGAGTGTTTGTAAATGTCAATATTTAATAAGATAATTTTTCTGTTCTTTAATACGTATTTCTAAAATAATGAAACAGGATATCAAATACTGAAAGCACAGACCGAACTTCAATATATATTTTTTCATGTTACCCCCTTTTTTAAACAAAATATTAATCTCTTTCTTCCATCCGTATTCTTCATTATTTTAAGATTTATTCAGTAAAGTTTAATGAAACTTGGTTGATGTGTTCGTGAAAATCAACAGTGAAGTGTCTTCTTTAAAACACAGTTAAGAAATAACTTCATGAGACATTCTAATGACACTCTCAGGAATTCTAATTATCATTCCTACTTACAGGTTTACGCAATTCATGAATAGTATTTGCACTTCCGAGCTTTCGACTCTCACGGAGAATAAACAAAAGAGAGAGAAAAAAAAAAGGAAAATTAAAGGAACGGATTTACCAGGGTAGAGGAGTAGTAGGAACACTTTGTCAAAACCAAAGATCGTACATCAAATAATGGAAACAGGTGTTGCAATATGGGGGAGGGGTTAATTTGCGTATTCTTTTCTTCGTTTAAAATTAGATTGCAGTTTTGGTTGTTATGTCAATGCTGTAATAATTTGGTAATTACTGCTTTCCATTCATCACATAACCATTTGTGATGAATAATCTTTGGCAAAATTTCTTTTTTACGTCCCACCCAAAAGTGAATTAGTCACTTCTTTAGAATCTGATTTAGATATAAAAATTTATCATTTGTTAAAGTTTGGCAGTATGAAGAACATCCAGTTCCTTTATTAATAAATTGGTATAAACAAGATAGAAGGAACTTACATTTTGATAGACCTAAAACCGAAATGGGTGAGACTACCTATTTTTCCCAGCTTGAAAACAACACTAAAGAAACTTTTTACGTAGCACGGTTTCCGTACAGCTTTGAAGCCCCCAAAACCTTAGGAAAGAACATCGACCAATTTAGGAGCTATTGTATAAATCAGGTATAATCCTAATGATTAATCAGGTATCTATGAAATAAAATGCAGTTGCAATGAGAGTAACATAGGCAAGACTGAGAGAAACCTCAAGGTTCCTGTAAAGGAACACGTTAGGGATGCTAAATCAGAGTCTGGTTCCAGGTGTGTCGAAACATTTAAAAGAAACTCAACACAGGATAGAAGATTTCAGGGCTCATAGCGAGTCACTTTTTTTTCTTTTTTTTTTTAAACTAAAAGTTACTTTTTTCAAGTTGGTCACTAAAAGTTACCTTTTTCAAATTTGTCACTAAAAGTTACTTTTTTGGGAGGTAAAGTGACTTTTTCGTGTGATTTGTTTTGCATTGGCAGTTTTCTAAGAAAAACATTATAAAAATAAATGGAAAAAGACAGAAACTTGTTACTCATTACTCTTCTGAAAGCATCAGCACTTGTTGCCACATGTGAAACAGTCAGCTTTATTCTCACTTCAGCTTTTATTCTTTCTAAAGCACAGTGGATGGTTGGTGGTTGCTTAAGCCCTCAAGGTGGGGTTGAGAACCCTTCTGTGTCTATTCTTTCTTCTATCATAATAGTCTTTTAGTTTTCTATCGTAATAGTTAACGCTCCACTCAACGTTTTGTGTGTGTGTGTGTGTGTGTGTGGGTGGGTGGGTGGTTCATCATGTTCGTCTTGTGTTATGCTTCTTGTATGTTCTTCTTAAGAGTAGGTGATGAATTTGAATATTTCATGGCTTTGAGAACTTTCAATGCTAAGTTAAATATAATGTCTGGGATAAAGAAATTCGGAAATAGGCCAGAACTGGTTCCACTTACTCAGAAGCTTCTTACATCTGCTAACTCTGCTTACCGAAACTACAAAGCATACTTAGAAAATCTAAGGAAGGAGAAAGCTCAAAAAGAAGTAAAAAAGAAAAGATAAAACAGAACAACAAACAAAGAGAGAGGTGATGGATAAATTAACAAAGAAAAAAAGGGGCATGATGAGATTTTGGTCACTCTTTGGTCACTTTTTCGTGTGCTTTTGGTCACTTTTCAACTATTTACAAGAGACCAGACCACTCTGAGCCCTGAGATTCAAAAATTTTATTGGAGGCTAAAAATAAAGTAGAAAGACTCATTTTTGAAAATTTGTTTGTTCATTAAAAAAAAATCTATATAGAGGATGGATACGTGGTGAATAGGAAGCAATAACTACAAAATTTGTACATTATTACCATAACAATCAAAATACCAATTTAAGTTGGCAACTTTCCACCAACCAAGAATCGAATACGCAAATTAACCCCGCCATATTGCAACCTGAGTTTCCATTATTTGATGTGTAACCTTCGGTTTTGACAAAATGTCGTTAGACTGCTCTACTCTTGTAAGTCCGTTCCGTTTATTTTCTGATTTTTTTGAATTTTTTTCTTGTTTGTTTATCCTCCGTGACCAAGACTCCACGGGAAAGTTGAAAACTTGGAAGTACAATTGGCATTCAGGAATATCATAAACTTATAAATAGAATGATAAGAAATGACCGACTATCAACTTGCAACAATACAGATGATAAAGAATATTTTTAAAAAATTGTCTACCGAAGAGTTCATCAACCTGGTAAAATTTGGTATGTTAAATAGGAGCCGACAACTTCACTATATGGCGATATATGTGGATATAAACCTGCATACGAAAACACGAAAATAAAAGTGTGTAATAGATAAGTGATCAGTGACGAAGCGTAGTATGAGGCCCTGAGCCTAACGGGATAATTTTTGTCTTATTTGGTTCATTTTAATCAACACATCATTAGGAATTTGTTTTACTACTAAAAATTTTCTACTTATCTAGTGATAAAAATAAACTAAGTGATATTAGTTTTCAGAGGCCCATTTCACTTGAATGTGTTTAGTTTGCTACAGCAAGGTAGCTATGTTGTTCCTAAAAAAAAAAAAAAAAAAAAAAAAAAAAAAAAAAAAAAAAAAAAAGTAAACGTCGTAAGAGCGTAGCAAAGCTCAGAGAACTCGAGTCTTGCCTCCATTCTAGTTTCCACGGTTGGAACTTTCTGCAACCAAAGTGTTTCTTTGAACTATTGAAATTATTACATTAATGTAGATAATGCGGTGGAAGAAATTCAGTTGCGAGACTATTTCTTTATCAATGTGAAATCGCTCTGTAGACTGTACTCATCACTCATTACTCTGGATATTAACTAGAGATATGAGTATAAGCCACAATAAATTATTTGCTGTACATAGTGCTGGCCCAATTCTCCGTGAAGTACAATCTCCAGTAGCAATGAGAAATGTCCAGTATTTTTTCTGCACAATTTGTAATTTTACTTCTGCCCACCCTTCCTACAATATACAGTTAAGTATACATACCTAGGTATATTTTCCATATACTTAATGCGAGTTAAATTAAACTTACCTAATTACATTTATAGGTATGAAGAGATATATAATATAAACTAATCGTAAAGGTAGGGTAGACCATGGATTGCCACTAGTTGCATTCTGATAGTTCACCATTGGCACGCGAAAATCGCTGCAAGTAAAGAAAATGAAAGTTCAAAAATTCCTGGATGGTAGTTTCTATTTATCTTCGATGAAACTTGCATTTTAGTTCAGGGTATAAAAGTGCAATATGTACAATCTTGTTCGAAAAAAAATCTTGGACATCCTCCTTGCTTTAGCAGATGATATCCTAATAACCGTACGTAGGAAGTTTTAATAATTTGGCTGTAAATAAATCTGAATTGGCCAAAGAGGGAGCACGGTAGTTCAGTGGTAGAGCGCTTACCTCTTTTGTGTGGGGTCCCTGATTCGATCCCTGACCACGTAAGTTTGTAGTGGGCAACATCGTGTCCGTGAGTTTTCTAGGGATACTCCTGTTTCCTCCCACTTTCTCATTCCACCAACTTCTATCATCATTCACTTGTCTTAATCATCTTCACTCTTAGCCTAAAGAGCATAAACGTGGGACGTAAAACTATAATATATATTCATTTTCAATTGGCCAAAGAAAATCTACATTTGTTTCATTCAATTCAGACTGTGGGTAAGAATGCAGGGCCGTTCAACAAGAAATAGGTCTGTACTTACAATGTGACACTTAATGCGTGTACCGTGGATTAGCAACATTTAGTGTAGACAGCTGTTTTTATTTCAACTATTACAGTATGTATCAGGTAACTTTAAGGTAAATTTTTAAATTAATATTATTTTTGGTAATTAGTTTTTCTTTGTATGATTACGCTTCGTCACTGTGTGTATAATACAGTATTATTTATGTACGATTTATTAAAAAAAAAATCTTCTTGCAAGTATAAAATCAAGGTATTGTAGATGACAACCAATTTACATGTTAAAATCAGCTTTTTAAAATAATAATAGAGACATTGTAAGAAGAAAGGGTGAGAATGAATGAAACATGTAGGCTACTAAAGTTATTTCTACAATATGAAATCAGATCTTTACTTTCTTCATAGTTTTTACCAAATCGTATTAAACATAACACTTTATTTGGAAATATATTCTCAACGAAGTGAGTATACTCGCAGTGTTATTATCACTGTAAAAATGCAATCCAAGTAGAGATGACAGTGAAGAAGACGTCAACTACACAGACTAGAAGTTTTGTTTCTTTCTGTTTCTTATCTTCACAAAAGAAGTTCTTCTGTTTTCACATAGTGTAATCTAAAAAGCTGCACATATATTTGCATCAACTCGGTAGAGGAACACTTGAGCTCTTATTAAATTCAACATTTGCTTAATGATCGAAAATACTATTTGCGCTCTCTTCCTCACATTTTATAGATCCAGTGACGTATTTTTATAGTTCATTTCTATTTCATCTTCATTAGCTACTAGACAGAAACATAAGATCTCAGACTTCTATTTTATTTACTCTTTTATATCTAATAATTTGCTGCATGGCAAATAATAATAATAATAATACAGTGGATGTGCTATTACAAGTTATTACTTTAAGTTTTTTCAAACATAGAGTGTCTCTTATTTTACCTAACAGATATTTGATAGCACGATATTTTTACATAAATTTCTGTGCTCAAATGCAGTTGAGGTAACTGAAATATTGTTCTCGGCTAAGAATACTAAGAATATTTTACTAAGAAAATTTTTTATCGATTAATGAAATAATTTTTCTGCGTTTTAACTTTTCGTAGTTAATTTTCAAGAATTAGAAGATTATTATATTTTATTTACTTTTGTGTGGGTGTAGAAGATAAATTTTCCTTTGTGTTCTTACAAAATCAAGCAATAACTGATACATGACCTTTATACAAGCTTTTGTGTTCTTAAAGGTTAAAATTTGGGATTCTACATAACTAACTAACTCACTCTATGGCCCGTGAAACCCGGAGGTTCAATATCGCGTTCACAAAAGCTTTCCACTGTCTTCTATTGTTAGCCAACTCGATTCAGTTTCTACTTTGTATTCCTATTTCTGGGAGATCCATCTTAATGTTCTCTCATCTGCGCCTAGAACTTCCTAATGGTCGTTTTCCGATTAGACTTTCAGTTAGGACTTTGAAAGCGTTCCTATTTTCTTCCATTCTGATTACATGACCTGCCCATCTGAGCCTCCTAGATTTGATGATCCTAACAATGTTTGGTAAACGGTATAAATTGTGAAATTCTACATAAATGTCCTTGAATCTTTGAACTGAAGCACACTCAAAATTAACGGATTAGGAAAGATATTTTACAATTATTTTCAAACTTAAAACATTATATGAACATGAAAAATAGATTAACTAGTTATTCTTTGTTTTGCTATAAATACCTCTTGCTTGTTGCTCTAAGATGAGACTTTCTTCTTATTGGACATTAGGAACTGAGTAAAAGAAAAAAATAAATAAACAACAAGTGTGCTTATTTCACGTTTATTCGGCTTAAATAAATCTATAAATTCTTCCCATTTTTGTATACTGTTCTGTGACTCGAAACCAATACTCATAAGTTTCTAGTGCACTTTTAAGTAGAATTCTGTTTTTTAAATGTTAAGAAAGAACTATCTTCTAATGTCGATAATGTATTTTGTGTGGTAAGATACAATACTCGTACATTCAAATTACTGTTTTATTTTTCAGAACATGAATCAAATATAGTAATAGACTGTATAACGGATGGTGTCATACACTTATTTTATTTCAGTAGACAGTACCCAACATAGATGCATAGATAAATTAGTATGCATTTCTTTTAGTATTATGAATGCATGTTATATATTACTAGTCAATAAGCTTTGATTCATAATACTTAAATTTGTATTGTATTAGATTCGAATTTGCAAATTGTAGATAACTATGTGTTCTAAGATAACATTGTCTCAAAGTATATATGTTTTGTTTTGTTTAGTATTATTGTAATACAGGGTGGCCCAATAAAATCTCGCACATTTTGGTCGGTTGTAGCTCTGTTCGTGGAGGGGCGGGAGGGTTGAAGAACGTCGTTTCCGCCTGCCGTTTTCAGTTGTCATTATGGTTTGGTCGGGAACTTTCTGCACATACGCAATTGAAATGTGTTTAAAAAGTAACAGTCTTGTGATTACCATGCAAAGAGCTTTTCGCTTGAAGTTTACTATTCCATGTAATGAAAATGTTTCTGATCAGACAACCATCTTATAGTGGGTCAAGAATTTCCGAACAATACGTTCGGCGTTGAAAAGAAAAATCATCTTGACCGCCCTAAGAGTGCTCGTACATCCGGGACTATTGAGGCTGCGAGACAGTCTGCTTTGCAGTTCCCAAAATGTTCTGCAAGGAGGCATCTTGCAGCTGTTGGGTTTCTTTGGGAGAATGTAAGAGGGGTTTTACAACAAGATGTGCACTTTCACCCTTATAAAATTATAATTGTCCAAGAACTTAAACTAGTAGATTGGTTTAAAACGTCAACAATCAAGTGAGAACATCGTGCAAAATGTCCAAGAAGATGCTGTTCTTTTATGTAGTGAAAAAGTATATTTCCACTTATACTGTTGTGTGCAGTAGCGTAACCAGGATGTGTGTTTGGGGGGTGGGGGGGGCAAGTGCTGTTATAGGTACATATAGAAACATTACAAACAAAGAAATATATAAACATAAAATATATAAAAAATTACAAACGTCAAAGTACCAAAGTACATTGTCGGACCTCTTTGGGGGGGTGGGGGGCTCGGCCCCTCTGGGCCCCCCCCTTTCCTACGCCACTGGTTGTGTGAACAAACAAAATTTTCGCTATTGATCTGATCATAACACAATTACAAACTGGTTTCAATACAACTTTATATTTTTGAATAAACAAATTTTTATTTTAATACTTTTTGTTTTATTAGCCTTTAAAATGTTGGAGGTTTTATTGGGTGATCTTTATAATGTAGTTAATTTTAAACACAATATCAAAATCTTCACTGTTTATTAAATAATATGTTAATTATCAATTTCTTTTATTTTTTCCAGACAAAATAACTAGATGCTTACAGAAGTTGATGATTGTCGTAGCTAAAGAAACTCCGGCAAACGTGTAATGTAAACATTGATCGGCTATAAATATACATATATAAAAGAAGAATTCGTTGAAGAACCATGGAAATCAATTAAAGTATCAGTCAGTTTTTAACGAATGTTGAAAAGTTTTGTGTTCAAAACTGAGTTACGCTCTCAGTTCCTTTAATATATTAGACTTTTTTCCATTTGTTACAAACTACGAAGTTATTTTTGTCCTTTTTTAAATGTCCGTTTCATTGATTTGGTGCGCGTAAGACTTTATAAGTAGTATAAAGTATATTTTTGTATTACGACATATATATATATTTTACAGAATGTGTGGAGATATGTACTGGATTTTTTTCCGCTTCTTCCTTTTGGGTGAAAAATGCACGATAAATATGTGTATGTCCTCCAGTTCTCTATTTTTGGCTTCCAGATACAATTCATGTGTACATATATTTCATTAATTAAAAATTTGGATGAGTTGTGCGAACGCGGTGCGAAGCAGTTGTGTTTATAGTTGATCTCACTAATAGCTGATACGAATTCGTAATTACGTTTATTAAAAAGTAATAATTTAAGTACTAAAAACTAAAAGAAACATCTGCCTGCACATGACAATACATGAACTACTTCTTTAGTTCGTTAGTGTTCTGTCGTACGTAAACTGTTTGATGAAATATAGTTTCTGAAGTCTCTTGACGAATTTTTTGGGGACCATCTTTTACATTCTGAAACATAGTTTAGAATCTCAAGTTGAGTTTACTACTAGTGGCAGAGTTTTCGCCTGGTTATAAGGAGTTGAAGAAATATCCTTATTGACATGTTGGCAATATTTAAAAGTCTATTTTCCTTGTCAAAATCGTGGTTGAAAAATGAACCGTTCCTCTCTTGTCTTGTTGACATGTTGTTCATCAAGAAATATATATTTTAAGAAAAAGCCTCAATCTTAAGCATGACAATAGATTAATGTGTGGACTGTAAAAAGTCCAGCTGCAATGTTCTGTTACGTTTCTGTTGTTTCAAAAGATGCTTGTGAGGTAAATGTATTAAGAAATGTCATTGCACTGTTGTAAGATGGAGTCTTATCCATTCGATGTATGTATGTTTGTGACATAACTTGTATGTGTGCTGTGAAGAGTAAACCAGGAAGCATTCAGAGAAGCTCACCGATGTAATAATAAGCAGCAAATAAAATGAGTAAAATCAATACCTTTCTTTAATTGTGTATCTATAAACGTAGTGAACTGTGTCAAGGTAGTAACTAGTTGTGTAAGGCTCCAAATATTATAAACCAGAAATAGTTTGATACTTCGTATATATGAATACTATTCTTCTGAAGATCTAAGATTTATACTCTGGATTTGAAATTATGAACCAGTTCTTTAAAAATATGTATTTTTTTTTCTTAATGTTATAAATGTGCGTTAGCGAATTACGCTTGTTGTTCTAACTAATTTTGTGAACCATTGTTATTCTAACTAATTTTGAATGGCGTGCGGAAGCTTTTGTTTATATATATAAACAAAAGTTTACGCACGCCACGCACTAAAATATAGTGTTACATTAGGGCTCCAGCTCCAATAATAAAGTTCAGGTTTTTTGATAATGTTGAATTTGGGAATAACCCCAATTTCATGGGAGAGAAAGCTTAGTAAACATTGTTATTGCAGCATCCATTCATTCAGGAAAACCGCTTTGGTTTTTGTAATAGCGTTGCATAATCTATTAGGAAGAATAGTAACAAGTACAGAAAACCTGGAAATTATATTCTGTTGTAGTAAATAAGTAGATACCAAAACTCAAAAGTCCAAGGAAATAAGCCATAATCACCCACGCTTTGTTGACGGTGTAAATTCTTAGTATTCTTACGACTAGCTATCTTACATTATTATCACTGAAATTCATTCTAATCAAAGTGTTATGTACAAGTTCTATCTATCTATGTATTTGTATAAATAAAAGATAATTGTTGATAGTAGTGAACAAGAACATATTCAAAAAACTACAGGGTAGTCCGGAAGTGGGCGTACCCTCTCTTTAGTTTCAAGAGTATAGTGTTAGTTATGGTAGAATGTCTGTACACAGTTACCTTGAAGTCTTAAGAGTTTTAAGAGTCATAAACATCTGTATGATCACCATCCATGTCGTAACACAGCTGAATTCTGTGCCAAGTTCTCGCAGGTGTTTTGCGGAGACGTTTCCTGGACGCTGGATTGGAAGAGGTTGTGCATCTTCACCAGCTTCCTTTGCCTGGCCTCCAAGAAGTCCCGATCTGACGACACCAGACAATGCTCTCTGGGGTTTCATAAAGCTACAAGTAAGAAACACTCGATATCACACAACGCAGGAATTACGAGCAGCTGTGGAAAACGCCTTCACTTTCATGACTCCGGAGTATCTCCGCAAAACATCTGCGAGAACTTGGCGCAGAATTCAGCCGTGTTACGACATGGATGGTGATCATACCGATGTTTATGACTCTTAAGACTTCAAGGTAACTGTGTACAGACATTCTACCATAATTAACACTATACTGTTGCAACTAAAGGGGGGTACGCCCACTTCCGGACCACCCTGTATAAATAACTGTGTTCAGCTTGCAAGACAGAATGTTTTATCAGCAGAGTGGAGAGAGAGAGAGAGAGAGAGAGAGAGTAGGAATATTAAATACAAAAATTTGGTCATTATCTGCTATATTGAAATTTGGCTGGAATCTTGTGACGGAGGAATCTGTGACCAGTTCAAAATAGGAATAAGTATTGAACAAAGAAAGAAAGAGAAAAAAACTTAGAGGAGGAGAACACGGTTCACAGAAAAACCTGTAAGAATGACAGCTGTAATGTGAAATAGCTCGAGTGCGTAAGTAGCGAGATACGAAGGAAAAGTTGGAATGAAAGGAAGAGGAGACAGTGTAGTGAAGTAATAAAGACATAAAGTCTAAGAGGGAGAGAACTGCTTTAATTTCTATTGTCCGAATATATATATTTACAAATATAGGCAGGGGAACATTGTTTGGTACACGCTGTTATATCACAAGGTAAACATTATTGCCAGTTCAACATAAAGTTGTATTTTTTCAAATAACATTACGTCAGGTTATCACATATTTCAAATCAATGAATAAAATGAAAACTTACAATATCACAGTTGTTATTCAGTGTTGCAAACTGAGGACGCTACAGTATCACAAACATCGGAAAACAACCAAATTTTTGAAGGTTCCACAACATTAATAACACAAGTGAAACGAAGGGGGCAATGCATATCCAGAGTACCTTAATGTAAAGTATCACGATCATCATATTATGTATTTCGAACATTGAGAAACAAAAGTACAAGGAGTTGAAAATTTGACTTTTTTAAAAGGACTTTATTTCAAAAAATTGAGATAAATATCACATCCAATTATGTACGAAGTTTTCAATAGACCTAAAGATTTTAATGTGGTTTACAGCAATTTTATATCTCAAACCACTCGAGAGACATGAAAACAAATGTAAAATTTGATATATTGCTTAAAATAACTTATTTGTGGGAACTTTTTAAACAATTTTTGACCTATTTTGCTTCTATAATATTACAGCAATACCTTTTGGTAGATGTAGGCCTAATTACAACACATTCTCGGAATTACATGATTTTAAGCGATGTTGTAAATGTTAACATTTTTTACCTATCTCCAGGACGGTTTGAGATATCAATTTGCTGTAAACGGCATTGTGATCTTCACGTCTATTGAAAACCATCTATAAAATTGGATGATATAATTATCTAAGGAGGTTTTCGTAATAAACGCTTTAGAAAAAGACGTATTTTTGATCCATTGTAACCTGGTTCGTATCCATTCGAAATTCGTCATATCATGATAATAGTATTAGGAACTGAAGTACTTTGGATGGGTTGCTCCATCTGTCTCACTTGTGTTATTATGCTATAGAAACCACCGAAATTTGTATGTTTGTAATGGTGCAACGTTCTTAATTTGCAACACTGTATAATAAATATAACATTGTAAATTTTCTTTTTATGTGTTGGTTTGAAATGTGTAATAATCTTACGTAGTGTCATTTGAGAAATACAACTTTGTTGCTTTGGCAACACCGCTAACCTTCTGATAACACAGAAGAGTTTCTTATCCATTAATTTAAAAGTTAAAATAGTGTATTAAGATAAATGATTCACCCTATATATATAAATTTTCGCTTTATTTTGGCTGGTTAATATTGCTCTGTACCCGTGGGCGCCTCTTTTAGAATACGTGATATATATCTGAAAATAGTGCCCACGGGTTACAGAGTACTATTAACCAGCCAAAATAAAGCGAAAATATATACATAATTGTAAACCTTTCAGTTCCTTATCTGGAGACGCAAGTTGCACTCTGTGGCAACGTCAAGGACTATAGAGTAGATATATCAATCCATGAAATAGTTACATAAATTCCTTTTAGATGGCAGTTAAAGTCGATAGACGTTGACATTAACATCGCTGATTAGCGTAATAATAAATGTAACTGCTCAATGGGTTCGTAGAGCAACGCTAATGTTCCAAGTTAATCTGTGACGTTGTCTCATAGTGAAATTTTTGATTCCCCATAGCTGCTGAAATAGGCTCCTGGGGTATACCATTATATAGCATTTTCACTTTATTTTGACTTGAAGAATAGCACTCTGTTGTTCATGGGCTCCATCACCCGATAGAGTAGGAAATATGTTTAGGTTGTTGAATCTTGTGGCTCGCTACATGTATGGCTGGGCTTTCTGAACAGTTGATAGGAACTTGAGTTGCTTCCTAATTATTATAACTGGATGGTAGAAATAGTTAAGGAATGAGAAAACATTCAGGCGCGTGTAATTATGTTCAAGAATGTGGGTTTATATATAATAAAGTTAGAATTTTAGTATTATGCGATGCAATGACGAGTACTACGAAGAGGATATAATTTTGATGTGTAAATTTATATATTATTATGTATAAGATTATTATTATTATTTGGATTGCCGCATTCACGATTATTTTGATAATTACAAAATGGTGACTAGGGTATTCGAAATTAAAAATATGATTAATGGAGTTGTGAATATTGGAGGACCCATTGGAGTTCAAGGTGAGACTGACAATGAAAAAAAAATCATTCGTGGATTCAATATGTTTAATGTAGCTGGGTAATACCGTATAATTTCGTGTTGAAAATAAGTAAAATTAATTTGTGGATGTGCCAATGACTGCTATGTTCGTGTATAATAGGTGGAAACCGAAGGCTTATAAAGACTAAGTATTTTGAGTTGTGTGTATGTTTGGTGCGATGTAACATTAGGGAGGGAGAGAGAGAGAGAGAGAGAGAGAGAGAGAGAGAGAGAGAGAGAGAGAGAGAGAGAGAGAGAGAGAGAGAGAGAGAGAGAGAGATAGTGTGTGTGTGTGTGTGTGTGTGTGTGTGTGTGTGTGTGTGTGTGTGTGTGTGTGTGTGTGTGTGTGTGAGAGAGTGAGAGAGAGTGTGTGTGTGTGTGTGTGTGTGAGAGAGAGAGAGAGAGAGAGAGAGAGAGAGAGAGAGAGAGAGAGTTGGTTCCTGACTAGGGAAACGGTATTTCCTCTCACTAAGAAAGGGAACATCGAAGACGCAATAGTTTTTATATAGAATTTGTTAAAGTTTATTTATCTTTTAGTGCGTTGTTGTTTAATTTATTTCGACAATTCGACTTCTGTTGGTTCTGAGGTCATCATCTTATCATTTTCCTTTACCAATGAAAACTTGAATTGCTAAAGATACATACCTTAGTTTTTCTTCAGTACTGACAAGACAGAAGAATGCTAATTTGACCCAGATGTATACAAATTTAAATTATTTGATGAATTAACTTACAAATTAATGCATATTCTTCATGAATGTTAATAGCCTGATGTGTACCAAAGATTTCAGGACTACATAGATCGAAATTTCGAAATAAATTAAAGAACAAGAATGCGTTATAAGATAAACTTTATTTTATTTTATTATTTATACCTTAATACTGGTGCGTAAACAAAAATTTAAAACTTTAGCTCGCTATTTTTAATAATTGTTCTGCTGTATTATTACCTCCATTTTCTGGCTTACGTTCAATGGCCTTAATAGCTATAACCTTACGCAAATGGGTTGCGGAAGGTTATAAGAGCACTCTGTTACAGTAAGAAAATGGATAAGGGATAAATTATAACATTTAGTTAGTGGCTGAGAAAGAGAAGTATTAATTTGTATTTTGCGAGATGAAAGTTGTTATTATATACTTTCTTCTTTGATCATTAAGCAACAAATTACGCACTTTCTGAATAGCATTTCATAGGAAAAAGCATGGTATCCTTTCAGGCACCCAAGTGAAAATTTAAGAAAAATAGATTATGTTAATGAAAAGAAAGAATAATCGGCACAACTTCAGTTGCGTAGTGTCATAAATAAATTATATACCGTTAGGATACTAGAAAACTGTTAACATAATAAGTACTTCTGTCTACGTACAGTACAACATATTTTTTTGTTTCGTTTTCTTTTTCTGTACCATGTTTTTGACATTTACACTGTTGAACAAATTTCTGTTGTTTAATTTCCCATCTTTATGGACCGAGGCTAAGGGAGACTGATAAGATGGGTGATAATGGAATGAAAAAAGTAGAAGAAAACGGGATCCCCCAGGTTTGTCCACCACAAAATTCATTTCGCGGGAACTGGGATCGAACTAGAAATCCGATGCACCACCGCAGCCAAATGAAAAATGAATATTTCATTCTACGATTTTTGAGAAAAGAGTACTTCACTCTTGGAGGGACAAAATGTTTAGAAAACGAACGTTGTAGAATATAGCAAAAGGCTTTTTAAAATTATTATTTCACGAAGAAAGTTTTTTTTTTTTTTTTTTTTTTTTTTTTTTTTTTTTTTTTTTCTAAGGACGGCAATGGTTTGCGCCACGCCTTGGCTTCGTTAAAAGATTATTATCTTTGACTTAGGACCACAAATATATATATAATATTACATACATGCTACACTGAAATTACTATTTCCTGTTTTATAACGGTACGTCTAAGTTATAATAGATTGCGCTAAGAGTAATGAATCAGTAGCGTTCGTCTGATCTATGTTAAATACAGACTTACCCGCCTAATTGCGATAGTTTCTGCACAAGTTCAATGTAAGGAAACCATATTGAGATAGAAAGCAAACGTGTCCTTGCTATTTGTCTTGTTTATTATTAGTCCTAAATTCAAAATTAAACAAAGAAATAAACGGAACTAATAAGAGTTTTTAAAGTAGCATAATGCCGAAGTTGAGAAAAGAGGAAAAGGTGCGTGGAAGACTGTGTGAAAGCAATCCGGAGAGAGTTCTAAGACATGTTATAAATGAAAATGTACTTTTGGAGAAGGATTGTATTACTTAGAAGAAGATGCGGAAATTAAATGGGCAGAGATTTGGGAATTTTAACTGAACATTCTCGCAACAATCTGGACTGAACTTAACCATATAATCGTTCTTGATAGCAGTTTAGTCGATTAAGTCATTATTCTATAGAACGTCTTGTAGGATTTTTTTTTTTTTTAACCTTTTCTTACACTAATACTTGTGTTAAACAGGTTTAGAACTTGTCAGTAATTGAGAATACAAGTACCAATACAACAAGGTACGAAATGTACATAGTAATATAAAAGTAATTAAAATAAAATAAATAGTAATGTAGTAAGGTATAAAGTAAATTATCAATATCGCAGTAGCTCATGTAATCTAATGTAAATAAAATGAGTTTGTTTGTTTATGTGTGTCTGTCTGTGTGCGGCCTGAGGACCAGACGAGTGGACAGAGTTACCAAATTTGGGTCACGGTTATCTTGCTCCAGGCCGCAGACAAAGATGAAGCGTTTTTTTTCTTTTTCGAACCAGAAGGGTTTCAGGGGCGGGGAGGCGTTTACCGAGACATGTAAAAGTAGTTGAAAATGACCGATATTAATGTCGAATTCATAGTTTTGGCAGTTGCTTATATCAATGGTGAAACTCCGATCGCATTAACTTCCAAATTCACCCCATTTGGCTGCGGGCAGGGGGTCACTGGAAGGGGGAGATACTAAGGCATGTAAAAATAATCCAAAATGACCGATATTAGTGTCAAATCCATAATTTTCGCAATCACGGACGAATGGGATACTCCCAGACGTTGACTCCCTACAGCCGTCATGCGAAGAATGGGTATTTCAGCTAGTAGAACAATATGACAACTTATCTAAAAATGCTACCATATTTTTGAATTTTACAATATAGTGTAGTAAAACTAGTAAAACGAAAATAACACAAAATATTTAGAACATTATATTATTAAAACAGTTACATAGTTTTACATTTCATCAACATAGAATGCGATAATAATTAAGACTCAAAAAATAGTATACCATAAAAATGCTTGCGATATAATCATTGAAAATGAAATACCACTTCAGCAGGAATTAAACGTGTGCTGGTAAGTATATAGTATCATAATTTTCTGAACTGACTATATTACGAACAACAGATTGTTCCAACCTTTAATGAGCATTTGGGTTTAGTTGTGATTAGATGCAACGAATTTTCAAGTAACTTGAAGGATTACATTCCAGATATTCATTTTCAACTGAAGTTTTCTTCACAGATAAAACTAGCACTTCATGTTCGTTATAGGTATAATGTAGAGTAATATTATAGAAAGACAAAATACAAGATTAACTTCTGCAGAGTAGAATTCTACCCACTATCTTGTTACGGAGCAAAGCGACTAGGAGTCAGTTTCTCCCTCATTAGATTTTTAAAGCAAAACAATAAGCTTGCGTCATAAAATTGAAGCACCTTTCCAAACTATTATTGTT
Organism: Thermobia domestica; assembly: GCF_964235325.1. NCBI lineage: Eukaryota > Metazoa > Arthropoda > Insecta > Zygentoma > Lepismatidae > Thermobia > Thermobia domestica. The sequence goes on along the minus strand of NC_137465.1, from coordinate 142,325,056 downwards.
TCTCAATTAAACGGTGCCATCTTTCTTCAGTGACGGTAAGAATTAGTAAATCGTACCTATTCAACAGAAAAGTAATCCACATTGCTTATAGTAGATTGTCATAATAGCCGCGAACTTGCGGTAATTCTGTTTGATTACTTACAGACTGCAACTCTTAAGGGTTATTACGAAAACCTTCAAAATTGACTACCAAAGTTCATGTTTGAGAACGGATTCTTTCTGCAGAATACTGAATGTACTTAATATCCACACACTAATGGCACTGCATTCATAAATGTATAAAAATGGAAATAGCAACTTTTTTGGAGCGCGCAGGTATTTACGGGCACTATACAAATGTATTAGACTGTTTACCAGTCGCAAGTGTGCGAGAATTTTCTGAAGAAAGAAAATAAAATAGTGAGAGAAGATATACATTTTTGGAAGACTACACTAGAAGACCCCTCCAATGGCAATACCTCCAGCTTTCTCAATGCTTGTGGAGACTTGGCAGAATTTCAAAGATTGCCTCCCAACTAAACTATTCATCACATTTATAGATAACGTGATGGATTCTTTCAATTTAAAAAATAACTTGAATTATCTAGTTACTACTTTAGGTAAATATAATAATACTATACAACTAAAAAAAATTAGCAGAAAATCAAGGAAGAATGAAATAATACGTACGAATAATATAAAGTAAACCAACCATTACCAAAACGAATTGTTAGTTTCTAACTTTGTTGAAAATCAGAGGATTGATTTTATCCACGAAGTTAAGAGACTATATTCATTCCGGTAGTGGTGGTTTACTTCATATCACTCGTACATATTATTTCACCCTGTACCACCACAATGGATAGAGTCTTAAATTCTAGGTCGTGCTACTGCTCAACAAGAAGTTGTTTGTTAGTGAATTTAACCTATCTTCCGCTCGTCTCAAAAGCGACATGTGTAGCACTTGTGATGGTGAACAATGTACCGAAGAGCATATTGAGTCATACAAAATTGTTTTCAACAGTGGCGTATTTACGATTTTGTTTTGGGGAGGGCTTTGCTAACTTTCGGGGGGAGGGGGAATTTGCCTGAAAATGTAAAAATTCTGCAAGATATTTCATATAATTTACTATAGTAAGTAAGATTTCGGGGAGAGCTTAAGCCCGGAAGCCCCCTCTTAAATACGCCACTGGTTTTCAATACTCAAAAACGTGATAGAGAAGTAACAAGATCTACAAACAATGCATACATTACTATGGATCTGCAGGAAACTATGCCTCTTCCAAAACCAAGTACTTCAGAAGTATTTTATAGAAGACAAATGTCGTTTTACAATTGGGGTTTACATATCATCTCTCAAGATAGGGGTTACATCTTTATTTTGAACTTGGACAGAAAATATTGCTTCTTGCGGAAGTACTGAAGTTGCAAGTTCACTTATACAGCAAGATCAAGGTCTACGGGGGAAAGACATTCTTGCAATATGGACAGATTCATTAGCTGGACAAAATAAAAAGAAGAAGAAAAATCAGATAATTTCTTCTGTGTATTAATACATTATTTTGAAAAGTTATTTTAAATCAATCGAACACACATTCTCCGAGGTGGGTCACACCAATTCGGACTCCGATCGTGATTTTGGTTGGATAGACAAGGAAATGCGACATCATCCAAATATGTGCCAAAGGAATATCGTCATATTATTATCCAAGCAAATAAAGGAAATCATGTAATTGATATGGAGGCACACTTTAGAGATATTGATAATTTGACGTCGTCTTTGAAGCTCACAAATAGGAGATAGGATATGCTTGATGAAAACGTTTCCTTCAGGAATGCCATTAAATAGATGCGAGTAGAATAATTTGGTTCTTATTTGTTCAGCGAAAGCTACGATCCTTTCATATCTATTAGGAAAGTGGACATTCGTCGATATAAAACACAGCTCAATGTTTACAATAGCATTCTAGTTCCAAGCATTAGTCACAAAACTGGCGGGCTGAAGAAAGAGAAAAAGCAAGATATTAAGAAGCTATTACAATTTGTATCATTGGTACTACGAACATATTGTGAAAGATGAAAATGAATTTATATCATTAGAAGTATCTAGGGGAAATTCTATTTTTTTTTTCTGTTTAATATGTTGTTCTGTATTATATCACGTACTTTGTTTCATTCTATTCTGCTATAAGATACAGACACTAACATATTCAATCGTTTATCATAACTTTATTCATGACACCTAAGTAACTTTATTCTTTCTTTCTTTTTTTAATTTTTAAATATCAATGCTGTGTATACTATTAGCGGATGAAAGTGTTATGTACACAATTTCTTTCATGGAAAGGCTAAAACGAAACATTTGAAAGTGAGAAGCCTTAGGACGAATTTTCACACATTACCAACAAATAAACTTATATTTGTAATGTGTATTTTTATCCAATAAAAAATGCAATCGTAAAAATTTTGATTTCAATTTTCTTGAAATGTGCAATTTGTCAATAACACGTTTATCCTCGAAGCGTTTCAATTATATTTTAGGAGTGAAAACTGATTCAAGAACATTGATTGATTTTTCGGCAGCTTTATTTCCTATAGTATCTACTCTTAAGATTTAGTTGAATTATATTCAAGTTTTTATTTTCTTCTTTTTCATTTGTGCTGAAATTAATGCCTGGAAACTGCAGGTAACTGGAAGAAGTCACAAATAGCAAGTTACTTTTTTAATGTGGATTCAGTAACCGAAGAATAGGTTTCGTTCTCCCTATTCTTCGAAGAATAGGATCTGCCAGAAGTATTAATACAATAACAGTTCTATCACTTCCTTTTTCAATATAGTCTTCTATGATTTTGAAGTTCACTGTAGTGTCACAATGTGGAACGAAGCTCTTAGATTTTCAGGGTATTATGCGTAAGAATGGAAACTTTTATAAAATGACTCTTCTGCCCGTTCTGTCTGTTGACAACTTAACATCGCAAAACTGTAGAGAAATAGTGGCTCTTTTTGCTATGAATTTCAACGTCCTAAAATAGCAATGTTTCATCTTCCGCCCTTGTCTCTCTATAGAAACCTGTAACGCTTTCGGTTTCAATATTTTATCCCCGTAGTGAAAACTAAGAGATAATGAAGAGTCTTCTTTTGTAGTCGTGGATTCAGCGGCCTAAACGTTGATTCTGCCTCCACTTTTTTTAACTTGATCTAAACTGAAAATGTTCAGTCTATCATCTCCGGGCTTCAATATTAGATTTATATGGTTTGGAACAGTGGCGTGTGGTGATTCTAAATCTACTGAAGTAATCGAATTTTTCAGTACCACATTAAACACAATATTATCGATATAAACTTTATAAATACGAATGTATTATAATATTACGAATAATATAACATAACATATTTAGATTCGTAAGTTGCATATTATGTTGCACAATTCTCTCTTAGATGTACGAATTGATGCAAATTGTCTACTGGAAATTTAACTTTTTAGCTGTGAAAGTCGACTTTAGTCGATCTGAGAATTTTTGTCTTTCGCTACGGAAATCGACTTTATACCACAATGTTATTTGTGTTTATAATTTGCTGCGATAGTTTATTTCAGTCGCTCATTGTATATAGAACATGTGATAGTGATAATGCGTTGCATTGTGCTGCCAACTGGCGGAACTATGCAGTTAAATACGAATGAATACGGAAGCCTGGCGTCATTCTGTTGTGGTAGGTTTACGGGTTTGAGGCTAGTTAAGTATAGTAGGAAATAATGCCAGACAACAGTAAGACAATCAGCGACAGTCAGATGGCTGCATTTTTTGCCATATTCTGATTCAGATGTGTCAGGAGATCAGAATGTATGTGAGACCAATCAAATTTCACTTTTTGGATGCTTAATTGTCAATTTTCCAGGAACATTCTTATATGGATGGATCATAGATGAAACATTCTTATATGGACGGGGTAACAACAATATGCCTCCATACAATAACTTTGCTTCAACACATAGTTTATAAATTTTTTTGTAAGACTCTAGGATTGGTACCCCATTTTCTGTAACTTAGACTTTTAATCACATTAATTACATAGTTAATATCAACTTTAAGATTATTGACGTGCGACATCCAATTAACTCTAGAGTCTAAAATAAGTCCTAAGTATTTGATACTAGATTTTTGATTTATTTCTATATTAGCTATCTTTGTTACATTATACTCAAGTATAATGTATTATAGTCCGTAAAAGTTTGGAACTCCCTTTGAATATATATTTCAGTTCATGCTTAGCTTCGGAAAGACAATTGAGAATTATTTTATATTAATTATTATATTTAAGGTTTCGTTTTAATTGTAATATTCGGTCAAAATAATACCATACTTAAGTAGTGTCTATAAAATTATATATAATCTGGTATTTTAGTAATATTCCGTATTTTGTCATTATTATGTTGTGGGTTCGAAGGTGTATATTTTTTAATTTCTCATAGGTTTTGTATTATTTTCAAGGAAATTTTAACAGGGAATCTTCGCAAGAAAATTCAAAATTGTAATTCTGTAATTTCTTCAAAAAATTTCATTTTAAAATTCGGCCGTGCTGTCTTTTGGCACATCCCTTTGTTTAGGTAGCAATTATTTCTCATTGGAGCAGAGAAATTTCATTTTCGTTTGAAGCTTATTCCAGATATCATCATTGGTTCGGCTTCTCTTGATGTGTCGAGATTTAAGGTGTTATCCTTTTGTTGCGTCATCAGAGAACCAATTAGAGCTCTTCTTCTTGTCATTCTTCGTCTTTTCTACAAAAGCTGTATTAAAGATAGGACATTCATTTCAGTTCCTCGCCCATAAATTGTAAAAAATTTGGAAATTATCACCAAAGTTAATTTAAGTTAGAGGAAATTGTGTGATTAGTGACTGACTAAATTGGATGAAGTGTTGAAAATTTGGTTTTGGAAAAGCTCAATGGAAAGTTAGCAGAGTACCCAAGCAAAACTCGTGGGGAAGCTGATTGGTGGCATCCATAATAGAGCAGAATGCCAGGACAGTTACTGTAAGGTGAAATTTTCTTTATTTCTAAGCACCAGATCGATTCTGCTTAGAATTGGTGTAATTAATAAATCAAGTAAGTAATTAGAGTTATGATGATTTAGTGAAACTGACAGGATACAACGAAATCAGTGGTTTGGAGCTCTTAACCTCTAAATTCTCTTTGGAATAAAATAATGGTTTGCTTATGTGAATTGTTTGTATACAAGATCATCATGCAGTTTTAAACTAAAGTCCAGTTTCCCTAGAAACTGCGATCACATCTGTCTGTCATGTGAATCCGGATATTACGCGGATTAGTCGGGTGGAAAAGAATCACAAACAAAATGACTTGATTGTCATAATAAATAGGTTTGCGCTCCTTATAAGTGCAAATCTCATCCCAACCTTATGTATCAACAAATAATGTAATGCCAAAAGAAAATACTTCACTCGAAACTACAATTGATTTTGAAAACAAAGATACTGCTCCTAAAGTATAAAATCAAAATTTAAAACGTCTTTTGTCTTGGTAGTTATAAATTCGAATGAGACATGTATGATTCCCAGTTACGTTATATTTACTTTGATATCCTGGTACAGATATACTTTGAACGTGCATCATGGTAACTTCTGACAACAGATTTTCTTTCGATAACTCGCGGAAGTTATGCTATCCTATGAATAGGAATACCACTTAAACATTTATTTTTTATTTATTTTTATTTTTATTTCACTGAAATTAAAATTTTATTCTGTTTTGCTTAGAGTAGTAAAGTTGACATCCTTTACGTGTTTGGATTTCAGATGTGATGTGGGCTATGAATAAAATGTGAATGTTATATGAGTGATATATTTTCATGTTCTAGGTTAAGTTAATTTAGATTAGATTAGTTTCGGTTAGGATAGGTGTAGGTTCAGGTTACTGTATGTGCCGATAGTCAAATTTTGTGTTCCTATATGTTTGTGAAAAGAAAATTGTAGGAAGGAAGGACACAGAAAAATGACAACGTTCCGTGCACAGAGGGCAGGTGACCAAATGCGTATAAATCCTGTCGCTGGAGTCATTGTTTTTGAAAGGCACAAAAGAAGCAAAATAAGATATCAAAAATATGAGAAGTTCTAGCCCACCAACCATTTAAGTAAATTTTGTATAAATTGAATTGATTAAGTATACTGATGTCAGTTTAAAGTCGATATGCCAAGGATCATAAGACTCACAGATGTCAACATATTTCGTTAGTATTATCATTAGTACTATTCATGAAAAATTTTATTCAGTACGAAATTCTGGTGAGGTGAAACATTACGTATATGTTGTCAGAGTTTTTCTGTTTAACTGAAAAATCAAATAATTTGTAGAAGCATTGGGAGAAATGATTTTTTTAAATCTTCATATTGTTCAAGATAGAGCTGTAGCATCTGTGTAAACGAAACAAAAGGTTTTTCTTTAATAAAATGTAGAAGTTGTAATCTGAACGTTTTCTTTGGAGTAGAATTGGGAAGTTAAAATGTATAGTAATCTCGAATGACATTTACAGCAAAATCTATATATGTAGTCAAGGTGCTAAATGCATGAGCAGTATTAGAGGTATTTAACTTCCAGTGGAAGGTGAGAATTCACAAGTATCGAGCAAAAAGGTTCATTGTGTGACCGACGTAAAAGACGACCGAATACTGTGATTTTTTCAGTTCTTTTCAAACTTCTCAGTTTGGATTTTTCTTTCCGTTGCGCTAAAAGAAATTCTGTTTTGGACATTGTGGACTTTTTTCTGGTAGAGCCATTCCACACACAAACATCTGATTTTGTCCTCATTGTCAACATAACTGGGAGGTCAACATCCTGTGTCGGTAGTTTGTGGTTGGCAAAATTTTTCACGAGAGGTTGCGGATGACGGACTGCAGGCCTGGATGCCGAGCTGTGAGTTGTGATCGGAGAGGCTCGGGAATTATCTTCTTTGAGCAAATTTGAGTTCCATTTTCCGGTGACAACTGGTTTGGTGAATGAATCGGTGATTGTTGGTAGCATACTTGCACCGGGCCCAGTAGTTTCGCGACCACCAGTCAGTGATACATTTACACAGTCCACAGTCCGAAGGAAAGTGAACATCATTCCATTCATTTCACATTCATTTATGTTATTAGTCATTCCATTCATGTATTTCATTTTTTAAAGTAAAATTGGCTTTCCACAGCCAGGATTCTGTCGTACTCGTGTTACACGAATGCCAAGAAAAGAAAACAATTACAGTATGTGATGAAATGGGAGAATATTGCGACAATCGGCTCATTCGAGTAATACCTGATCATTGATGGATTAGTGTGAGTGTGGTTTCTGGGAAACAATTTCATACAAAGTGAAAATGTCTTGAAGTAGCAGAGCTAGTAACGAGTCTCGTAACCCTAAAGAATATTTGTGTTGTGATAAGGAAATATCAGGATATAGTGTTTATTGTGACGGTTGCGAAATGTGGGTACATGTCCAGTGATGGTTTAACCCCGGAACACGTCCAGGATTTGGATGAAAAGAAGGAACCGTGGTTCTGTAATACCTCCTTAGTTAAACTCGTAAATGTCTCATCACTCCCAGACTCGCCTCGGAATGGGATCTCAAATGAGAGTGAACTTGTACTTTCAAGGAAGGACAACCATGGATCAGGTTCTAGTGTTGTTAACAGTAATGTAAACAAAGATGTTGAGAATCAGGAATTAGTAGGACAAAATACGCAAGAAAATGTATAAACGGGTTCAACTGAATCTCCGGTGGATTTAGCCGCAATTTTGGAACAATTTAATAGGTCGTTGAATGTTTCGCTGGATAGTAAATTTCAAATAATTAGCGAAAATCTTTATAGTAAATTCCAGAATATGTGTGAAAAGGTAGTTGATAAGGTAAATCTCACTTTAGATGTAAAATTTGAAAACCTTAAATCCGAGTTATTGCAAATAGTCAATGACAAAGTAGCTGATGTAAACAAAGATGTAGACGATGTCAAGTCGGAAGTACGCGATTTACAGAATATGGTTGGGTCTTATCAGGATAGGATAAATGTCAGGGTAGACGAGTTAGATAAAGATCTTCGGTTGTCAGAAGAAAAATAGAACCGAAGATGTGATGCTCTCGCTCGCGAAATATCACATCTCGAATCTAGTAGTAAAGAAGCCTATGAACTACTAGATGCCAAGATTAAGTCGTTAACGCAAAGTCAAACGGAAGAAAATAGTAGACGTCGGTACGAAAAACCACATGACATTATTACCAATGAGTTAGTTAATTTTGGTGAATCAGATGCCGACACTCCAGTGGAGGTGCCAGTCTCTTCTGTCGGGGAGACTCGTACTGTTCCCACTGTGACGGTCTCTGTTTGTCAACCGACTAATAGTCATTGTTTGAATGTGATCCCACTAGGATTTATTCTACAATCTAGGAAAAATAATTCTCGAAAGGACAATTATCCAGAAACTTTTGGTTGTCAGTTCCAAATTCGAGGGTTGAATTCTCTGTCTGCTTTGCCTCCGGTGTCAACTTCTGTGTTCAGTCGGTGCAGGTTGAATCATTCTTCGCTGCCAAATAGACAGGTGGAACTCACTTCTTCGAATGCTGGAGTTCAGGAGGGAATGTGCAATCAAACGGTGGTATCAAGGCAATGTGGAAATCCTTCAGGTCAAAATTAGACAACCTATGCAAATCTTGGACAAAATTTTCTAAGAGCTAAGAGCCTCGTTAATGATTGTAACTCTCCCCTGAATACCACCAACTACGAAGAACACACTAGTAGTCGTGCTCTAAATTTAAGATTATCTGAATTAAGTTATTTACCTACATTTTCTGGAGAATATGGGTTGGCGAGATCTTTCTTAGAAAATTTAGAACAAACTTTCAAATTAATTTCGGCGTCTGAATATGAAAAGCTTATGTTGTTACCTTGTGTTTTAACGGCAGGAGCAAAAACTTGGTATAAAACGGTTGATAAAAACATTAAAAATTATTCTGATTTTGTACACCTGTTCAAGGAAAATTATTTTTCCATGAGGATGGAAAGACTGCAGAAGAAATTTATTCAAGGAATGAGATTCGATCGCACGAAGTACAGTTGGCTAACGGAATTTGCATGGAAAGTCATCGCTGAATACTATGCAATTGCTCAAGATCCGGATGAAGCCGAATTTATTGAGATTGTTTTAGACTGTTTACCAGCAAGCGATGCGAAATTATTGCGAGCTTTGGAACCCTAAAGTGTCCAACATCTTATAGTAAAATTTGCCAAAATTGAGGGACACCCAGATCTAGTGGAACCCGTGACAGACAGAAAGATGAAATTTTTTCACATTCGCCAGGCTAAACTTCTGAAGAAGAGAAAGTAGGATTTGAAACAGAACACGAGGGATACTTCTTCGCAGACAGATGAAGACAGTAAACAAAACAGTGAAGGTACCAATAAGAATAAGGACGAAGATTGGAATTTCCGAAATCAAGGTCGAAGACGAAATTTTACATTCAGATCTTGGCAAGGTCGTAGGAATGGAAACCAATGGGAAAGAGAAGATCGAAGAAACCGGTATGCTCCATATAATCCAAACGGTTCATTTCAACCGGAAGAGGTGAACTCGGGTTATTATCGGAGTACATCCCAGTCATGTAAACCTAATTTTATGAGTCAAGCGGGAATGCCAACTTATCCAGTGTTTGCGCTAACTTACCTCCTGGAGGGGGAGTGGCAACTCCCACTACCACTCCTTCCCCAGCGGTAAACATGGCTGTGATTACTGGATTATCGGCGAATTATCCGACGTTCGTCCCACCGATGGTTAAGCCGTCGGAATCAAATGGGAACCATTTGGGAAATGCATATCGCAGCCTTCATTAGGGGAGGCTGTGGACTGCGAGATGGATTCCTCAACTCCCCAGTAAGAGAGTAAGTTATCGGAGAATCAAAATTGTAGTTTGGAAGAAACCTCTTTAGATTCTTACCCCGAACCTCTAAATTTAAAATTAATGATTTCGGTTAGTTCGGATGTTCAAAGTAACAAATCGGGCACGCCTGTGTTCTCGGTTCGCTTCGTCACAGGCGAAGGGGAGTGTGATTCTAGTCCAGACAAAGGTGTTCTTTCGTATCCTTCACCTAAGTTAACTTGTGCGGTTGGAGGATTAACGGTAATTTGTGTCTTGGATTCTGGAGCAGATATAAATTTGTTGTCCGGAGGTGCTTGGAAAAGAATCAAGGAAGGTTATCCTTCGGCTAAACTTCGTCCTAAGACAAACATCTCACTTAAAGGTTTTTGCAGGAGATGAAACTTTCCAAGTGAAAGGATTTCAAATATTAAATTTCACTATTCAGGATGATGTGTTTGAAGTTCCAGTATATGTTGTCCAGAAATTAAAAACATATTGTATTTTAGGCTTTCCATTTTCTATCAGGTACAATATTCTTTTGAATTACAAATATAGGAAAATTACTTTGGAACCAATTTTGTCTCAGAAAATTTTGATTAAGATAGAGCAACAGCATTGTTGTTTAGTAGCTGTCGCGGAATCATCATCCGATACAATTGAAGATTCTATGTATTGTCCTTCAGTTACAAAAGAGGAGATTCAGGATTATGTATCAAAAAGGACAGATTTTAGCGTGGAGGATCGAAATCGATTATTTTCTCTGCTATTTAAATATCGTAGTCTCTTCACTGAGAATCGAAGAGTCGTGAAGGTTGAACCGTATAAGATACAGCTTTCAGACGACATTCCAGTGGTAGGAAAGTTGTATCCTGTGCCAATTCATCTTCAGAAGGAGTTTGAGCAAGTGCTGGATAAATGGTTAAAGCTTGGGATTATCATAGAAGGCCCTTCACCATACCAATGCCCTATGCATGTGGTGCGGAAGGCGTCTGGGGACTTGAGACCGGTGATGGATCTCCATGGGATCAACGAGAAGGTGGTAAGTCCAAAGATTAAAGTCAAAACGATCGCTGATCTAGTCGCACGGGTCACTGGTGCTGCCATCTTTTCGTCGTTAGACTGTACACAATCCTATCACAGTGTCCCGATTAATCCAGACTCCTATAAGTACGTTAGTTTCATCTATAAAGGACGACAATATCAAATGACTCGATTAACGATGGGTTTGAAATCTTTACCCGCAATGTTTCAATCTGTTATGCACACTTTTTTCGGCTTAAAAACTTCAAAAATCATCTCATATTGCATTTAGATGACGTTCTTTGTTCTTCATAATCAATTGTTGAACATTTCCAACATCTCAAAAAGGTCTTTGAAATTATTCGTTCGGTTAACCTTTCTCTAAATTTTCAAAAGTGTAATTTTCTTCAGTTTGTAATTCCTTTTCTAGGACACATCATCTCGGGATCTTCAGTTAAAATTAATCCGAAAAGTAATGAGGCTATCCGTCACTTTCCTCTTACGCAGGCCAAGAAAGCTTTGCGAAGATTTCTCGGTCTCGTGGAATGGCGAGAGCTACATTTTCTTGATTTTGCTGGTTTCACGGCTCCATTCTATGATCTCCTTAGGAAGGATCGAAAGATTAAATACTCTCCGGAGTTACTTGAGAAATTCAATCATCTAAGAGAACTCTTAAGTAATTTGCCCGCACTTGTGCAACCGGATTTCAACCTTGACTCTCATTTATTCAGTGATGCTTCTGCAGAGTCATTGGCTGGTTATGTTGCGCAATATCCCCCGGGACAGGATGATCCGGAAGTTGTTGCGTATGTGAGTTGCCGAACAAAGCCGCACGAAGCTTCTCTGTCAATTTTCCAACTCGAATTGTCAGCTGTTCTCTTCCTTTGTGAGAAATTCTCATATATCATTTTGGGTCGACGGACTAAGGTCCATTGTGACAATGCAGCAGTAACGTATGCTTTCAGTCTTCGTAATTTAGATGACAGAACTACTCGACTTTTACTGAAATTACAGAGATTTGATCAATTTGTACACATCCGAGGTTCCGACAATGAAATAGCAGACCTATTGAGTCGTTATCCTCCAGAGATTTCTCAATCAGAGGAAGGTCATTTCATTATTGTTTTAACTGCGGAAGACACAGGCTTCCTAGACAGGACCTGAGGCGAGAACATAGGAAAGATCAGTATTGCAGAAAGTTATATACCATTTGGAAGGGTTGTCAAAACAATAGTAGGTTATGTGTGGATAATCATTTGGTTTATGTTAAAAATTCGCAAAATTCCCTTTGGCTCCTGGTTATTCCTGCCAGTTCAATAAAAACCGTTGTTTCGACAATCCACAATAGATGTCATTTGGGTGTAAAAAGATGTTTGTCTTTCGCTAAGACCATGTTTCATTGGAGGGGGATGCGTGAAGCATTTACAAGGTATATTCAGGAATGCCTTCTTTGTGCGCGTACTAAATATTCATATAGGGTGATTAGAAAGGAGCCCTGCGATATTAAGGCGTCTTCTTGTTATGAGAAGCAATGTCTCGATCTGGTCGGACATCTTCCTAAGAGATGTTATAAGTTTATTTTGTCCATCTTCGACGTACATAGTCGCTTTGTGTGTTTCTTCCCATTACGGACGGCACACACGAAGGAGATCGTGGCGGTCATTGAGAAAAGATATTATTATAACCTGCCATACCGTAAGTATTTGGTGAGCGACCAAGGTCCACAGTTCCTATCGGGAGTTTGGCCAGAATTTTGTCAAAAACATCGTATCAAACATATACTTACTTCGCCGTACCACCCTGCCTCCCATGGTATTATTGAAAGAAGACATTGTATCCTCCGCCTCTATTGCAGTGATAGCCAATCCAAATGGTGTAACTTTTTGAAATCTGCCCAAGATCTATGTAATCATTCTTGGTGAGAATCACTTAAGTGTACACCAGCAGAACGTTTTCTGTCGTTTTCAGCGTAAAAACATTTTACAGAAAATTTCATTTGATCAAAAGAAACTACGAAAGTATCTGAAGATAAATTTATAATTTCCATTCCAGCAGTTCCATCAAAGAAAGAAAAGAAACAAGACACTATAGTGGACGGATCATTAGTTATGGCAAAAACTCATCAATACCCAAGAAGGTCTTCGCAAAATTTATGCACATATTTCTAGGACCAAATTTAGTGGCACCTTTGCATAGAAATTCTGCCAGACTACAAACCTTAAATGGAGAAGATATTGGAATACAAAACTTTGATAATCTGAAACTTTACAGATGTTCGGAAGAAAAGAAGCAAGAGTTGCTAAATGGATAAAAAAACATGTTAGGTTCAGAATAAGGAAATACTAGGCTAAAGGGTGTTCATATAGTCATGTGTAGAATTAAGATTAGTTTAGATACTTTTTAGTTTTGTTTATTTAACTTCATGTTTCATTTAGTATATTCTTGTCAAAAAATCAACTTAATAAAAACTTCTTAATTAGATTTTTCTGTGAAGCTTCCGGAAGATGTTACATTATACTAAAGTATAATGTATCATAGTCCGTAAAATTTTGGAACTGCCTTTGATTATATATTTCAGTTCATGCTTAGCTTCAGAAAGACAATTGAGAATTATTTTATATTGATTATTATATTTAAGGTTTCGTTTTAATTGTAATATTCGGTCAAAATAATACCATACTTAAGTAGTGTCTATAAAATTATATATATAACCTGATCTTTTAGTAATATTCCGTATTTTGTCATTATTATTATGTTATGTGGGTTCAAAGATGTACATTTTGTAATTTCTCATAGGTTTTGTATTATTTTCAAGGAAATTTTAACGTAGGGAATCTTCGCAAGAAACTCAAAATTGTAATTCTGTAATTTCTTCAAAAAATTTCATTTTAAAATTCGGCCATGATGTCTTTTGGCACATCCCTTTGCTTAGGTAGCAATTATTTTTCATTGGAGCAGAGAAATCTGTTTCGTTTGAAGCTCATTCTAAATATCCTCATTGCTTTGGCTTCTCTTGATGTGTCGAGATTTAAGGTGTTATTCTTTTGTTGCGTCATCAGAGAACCAATTAGAGCTCTTCTTCTTGTCATTCTTCGTCCTTTCTACAAAAGCTGTATTGAAGACATTCATTTCAGCTCCTCGTCCATAAATTGTAAAAAATTTGGAAATTATTACCAAAGTTAATTTAAGTTAGAGGAAATTGTGTGATTAGTGACTGACTAAATTGGATGAAGTGTTGAAAATTTGGTTTTGGAAAAGCTCAATGGAAAGTTAGCAGAGTACCCAAGCAAAACTCGTGGGGAAGCTGATTGGTGGCATCCATAATAGAGCAGAATGCCAGGACAGTTACTGTAAGGTGAAATTTTCTTTATTTCTAAGCACCAGATCGATTCTGCTTAGAATTGGTGTAATTAATAAATCAAGTAAGTAATTAGAGTTATGATGATTTAGTGAAACTGACAGGATACAACGAAATCAGTGGTTTGGAGCTCTTAACCTCTAAATTCTCTTTGGAATAAAATAATGGTTTGCTTATGTGAATTGTTTGTATACAAGATCATCATGCAGTTTTAAACTAAAGTCCAGTTTCCCTAGAAACTGCGATCACATCTGTCTGTCATGTGAACCCGGATATTACGCGGATTAGTCGGGTGGAAAAGAATCACAAACAAAATGACTTGATTGTCATAATAAATAGGTTTGCGCTCCTTATAAGTGCAAATCTCATCCCAACCTTATGTATCAACAAATAATGTAATGCCAAAAGAAAATACTTCACTCGAAACTACAATTGATTTTGAAAACAAAGATACTGCTCCTAAAGTATAAAATCAAAATTTAAAACGTCTTTTGTCTTGGTAGTTATAAATTCGAATGAGACATGTATGATTCCCAGTTATGTTATATTTACTTTGATATCCTGGTACAGATATACTTTGAACGTGCATCATGGTAACTTCTGACAACAGATTTTCTTTCGATAACTCGCGGAAGTTATGCTATCCTATGAATAGGAATACCACTTAAACATTTATTTTTTTATTTATTTTTATTTTTATTTCACTGAAATTAAAATTTTATTCTGTTTTGCTTAGAGTAGTAAAGTTGACATCCTTTACGTGTTTGGATTTCAGATGTGATGTGGGCTATGAATAAAATGTGAATGTTATATGAGTGATATATTTTCATGTTCTAGGTTAAGTTAATTTAGATTAGATTAGTTTCGGTTAGGATAGGTGTAGGTTCAGGTTACTGTATGTGCCGATAGTCAAATTTTGTGTTCCTATATGTTTGTGAAAAGAAAATTGTAGGAAGGAAGGACACAGAAAAATGACAACGTTCCGTGCACAGAGGGCAGGTGACCAAATGCGTATAAATCCTGTCGCCGGAGTCATTGTTTTTGAAAGGTACAAAAGAAGCAAAATAATATATCAAAAATATGAGAAGTTCTAGCCCACCAACCATTTAAGTAAATTTTGTATAAATTGAATTGATTAAGTATACTGATGTCAGTTTAAAATCGATATGCCAAGGATCATAAGACTCACAGATGTCAACATATTTCGTTAGTATTATCATTAGTACTATTCATGAAAAATTTTATTCAGTAAGAAATTCTGGTGAAGTGAAATATTACGTATATGTTGTCAGAGTTTTTCTGTTTAACTGAAAAATCAAATAATTTGTAGAAGCATTGGGAGAAATGATTTTTTTAAATCTTCATATTGTTCAAGATAGAGTTGTAGCATCTGTGTAAACGAAACAAAAGGTTTTTCTTTAATAAAATGTAGAAGTTGTAATCTGAACGTTTTCTTTGGAGTAGAATTGGGAAGTTAAAATGTATAGTAATCTCGAATGACATTTACAGCAAAATCTATATATGTAGTCAAGGTGCTAAATGCATGAGCAGTATTAGAGGTATTTAACTTCCAGTGGAAGGTGAGATTTCACAAGTTTTGAGTAAAAAAGTTCATTGTGTGACCGACTTAAAAGACGACCGAATACTGTGATTTTTTCAGTTCTTTTCAAACTTCTCAGTTTGGATTTTTCTTTCCGTTGCGCTAAAAGAAATTCTGTTTTGGAGATTGTGGATTTTTTCCACAAACATCTGATTTTTCGTAGTCCTCATTGTCAATATAACTGGGAGGTCAACATCCTGTGTCGGTAGTTTGTGGTTAGCAACGTTTTTCACGAGAGGTTGCGGATGACGAACTGCAGGCCTGGAGGCCGAGTTGTGAGTTGTGATCGGAGAGGCTCAGGAATTATCTTCTTTGAGCAAATTTGAGTTCCATTTTTCGGTGACAACTGATTTGGTGAATGAATCAGGGATTGTAGGTAGCATACTTGCACCGGGCCCAGTAAGTGATACATTTACACAGTCCACAGTCCGAAGGAAAGTGAACATCATTCCATTCATTTCAGATTCATTTATTTTATTAGTCATTCCATTCATGTATTTCACATTTTTTTAAACTAAAATGTTTATGCTGATAGTTGGAATTTTTCTTTTCCTTGAAAATACAATAAGATTTGTTTTGTTCCCGTCTATGGTGAAACCATTATTATCGCACCAACCTATAATATCTTTCATGACTATTTCTAATGTTTTCAAGTCTCTTTGAATATTAGACGTAGTTTTGTAAAGGACGATATCGTCTGCATAAGCAAAGAGCTTAACATGTTTTTTAATAAGATTAATTAATTCTAATATATAGATATTGAATAGTAAAGGGCTAAGTTTACTACCCTGGCTTACCCCTTTGCATGTCTGTCTAGGAGCATTACAATGTGTGCCTAATTTGATAGATATTTCTCTCCTTATAAGTAAACTGTGTACAACACGTACAAATTTTGAATGAATTTTAATTTTATGCATACGATTAATTAAATTTTCTACAATTACGTTGTCAAACGCTCCCTTAATATGTAAACTTATGTCTATTACCGACTGTTTTTGTTGAGATGCTGACCAAACGTCTGAGATTAATGAACCTATTGTATCCAAAGTAGAGATTTTTTTCGAAAACCTACTATGTTTGGAGGAAATATATTATTAAATTCTATGTACCACATTAGCCTATTTAATAGTAGTTGTTAAAAGAATTTTAATATACAAGAAATTAAGGTTATTAGCCTGTAACTATCAGCCTGACCTACAGTTTTTTTATTGGTAGTATTAATATTTTTTCCATAATTTTGGGACAAACGAAGATTCCCAAATTTTATTGAACTATTCAAAAGGACTTTGATACCTGAAATGTGTAGATTTCTAATGTTAGTATCGCACTCCATCATGCCCAGGAGTTGAATCCCGTTTTTGTTGCTGAAGTGCAAGTAGAATTTCATCCATCGAGAAAGGTGTCGTTATGTTTTTGTTATCCATATCGTGATTTTTATTTAAGAGAGCATGTATTATTAAATTCCTATCAAAATTTACATACGATGGTATTATTTTCCTGTGAAACTCATCTATCCATGTATTATTATTTTCATCAAAAGAGATTATCGCTGATTGAAGAGGATGTGTTTGTTTCTTAAGGTATTTCCAAATATTGGGCCAAGATGTTGATGGTGAGAGTTTGTTGCAAAATTCTTCCCAATGTTCTTTCCTGATACTTAATAGATTTTGTTTCATTTTTTGCTTTAATTTTTTGGTACTTTGCAAAGTTCTCATTAGTTTTAGCCTTAAAATAATTTCGAGGATGTAGATGACACGAATTTACCCATTTTTGACATTCAGAATTCCACCAACCTGTTTTTTGTATATATTTCTTGTTTGCTTATGTTTACCCTTTTTGTTAGTCCAAGTTGAAGAATTGTTATCCGAAGTATCTGCAATATGATTCATTATGTCATTAAATTTATTAATACTCTTGTCTATAGATTGGTCACTGTTAGCTGTATGATGATTACTATAGAAAGATTCGGAATTGGAAGAATATATAGACAAATTTAAGGTATGAGGTATATAATGAAGTTTTTCTTTTTGCAATCTGTCTGGCACCAAGTTGATATGGGATAACTGAGTTATTACATGTTAATTGAATAATGATAGGGAAATGATCACTACTCATAGGATTATAGAAAACACTCCAGTTACAGTTTAGATATAAATCTAAGCTAGTAAGAGTTACATCAGGGGCACTATTATTATTTAAGGTAAGTCGAGTGGGTGCACCATCATTTAGATAAATTGATTTATTTTGAAGTAATGCAATTTGAAGATTTCGTTCAGAATTTGTATGTGAGCTTCCCCATAAGATCGAGTGAGTATTACAATCAGACGTTATTTCATATGGCTTTTGTATTTGTCTAAAAATATCATTCCAGACCGTCGTTGAAGGAATGACATTAGGTGGAGAGTATATGTTAATAAAGGAAATATTTGATATTTTTATACCTATAATTTGTGTGTTTTGTGGTAGTACTAAATTATTAAAATTTATATTTCAGTGTGCGATATCAAACTTATATACCATAACCGTCATATAAATTTTCATAGATAATATAACCTGGAATTTTTAGAGGGGAGTTTGCCTTTGTCAATGATTCTTGGATAAGAATTAAATGATGATTATATATGTTAATAAGTAATTGGAATAAGTGTAATTTCCCCTTTAGTCTTTGTGCATTCCATTGTAAAAAAGTTAAGACTTTATTGCCATTATGTAACCAAAAGAAGAATTTGTTTGATTATATTTTGAATGTGATCTGGGCACTGATTTATATTTTGTACTAAGAAAGAAGTGTTAAGATAAGCCTTCTTTATTTAATTTTTCTATATTTGGAGAAGAGTTATCAGATTCTTTAGAGTAATTACTTACACTATCATAAGAAGATTTATCATTGTTTTTGTTTGAGAAAGCGAATGTTTGTTCTTTGGATTTTTCACTATAGGAAGTGGGTTGTAGGGATGCACACGAGACGAGTCGAGACAGGATTTTCCTGACAAAATTCGAGTCGAGACACGGCTCTTCCAATAGAGAAATATACATTTTTCGAGTCGAGACCACTTTTACAGCAAATTTTCGAGACGAGACAGCCACAAATCTTGTCTCGTGCGCATCTCTAGTGAGTAGCCCTCTTTTCTTAATTTGCGAAGTAAAACTTGTTTTAAATAGAGATTTGGAAGTGGAGGGGCCTTGGCGATTAAAAACCATCCAAGGTGTGTCAGTTTGAATTACCACAGAATCTCCCTCCCCCTCGTCCTCTTCTAATTCTTTACGTTTCTTAAACGATTTGAGTTGGGTATTAGTGCTTTGACTTTCTGTATTAAAAATTATGTTGTTTGATTGTGAGGAAGGTTGTGATTTTTGAGTGAATTTATTGTTTAGTTTGTTGGAGAAAGAATAATTGTGTTTTATAAGTTGATTACTAGTGGATTGAATCATGCCGCTTACGGAACTTTGTACCCTAACCGGCACATTAGAAGTTGTAATTTTTCGATATGAAATTGTTGGTACTAATTTACGTGCCTCATTAAATGAGATACGGTTTGTAGCCATTAAGTGAATTATATTATGTTGACGTTGATATTCCCTGGAATCTTTAGAGTCGATCTCGTGGGTTTCTGTACTATGAAAGCATTTTAATAAAGAACTAAAAGTATTAATTTCATGGGTCTCCCCACATTTTTGCAACTTGTATTGCTAGATTTACAATTATTTTTTGGATGTGGCCATATAAGAGACATTTAGAACATTGTCTTATTTGTGGTATATACTGTTCTGTGTCTAGTTTTTGGTAATAAAGTTTAGTCTCTCGGCAGGTATTGCGTATTGAAAGTCAACACTACTATTCCCGTAGGGGCCCTCTTTTTGTCTTTATCGATTCTATATATGCGTCTAATAGAGGAAATTTCTATTGAGCAATCAATATTTGTTAATAGTACGTCCGTGTCCATATCTGGAGCTTCATTTCTAATTATCCCCATTGATGACACAGCATGTTATGGTATGAACGCTGACCAATTGTTATTCTTTATAATATCATGTGTTAAGAATGCATTTGCATTTTTGCCTGAATCGAATGTATCCTTAATTAAATTTCTGCCAACAGTCTGGAAATTCATAATCCCATTAATTTCTGCAAGATATAATTTTCTACTTATTCCCATTGGGTGCACTTTTCCCAAGTCTTTATCGTTCGATTTGAGGAATACGATATACGGAGCGAGATGGTGACTTTGATATAAGTTAGTATATATTTCACCGTTTGGCATACCGTGCAACAGTAAGAAGCATCCACGTTCACGTGACATGCGATATGTGTTTCAAATGCCCCACATATACTCAAACACTACATACAAGGGCACATTATTATTCTTCGCATACCATAAAAAAGCACATTCCTAGAAATACATCTTTAAGTACAAGGGCAAATTTCAAGAATGCAATAAAAATAAGGGAGGGAGTACCAAGCGAAAACGCGCACACAATAAGTACAAGTGCTATATTATTTTTTAATCAAGGAATATAAAGCACTGTAAAAGTTAATGCCTAGAATGACCTACTCAGCAGCATACAAGTGCTTACCGGCCAAGTGATGACTTTTTAATATAATATTCAACACTCAATCCACACAAAAGAATCACTCATTAAGTAGAATAGAAGACTTCAAAGCACCAATATAGAAACAGATAAAAATCGTACACGTGGTTCACGATCCACGCACTTTACTTACACGTGGTTGTACGTTTCTTTCCCTACAAAATCTCTTCTTCTTTCTCATAGTACTGTAACGTACTGCCCCCTACCTGGAGAACACAAAGCACAAGCCACGTAAATGTATGCAAAACCATAAGTAGGAATGCCATCGCACGTAGGCGAAACCTCTGCCTACATCTGCAGGACGTCATACGCCCGCAAGAAAATTCCGGAAAATGCAAATTACCAGTAAGTGAAAGTAAACAAGAAAAAAAAAACAAACTTCGCGTTGCGTTCAGCTCACAGAAACCTCTACGCAAGGACGCAAACCTCTACGGAATAACCCCCAAACCTTCCCTTTTCTCCACAAAAACCGCTAAGCAATCACGCTAGACCTGCTACTACTGCATACAGCTCTCAAACATTTGAAGAGAGTTCGCCGTGAAAAAAAAACAAACAAGGAGTACGAGCACAAAGGTGAATACAGGTATGTTCTTTTTTATACTCGTATCACTAGCAAAGTGAATGACACTCGCTTTGTTACCCCATTTTCATTTCTTAGATCCTCAATGTATAATCCGTAAAAGACTGAACTTCGTGAGTCCTCGGGAAATGACGAGAACTATTGTATACTATATCTCCAGAACAATCCAATTCGTTTTATCAAACGTCACTTAACGCACAACAAAAATATCACTTTACATTTTAATTGTTTATTTTCAAGTTTTTACTTTTTAATAGAACACAAATTATGGATTGTCGTTCATTAATAAACGTATAAAATATGACTGCCCATGCACCATGAATCAATAACTATCTTTCTAATTAATTGCGAAGCGCATCTTCTATTGTAATCGACGCCATGTTCACACCCTTCCACTTAAGTTTCGTAATTCCTCTTTGTAGGTTTTTATATAATTTCACACTTTTTCCTCAGTGTCTATAATGAACACTACTTCATTTTTAGAAGAAAAGGAAGTTGTAAAGGAACTGTAGACTGTAAAATCTACTCAAAATATTTATCACCTCTTTGTCCAACAACTTTAACGGATAGTAATAAAGGAAAAGATTGCGTGAAATTTCAACTTAGAATGAATTAGTTCAAGTTTTATTCTTAGATAACTGTCATTGCTAGTAGTGTTCCGTATTTATTTAGACCACTACACATTTATAACTGTATCTCACTTCTCCTGTGACGAGAACAGCACCTAAGCGAGCATTCAGTGAACTAAACGCCATTAAACTTTTATTCATAGCACAATGGTGCAGATGACGTTGAGCTCTTTGGCAATTTTCAGCATGGAAAACGAAAAAAAGCCAAAACATGTAAATTAACTCATAACTCATACGTATGGATATCCTGTCGTTAATTTTCAGTTTATTTAGTTGGAGCGGCTTGGAAACTATGCAGCAGAAGAAAGAATTTTTCATTTCCACCGATAACTAATCGGATGAGGCCTCTGTAAAGGATAACTAGGGAAATCGTAGTTTTCATAAATTAACACTCTGAATTGGCAACCCTGCTGATGTTTCAGTGCATCAAAAGGTGTGTTAAGGATCTGTCTACATTATGCAATTCCTGAAAACAATGAAAATCAAACTTTGAAATTATCATGATATTTTTTTTACTTACATGCACCTGGAACACTGCTATTCATTTCTATGGGGCTATTTAAAGCAAAAGGTACAAGAACAATTCTCAAACTATTCACGACCTGGAAACGAACATTCGCAGTGCCATTGAGAACATTAATACTTCTAATATTCGTAAAGTTACTGTAAACCTGGTGAAACGTGTGAACCAGTCTTTGAATCAAAACAGGGGACACTCGCAGCATCCGCTGTAGAACTGATAACTCGTTTCATGATAGTAGCAGTGTTGCTGGGTGCATATAAGTAAACGTTTTACCATGATAATTTCAAAGTTTGTTTTTCATTGTTTTCAGGAATTGCATAATGTAGACAGATTCTTAACACACCTTTTGATTCATTGAAATATCAGCAAAGCTGCCAATTCAGAGTGTTATGAAAACTACGATTTCTCTAGTTATCCCTTACAGAGGCCTCATCCGATTAGTTATCGGTGGAAATGAAAAATTATTTTTTTCTGCTTCATAGTTTCCAAGCCGCTCCAACTAAATAAACTGAAAATTAATGACAGAACATCCATACGTATGAGTTATGAGTCAATTTACATGTTTTGCAAAAAAAATTGATTTACACCTTCGGTTACATCTGGCAACACTGTGTGGTTTCTAGTGTACTTCAATTTTTGCTTCCTAATTTTAAAATATATGCATGAACAAGGCTTCATTTTGATATAACCATTTTTTGTGTATCACTTCAGGTTCAAAAGTTCTACTATTTCTACTATCCCAAACTGCATTGTATATTGGATACCATGTATATATATATATATATATATATATATATATATATATATATATATATATATATATATATATATATATATACTTAAAGTATATATTGGCAGCTTATTAGTGTGTGTGTTTTGGAACCGCGAGCTTTGACATGTCCCTTTCTATGTTGGTTTTGTATATTTGTGTTTCGTTTTGACTGTACAACTATTATGCCGTTCGAATTTGTTTGTTTGTTGATTTAACATCCGTTTTCAGCATCAAGGCTATATGACATGTGAACCTACTGTAAGCATTGTCATTTTGGTATTGTGAACCTGCATTAAGGCGAAACCATTAGCGTATTATCAATTATTGTGAAGATGGTGTAAGATGCGCGATCGATGTATTAGGTCTATACGTTTTTTAATTACAATATTACAATCAATTAAAAATGCTTGGGCATTTCTCCTCAAAACTCAGGGAGAGCTATTTCCCTCTGCTCTCCCCAAATGACGCACTTTCTAAAACCACTTGACTACGTTCTTGAATCCTTTCCCAACAGAGATCCAACGCGGTTCCCAGGACCATATAACACGAGTGGTTCGTGTTCTTGTTCGGGAAGGTCATTCTTATGACATGGTGGGGTTCGATTCCCGCTTGTCCCATTTTGGGAAGACATTATTATGACCTTCTGAGTTCGAATCTTGTTCGGTGCGCCTTACTAATGGTGGTTTTAGTGGTTAGAATTCGTATGAGGAACTGCGCCAGATTGCAACTTGAGATCCCCAATAGCACGCCGACGTGGGACCCATATTTGTGCGACATCGGCCAATGTCGGCGTCGTGGATCTAAACTGGCCCACAATAACCCACCAAGTTCCCATATGGGTCCCACATGGGAACTTGGTGGGCTTGCCGAGGTTGATTTACTGATATGGGTCCCACGTGGGAATTTGGTGGGCTTGCCGATGTTGATTTACCGATATAGGTCCCACGTGGGATATAAATAGGCTTGCCCACCAAAAAGAAAAAAGCATGGAAACATTTCCTTTTTACAATGAATAAATTTGAAACACATGAAATTAACATTTTGATGGTTCTGTGGCAATTATTTGAAAAAGTAATTTTTCGATTCGGCCTCGATCTATGTCGAATCGATGTCGATCGGAGTACGCAGATTGTTTGTCAACTGTTCACAGTTTTAAAACCATAACACCGTATGGCGCCACAAGCGGTGCGAAGCGAGGGAAAAGCAGGAATGATTGTTGTTTGTTGTGGTTTTACCATCAATTCGTATTTATTATTGAAGGTGAGTATTAAAATTATTTTTCTTCCATTAATAGAATGCATATTTTATCTTTGATTTGCATGAACGATGTCGACTATAGATTAAGAGATCCACATAAACTGTTCCAAATAAATTTTGGTTAGTTTATAGTCCGCGCTCGATGCAACAAATCTGGTACTGGTTTTGTTGTTACAGGTGCAAACATGTGTAGATATCACTATACTTAGTCGTGAATAATTTTGATTTATAGTCTTCAGGCATAGGAGGCTCAGGCCGAGACGGCCAAATATTGGAACAAGTTTATTTACTACTTAAAAATGCGTTAAAAAGTACTTTAAATTGAGAGATTATGACAAATGGAGGTACTATCGAGTTATTCACTACCGAATTGGCACATTTTCGCATAGTTTCAGGTTAGGTTAAGATCAGCAAGATTTTACTTTGTATAAAACAGTGGTAGATGCACACGCATCACAACTGGTTTGTGTTAAGTACAAGGGACACAGTGTTGATAAATATAACTTGTAACTCAATTTTAAGTAAGTTAATTTACTATTTTGCTCCTTGTACTTAATAAACTTTAGGTGAGCGCATACTTTCGCTGTTCTGCGCAACGTAAGATCTTGAACCCAGCTGTTGGTCTAGGGGAAGAGCATCCGCCTGTCACGCAGCACTTGGGTAGTTCGAACGTGGGTTGGAATCCTGCGCAGGCCTGCCTGAGGCTTTCCTCCCTCCCACAATGCGAAGTACGTTCTCTTGAAAGGCCAGGGCCACTTCCTGTCCAAATCCTAGTTTTACCTGAAGGATCGATCCCTTTTTGTCCTTCCCATGAGTAAATAAATAATCAAAATAAGGTCTTGCCGATTAGGTCATATTAGGTTAGTTTATGTCTGCCACTACGTTGGTTTGCCTGTAACCGCCATTTGAAAACTAGAATTGGCCATGAAAATACAGATTCACACGTAGGTTACTTAGCCTATGATTGTCACTCAGAAACTAGATTTGCCTAAAAACTAGCTAGGTTGGTTAGATCTCTTCTGAAATAACTTACAGGATGATGTGCCAACCATGAAACAAGTTAAGGAAACAGTACAGTGAAGTTCTGGGTAGTGACGTGTAAAACTTGGAAAAGTCATTGAATTTGATCTTGGCAAATAAGTGAGAAAACTGTTTGAATAGTGGACCATGGTAATTGAGTGTGAGTGGATTCAAGTTAACGTTTTGAACGAGTTGTTGAGCTTCCAAGGACGGGACCTACAGTTTTACGTGGGATACAAATTACCTTTATCCCCACAGGAATCTAACCCGGAATCATGGATTATAAGGTAGCAAGTGTTACCACTTATCTACGGGGAACAACCCCTGGGATCAAGCCCAGAACCTCCTGAATGCTACCCACGCTCTACCATTGAGCTACGGTGCTTCAGTGGTTACCGCAAACCTTTTATACATCATGTACAGGTAGCAAACATATTCCAGATATTGTATGAGAGAAACAGTAGGCCGTATAAATACATTGTTAAGGTCGAAACACAGTTAATATAGTGTATAAGGGTTAGATACTAGAGATGCTATATTTTTTATGCGAATAAAAAGCGGGGCAAGTCTGGTCATAACAATTTTAGACGTTCGATGTCGTTGAATTAAAATTTACTTCATTGCCTAAGAAGGGAAGATAAGGAGTAGAGTGGATATATCACATGGATAAAAACGGAGCCTAATGACAAAAATGGTCCAAAATAAGGAAAATAGGAAATGTACTCACGAATAGACAATCAGATTATCTTAAATAATAAGCATCCTCGACGTTATGATTGGAAAATGCACATAGATGAAACAGTAGAGAAGAAAAACAAACGTGACTTTTTTTTTTTTTTTTTTTTTTTTTACTGTTTCATCTATGTGCATTTTCCGTCCACAACGCTGCGGATGTTTAAGCGAAAGCTACGAAGATAATATGATTGTGTCTATTCCAGGGTTGGCTGGTTTAAACCAAGGTTTAAACTAGCTGTTTTTTTTTTCAAAAAACCCAACTGGTTTAAACCAAAAAACGAAAAATGTTCGTAAAAGTGTAAGTGTTTGTAAAATCTTGATAAACACACATTTGTGGGTTATTACGTTTCACTCCCGTATATTATTCGTATTATATTCAGACCTAAATTCCCCATTCATTACTCAAAAAGATTATACTACAAAAGCAACTTTTTTAAAGTAAGTTTATGTATGCTTGTTTTGTAATTTTTTATGTAGTTGTTGTTATTGTTATGTAATTGCAATCAAAGAAAAATTCTAAATATTGTTTCGTTTCAATGTTTACTATTGATAAAATACATCGAAATGCCGTACTTTGTGTGTGTGTGTGGGAGGGGGGTCATACAGACCTCACGAGAGGCATTTAGTGAAATGAGAAGTATCTTTGATATCTATTTATGTATAAATGAGTCTGAGCCAAAGTGGACTCAAATAATTCGTATCTTTAATCACTTTTCTTACTGATATGCAAATTAAGTCGTTGTATTTCTTTAATTTCGACCAATAAAAGTCGTTGTTAACTAACTTGAACTAAATTACTGTACTCCGTACTACTTTGAAATTGTCCATATGTAATTCTGTATAATGGTTTCACTTGTGCAACTGTTTATATTTTTGTTCTTCTGAAATGACTCTTGACAGTTATATTAAGAAGCATGTAAAGATCAGTACAACGTATTTTTATCAGGATTCCTTCGTGAGTGCGTCGGCAGACGTATTGCATTTGTGGCCAATTAGTCCTGGTTCCGAGTTCAAATGGAGGACAATTTCTCTCGGATGTAACTCGAGAAGCGGTTTTTATTCCGCTTTAAGCTTATGTGACCCCTTCCAGTATAACCCGGTTGTTGCATAATAACATCAAGGCGAAACAAACTTATTTCTGTCCATATATGATATGAATATATGGAGCAAATTATTTAAACCAAAAAACCTGGTTTAAATAAAAAAACTGGTTTAAACCAAAAAAAACAGTTTTTTTCAATAAAAACCATGGTTTTTGCCAACCCTGATCTATTCGTGAGTTCACTTCCAGGAATACCGCAAATTAGCTTTGAAAAAACCGTATAGCGGAGGACCATATGTTTAGCGGTTGTGGGTGAAGAATATAGAGCAGTGAGTTACAGTGGATTCATGATTGGTATCTCTGTTGATAAGGACAGTTTTGTTCAAGTCACTACAGGGAAAATAGGCAAAGTTACTAATATTATTGAGACAAATAGTTCGAATGATCACCCATCCATTTGGTTGATATATTTGGATGTTCCGATAGAAGGTGACTATTATTCCTTCCCATGCAGTTCGCAGTTGGTATTTGTTTATGTGTGGCAAACTGTCGAATAAGATATCCCGTGCTTCCCTTACCTCTGTGACATCAAAATGTATTGTGTGTTTGGAAGAGAAATACGCTGCAGTGTTTTCTCAATCAGGGTTTTTTTTTCTTTTTTTTTAAGAGCATATCTGTGGACAGAATCAACATGAGCTCAGGAAGAAAAAAGTTTTGCGTAGCAGCTTTCACTGACGAGGACGGAGCATTAGAAGTTATACCTAGTAAATGGCTTAAAAACGAAAATGAATGCCTTTGGCCTAAGACATCATCCGTTACGCGTATTCAAAATTTTATCAGGGACTGTAAGGAGCCATCTGCTGATTGGACAGTTGTGAACATAAAAATCTATGGACAATCCAGTGAGTACTATTTGTATTTTCTTTTTATCTGTCTCGTTGTGTTTTTGAGTATTTATACCTCAATTTTGAGTCAAAATGTAATATTATTTCACTATTTTCTGCATTGAATAGCAAGATCTATCATACGGAGCAGCCGTGATTCAGTTGGTAGCGCGTTATCTTAGTATTTGGTAGGTCGCAGATTTCAGCCCGGTGGCTGGCCATCCTGACTAGACACCATGTCCGCATTCTGGAAAATCAGGAAAACAAGAAATAAACATAAATGCCAGGGAAATTGCAAGAGGTTGTTTCGGATTACGTTTGTTCCTGTTTTATTCGTTTATAACGGTTACTAACGGTGAACTCACCTGTTCGACGCTCCAGCGTTACAGGTCGAAATTTGTGAGGATATTTTCGTCAAAACAAGGAAAAGTTTAAAGGTTTAATTCCATTGTAATTTGTATACTTGTGACTACAGTTCGAGAAGCTTAGTTGGTAAATAAAACTCATAAAGTAAGCTTGTTCAAATTCATAGCTTCCTGTCACCAGTTGTTTCGTGACAAATATGCTTAAAAAATGTCTTCTATTTTAATACATTGCTGGAATACAGTCTTATTGAAGAAAAAAGAAAAAATGGTGTCCTCTACATTACAAGTTGGTATGAGTTGATATATATTTGTATGACCTAAAATGAACTTTTTATGTTAGGACCTTATATACTAAATTAGCTTTTAGAATCCATGACGTTTCTTATAGGATTCCCAAAGTGCTTTTGAAATAACGTTAAATAAAGTAAATAGTATATGGAAGAAAATAAAGAAGTCAGGGAAAAGTAGCAACTCCAGTCAGAGAAATAAGAAGGATTTTTTCTTTGTGTGTGTGTGTGTGTGTGTTTGTGTTTGTGTTTGTGTTAACTATGCTAGAGTTTTTTCCGGGATCTTATACTCAGTCAAATCAGGCAAATGCTGAATATAGTACCTTAAAGACAAGGCCTGGATAACTCTCTCCAAATCCAGCCTTGCACTATCTTATCGTGAGCAGGAAATGTCAAAGGTACGTTAAATAAAGTTAAAAAATAAATAAATAAAATAAAAATGCTAGTATTCTTAGGCCTTCTATTCTTAGTTCTGTTACAGGCTTTCTTACTCTCGAATTTCAGTCGTGAATAACTTTACATAAACAAGAGTATTTAGTTCGTAAACAGATTTGTTTTATTTGGGATATTCTAATATTTAATGTTTTACAGTTAGCAAAGAAATCACAACTGAGGGTAGATCCATAACCATGTTGCTTTCTTATCGTGTATGGTTTTCATGCCAAGAATAATTTCGCAGCTACTTTCCCTTATCAGTAACTGTAGAATATATGTATTTTTTAACATTTCAGATTCATTTCAAAAAGCTGCAGCAAAGGCTGACAAAGTTTTACTGACTTCAAACGTTAGTAGTGATTCTTCTGACGAAGAAATTTATTCAAGAAGATGTCGCAGAAAGCCACAAAGATATTTGTCTGAAGAGGACAGTGATGACTCATATCCAGGAACTAAGAAAAGACCATATGAAACTTTTAACGAATGTAGTGTTCCAAGTCCCCCAGCACCTATTCGGAAAGGTAATTATATTTTATATTCATGCTAAATATATTTTATATTCATAATTTCGTTCAAGAACACTGCTTGTCTCCTCATATATATATCTCTCTTGATAGTAATTTCAACGCAAATTAAAAGTTTAGCTCGTAGCTGATTTGTTTCATAGGACTATGTATTGAATCGCGTTTTAAATATATATTTTTTTAAATGTGTGAAAGTTAAAATTATCAAGATTTCGTGGGCGATTCTTTATTGCCAGAGAGTTGACCTTCTTTCGCAGTGTTTGTTTCAGAAAAAAATGTTCCGGGGGTTACTCTTAGTATTCGGAGGGACTGAAACCATATATTTCCCTCTGCTGGTTCTATTCCAGTACGTTTTAACCATTTCGTCCGGGGGGGGGGGCAAAAAAAACAGGCCTGAAAGAAACACTGTTCTTTCGTATTACTATGCCAGTGCAGACGTTACTTAAATGTGAAACTATATACTATTTTGGAGAAAGTTTATTGCTACTTCGTCTGAAAAACATTCAAAAGTAAGGCTGGCTGAAATAGTAGACAGATAGAAGTAACCTACAATGTTTTATGAACCTCTTGAAAACAATTTATTAGTTAGATGTGCAGAGTAGTTGTTGTAATGTGTACAACAAGCTTGGAGTGAGAAGCCCTAACAACTAAAAATAAGATGTCTAGTTTGTTTATTTTTATAAACAAGTTTTTCAATTTGGCGTCCAAAATTGGCTACTTGCTATATTCAAGCAAGTCTTACGTAACAAATCATTCAGACTCAGATCTAGTCTCAAGTAATTTATTTCTATGAAAAGGCTTGCTAGTTGTTTTTGTTCTTTTTTTTTTTTTTTAACGAGGTTGTTAATACTTTCCCCTTTTATCGGATAAATGCTATCTTCTCATGATGGTTAACTACAGAAAAACCGGGCTCGTAATGCAAACTGTGTCGTTAAATTGGTTCTATTATGAGTATACATCAATAAATAAATAAATAAATGAAAAATAACGTACACATTAAATATTCATTTAATTATGATAGGGAGTCTATTTAGGACAAGATCAAACAAGCAGATAAACAGCGTTAGTATCTTTTAACGTTGTGAGTTAATGTAATCAATGTACGATTTCTGCGATTTCCGGAGAGGGGGATAAATTCGTCAATAGCTCAAAAAAGTGGGTTTTATTTCCACCATATCCAAGGTTGAGAGGTATTTCGAGAAACAGAGAGGAGGAAGTTCCAGCCATCCCCCTACAGATAGAATACTGGATGTAATCATTGTAACATTTTAAACATGCTTTTAAAACCATAAGTTGTCACCTGCTTATTGTATACCTAACAGTCTAGTAAAAACTGGATGTTTGTATAAATTCATTACTTGCTTTCAGAGTCGCTTGGAGTGCGGAGGAACTGCGGAGGTAAACGTATCATCTATGGTGCACAATTCAAACGGAGGTTGCTCGTCTGCATCACATCGTAAAAGTCCAAACGGACCTTCACCATCCCACTCCCAAATCCAAACTCCATGCAGAATGTCAGCGTCGTCAGTTGCCACTACTTCATGTGCAGATACAGACAGTACCTTCACATCAGCT
This sequence comes from Thermobia domestica, assembly GCF_964235325.1. Lineage (NCBI taxonomy): Eukaryota > Metazoa > Arthropoda > Insecta > Zygentoma > Lepismatidae > Thermobia > Thermobia domestica. The sequence goes on along the minus strand of NC_137465.1, from coordinate 142,293,980 downwards.
CGTTTAGGAATTGGCAGTAGTAAGTATCCAAAGATTAAACTGTATTGCTAAGCTTAGTTACATGTGTCGTCATTATTAAATAACCAAACAAAATGAAGACTATATTGCTTCTTTAGAGACATTTTGAACCCTGCTAGCTCGAGAGTGTGGTAGCACGTAGTCAATGCATCGATATTCTCCGACCACTTAGTGTGGCCGCCTTGACCTAGTAGTCTCCGAGATTATCACCAATTTTTGTTAATGAAAAACGAAATTATGGTAAAACTTATGCTTGGAAATTGAAATTGTTATGTTCCAAGCCGTGCGAAGGAAGGGGGGAAGGAGTCCGGACCCTTCTCTTCCTCAAAAATAGATTTTTGTGTAACTAATATAAATTTCGTACTAATTACATTTTAAAACATATATATCATAATAAGATTTACTTTTTACAGTGAAACCTTTAGTGTTTAAGATCTCCTCCGAAAGTATTTCTAGATCCGGCGTTCCTTTCGTAATGGAAGTACTTCTTGGCTTTAAAATTCAGAACATATAATCTGTAATTCTAGTTTTATCACATTTTGTTTTGCAGCGCATCCTGTTGGAATGGTTGCTTTGGAACTATTCTGTTCCATATTAGAGGAGGCTTGTGGGCAAGCGTATGTTAGGAGCGATTAAACTCCCAGCCTTTTGAATGCTAAACCGACGGGCTGACGATATAAAGTTTGTACTATGAAACAGAAAAATTTATATTTTTGTACAAAACAGCGTCTTGTTAGTCATTTGTTTTTTCTTACTGCCTGTGCGCAGGTAGCAGACAAAATTGTCAAGTCGACACCGATACGCACGCCCTCTCGTGGCGCTCCTGGTTTCTTCGCTTGCTTACCAACACACACTCAAGTTTTTATTGTTGCTCTGGCTGAGATTCGAAGGAACCCAAATTAGGCAAATTCCGTTCAGGTGTCTTAATTGTCACACCACAGAGACGCGATCAACGTTCTTTGAATGTTAAGCATTCCTCGCACCCCATTTGAAACCGTTACTCTGCTAGTATCGATATTTAGACATTGTTCCATATACGGAGGCTCTGCAGAGAAACATTGGAGCATATCATTCTTATACTACATTAAGTTGAAAGTTGAAATATCAAATGTAACTGCATTCTCTCGCAACAGGAGTTTTTGCAGTAACCTTTTTCAGCAGAACTTCCGTATACGGTAGAATGCCTAGATATTGACACGAGCAGGCTATTTTATTCCATTAAGACACTTGAAATGCTCTACAGACATATAAAATTGACCCAAATGTGGTGTAATGATTAGGAAAGCCCTCAAATAGCAATTAGTAGTTTTCTTGCAATAGACTTAAAAAAAATAAAATAAAAATAAAACTGTTTATGCATTGATTATGAAGCTTTTATCAATATGTGATTTAAAATTCATCCCGTATGTTGCTGTGGGTATCGACTTCAGGGTCAATATGAGCTATGTGCCGGTCAGAACCTAGATGACTTTTGTTAATGGTAGTTGCGGCACACACTATCTTAATGTAGAATAAAAAATATTTCAAACAATGTGTACCATTGCCTCCTTGGTCTTGTATTAATTTACTTTTTTTTCTTTCTTTTGATATTTCAGCCGTTGAAAAAATATTCCAGTTACTGCAGAGAATCCAGCTAGATATGAAACATCTCAAATGTAAAGTTGATAAAATGGAAGCCAAAATACATGAGCTGCACCAAGTTCCCTGTAGTGGTAAAGAAGCTTTGCAATCTATAGAAAATGCAAACCTGCTAGCTGACAAGCTCCCTTTACGCAGTTTGTCTATGGTTCACAATTTAGAAGAAGATTTAAAAGACAGAGAGATGGCTTCAAAATTGGTGAGTGGTATTCTTAAGTTCGTATTGACACGAAGTATTTGTAAATATCCTTCAGGTATTGTTTGAAAAAGAAAACTTTTATTCTTTAAAAATAGATCTCGTGGCCAGATGCTTTTTCGGATGTACAGGTTGTTAAAATTATGCGTACCAAACAATGTAGGGGTGGGTACCTGACATGGAAACAAGAAAATGCTTTGTGACATGTGCATACCGATCAATAGGTTGGGAGATGCAGGCCGTCGAAAGCGTGGGAAAATAAATTTCAGAAGCCTAAAATTCAAACACTGTCCAATCAACGTAGAGAGTGCAGCTTCATATCTCATAAAGGAAGTCGTTGGTGTTCTATTGCAAAAATGCATGTTTCAAAATTCAGCAATGCATACAAAATTAATTTTACAAGGTGATGGTAAGCCGACAATGACTTACACTTCGGCTTTTCGGTGCCTTTGAAGAGTCCTTTCGCACGCAATGCACATTCTTTTAACATGCATTTTTATATAGAACAGGTATGACTTCTTTTATGAGATATGTCATGAGCCTATAACATTGCTGCGTACATGTACGGTACATCAGCCAAACTGGATTGGAGATGACGTATTTTTTTTATTTTTATGTATTTTATTTATTTTTTAATCCAAAGCTGATTGTGACGTATTCTTAATAATACACTTTCAAATCAAATAAAATCGAATCAACTATTTCTCTAGCGGTAGCAGTTTGGACTGTGAATTCTTAGGACTTATAATTTAGGTGTCCATATTGGATCTTAAATACTACTACTACTACCAATAATAATGCAATGCAATACTAGTTCGAAAATCTTGCTTTCACTGTATAGCACCTTCGTGTTTCAACAAAATCATAAGGTAGGATGGTATACGGTTTCCTCGTGTCGTAGACATGTCTACAGTTATGCCTTGTTTGGCAATACCGGTACCATCTTCTACAACCTTTCCAACCATCCGCGGGTTCTCATAAAAATTAAGTGTTGAAGGGCAACTTCCACAGGTGCATGGATTCTCCAAGCCTTCGCTTTGCAAATAATTGAGAAGTCCCTTCACTTTTCGGGAATTCGGGAAGTCCTGGATACTTTCTTTGAAGTTCTCTAGCACCCATCTCCACCTTGGTAAGTGGAATCAGTGACTATGATGATGTCACGGTTTTGCAGGAAGCGAACTTGTAAGACAAACGGGCAACACGATCTCAGCAATTCTCGACTTCATCTGCAATCATTTAAAGTAGTCTTAGTGTAATTTAGTGACCTGTGCAGAAAATATAGAAGATTGTTCAGAATGGAGAACTGCATGAACGAATGTTACATAATTTTTAATGCTTGATGACAAAATAAAATTTTATTTCATATTGCTGTTGTATTTCATATGGTAATGTACTAACTATGTTTTTAGTGTCATTATCTTTCCAATGGGCGTGGAGAGGACTACAAAAAACTGACATTGTCCATTCTGAAGACAGTATTTTCGAGGGACGTCGCAATGAAATTTAGCATTGACGGATTACGTGGGAAGGAAAAATTTTGTGGATTACAACTGTTCCATGTAGTTATAGGTACGTCATGTACAAATTGTATTTCATTGGGCAAAAGTCATCCAGGTCTAGTTTTAAAAGTAGTATCCCAGGATTTCTTTGTGTAAGAGTAAAATCGCTGGAAAAGTCTCATTAGGAATGTGTATTTAATGAAAAGTCCTAGTCTACGTGGGCCCAGGCGTTTTTATTTATTTATTTATTTATTTATTTATTTATTGAGAAAGTACGGTATAAGTGCCTGAATACACCATTCGATTTTTATCGCTCGATAATAGACATACGACATGGTTATACAATGATTTAAATCAGCCTGTTCCTGTGCATTTGATTACGATTAGGGATCGAACGAGACTGACAGAAGAATTACTAAGTTTGATTTAGTTCAGTGAAACTTTTGTATAGCGGACACAAATAGGGAATATAACTGTCCTATTATTGGGAAATGTCCGCTATTAAAAAAAAATTACAGTATAAACTTAACGTACTACTCGTATAAGCAACATAACGTAGGCAAAATGTCTTTCTGTTTAATAATGAGCTAATACAGTTTTTTTTTTTTTTCTATAGTATTATGTTCGGACAGAATACTCTTTCTCTCTTCGAAATTAACAACTTGCAGCAAGGCAAATAGACAAAGATTAAATAAACTTTTGCTGAAAATGGATACTAAACTAAATGCATGTTGAAAACAAATAAATGGAGACATTTGCGTTCGATTATCACATCCAACAATGCGCGGTACATTAACGATCCTGCCTATTATTGCTTGAAATTCAAGAAAATAACAAAGCTTTATTTCAGGCTGTCCGTTAGTTGGAAGTTCTACATAGACGCTGGGGAATAGTTTTCAGTATCCGCGTCCGTTATTGAGAATGTCAGCTATTCAGAAGTAATTTTCACATTGCACCCAATGTATTTCTGCCAGGAAATTGAAAACTGTCCGTTATTTTGAGATGTCCGTTAGAAATTTTACTGTAAATATAATTTCTATGCGTCGTATAAAAGTCTAATGAAGTCGAAACAACACATTTATCCTTCGATTTTTGTCGTGCGACGAATATGGAATGGTTTAAACAGGTATAAAGTGACCTCACTTCAAGATATGTGCACTAGATTCACGCCACGATGTAGTTCGGGGCCCCTAATAATTTTAGGTCCTAGCATTCTGCCGTTCACGGATGAGACTGAGGAAAAGCCCTATTCGCGATGGTGTCGCTGATTCGCCTGTGCAGGATCTGAGTTCCTAAAGAATTTTGTTATATATATATATATATATATATATATATATATATATATATATATATATATATATATATATATATATATATATATATACTAGAGTCTAATTTCATCTTTCGGATGTATGGCGTTTTTTAGTATATATTTTTAGGAATTTTGGAGGGGGATTACTACCAGTGAAATCCTTTGTTTAGGTGCCATTCTCGCATTATCCTAGTAAAAGTAAAGCTTGCGGTAATATCTCCCATACCCCGTCCTCGTAACTCTGGTATCATTGTTTTCCTTGTTTATGCCTCTGAAAGAAGTTGTAATTTTCTGTCAATCGCACCGTGCAAGTGAATTTTCAATTTTTGACTTGAAACGAGTGGATATTCTGAGCCATCCACATATCGTTTTCCACTCCCTACTTCCTCTGTTTGACACCGAACGACAATGTCCTGTTAGATTAGCCTTTCGAGCACGTAATAATGCGCTCATGCGTACAATGGATGTTTTTTGTGCAATGTATAAAAGGTTTCTTTCTATTTTAGGAGAAAGTTATATTTTCGTTCGAATTTTATTTATGTAACTTCAAAATTAATCTGTTATTTCTCAATGATGACATTTGCTATTTAAATGTGTAGTCCCTTCTGGTGATACAGTATTATTGCATTGAATTTTTACCATTTTTTCTTCTTCAGGAGCAGTACAACTCCGATTTCCTGATATACAAACTAGCGACATTGTCCGACGGATTGGGAAAGTCTTAAGTGGTTCACGAGATTGGGATGGCTATAGATGTAATCGGAGAAGAGAACAGGCTCAAGACTTAGGGGAAGATGCACAGTCGTTCCGCGGGGAACCCGCAAGAGTCCAAGGACCACTTGAATTCACCTTGCAGAGTCGCCCCGGAGAGAAAGCCGTGGGGTGATCGGTCCCGCGGCTAGTTGTGGTCAACCCTCAGCAGCGTGTCCGATATAAACAAACTTATATGAACGAAATGTCTTATTGTAAATAAAATAGTAGACAATAATATGTTAAAGTACAAGAGAATTATAAACTTCATGAAAGTAACCGTTATTAATAGTTTTTTTTTTAATTTATCACAGTAACTTTCAGTTCGCTAATTTGCAGAAATATTTCCTAGTGATACATTTTTATAAGTTTTATGTTGTATTTTACTGCAAAGAACCTATCCAAATTAAAACTTTATAGTGGCATGCATATTTTACTGAATATAATGAGCTTTCCGAACTTCCGTGCTGTCTGTGTAAGTGTAAGGGATGAGTCCACACTACAGACCAGTGTGCGAATTAACGGATATTTTACAGTGGGATTAAAAAAAAAAAAACTTTTGAGAAGTTAAAATTTATGGGAAACTAATAATTTACAGAAGAAAAGAACTTCCTAAATTTTCTCTAAATTATTTCAGGTTAAGTAGAAAGATAAATATTATCTGCATAGTTTCTTTAATTATATATTAGTTTCCCTAGTCGGGATGTGTAGCGGAAAAATTCAATGTTTGAAATAAATTTATTTACAGTGGCTTTTGTTGACGTAGAGTGTATATGATTTTTACGTGTTTAATTTTATTATACATATGATATATTGACATAAGGGTCAGGAAAATAGCCACTTATCAGTGAACCCTTTTTTGAATAAACTAAATAGTTTCCACACGTCGCGGAACAAGAGCTGGTTCCTTCTTCAGTGGAAGGAAACAATGATGTATATGAAGAGTACGCGTTAAGAACAGTGAAGGTCACATTTTGAATATGCTCAAAAAATATTTTCTCCACACCAAAAGATGCAAAATAGTTGGTGAAAACAGGGCGTAGTCCACTCGCGAATGTACACGTGAGCGAATTACGACGTGTTTTCACCATCTTAATTATACATTTTGGTGCTGAGAAAGAATTTTCTGAGCATTTTAAAACGTGCCCTTCATAGTCCTTCCTGCGAACTCTTCATATGGAATGAAACAAAATGGTGAAGACAGTGTCAACGTTTGGTAACTATTAAGTTGATGCAAGAGAAGATTCACTCATTTTTTATGTTGTTTCTATATTAATGATAATAAGTTACGTGTTTAAAAGTATTTATTTCCATTCGTTATGTTGGAAACAGCAAAACAATTGTACAATATATACCTCTATGCAATGAGTGAAGTTCACGATAAAAAAAAAAGTTAGGGAATATGTTTTGTGTAAATTTTATTTTAATTATTTTTTAAAAAAAATAAAAATGTGAATACTTCAATCTGAAAATGTTTTTATTATATACTGTTTTGTTTAGTCTAAATACTGCATCTCTGAAACACGCTAAATGTCCGACCGCCCTCTTGGATCCGCCATAGATAGAAGTGCGGCAAAACTACTTGCACCAGTGACATTTTGAAAAAATGTCAGATGTATCCGATGTCATTTTCTATTATTTTCATTAGAAAAACATAACTTGAATCCAAAATGGTGGACAAGCATGTAGCGTGCGCCAGAGATGCAGTACATGGCCCTATTCAAATCTGATATGGTGACATATCCATCTGGTGTTAAATCTGTAAAAATTATATGGTCACATCTGGTTTACCGATGTGGGTGGGATCTCCCACCCAGATCTTCCCCATACCCACATTGTCATTTTAGCTTCCATGGTTAACCGATGTAGCTCTATATGGGTCCAACCCAGATCTACAACATGCAATACAAAAGAACATATCCGCACTCAGGTTTGAATAAAACTTTTCATATTTAATCATTTAGTGTGAAAAGAAATAGGCTGAGCTCGTACGTTTCGCAATTGTGTATAGAAGCTGGACGATCAGAAATGTCGCCTATTCTATGTTCCTTGTGAAAAGTACTGGGCGATTCAAATACATTTGAATAGCTCCGTTCTTTTTACAATGAACATATAGAGCTACATCGGTTAACCATGGGAGCTAGAACGACGATGTGGGTATGGAGGAGATCTGGGTGGTTCAACATAGATTCCACATCGGTCAACCAGGGAGCTAGAACGACGATGTGGGTATAGGGAAGGTCTAGATGGGCCGACATGGATCCCACATAGATCCACATCGATCAACTATGGGAGCTAGAACGAAGATATGGGTTCAGTGAAGATCTGGGTGGTTCAACATAGATCCCACATAGGTCAACTAGGGAGCTCGAACGACGATGTGGGTATGGGGCAGATCTAGATGGGCCGACATTGATCCCACATAGGCCGGTATTGTTCAACCAGGGACCAAGATCGATTATGTTGATATAAGGCAGATCTAGATGGGGCTACATGGATTAATGTGGGGCCAACATTGATCTGGAAGAATCCACATGGGACCCACATAGATCAACATCGACGCCGATGTCGATCGACATAGATTTGCCGATATTGGCCAATGTCGAAAAAATGTTTGCCATTCTGCATCGATCGTCATCGACAGCGACATCGATCCCACCAAAAATTCCCATGTTGATCGACATCGGCCCATCAACTGTGCTACTGGGGATGAGTCCGAACCAAACTTGCATATGCGCGTACCCACTTCAGTGACGCGTCTACTTCGCATACACTCAAGTGCTATGATATTAACTACCGAATTCTTACCGTTCTGGTAGTGATCGATGCGAGAAACATGGATTACAACTGAAAACAAGAAATGTACACAAAAATGGTTTTACTCAAACACAAAATATTACACATTTCACATACATACTTTCTTTTATACTTTGTTAATATGATTATTATTGACGTCCTTTTGAATTTTGTATTTTAGATTTTTCTTTTTATCATTTTAACACAATGAATTTAAGCCCATATATTTGCTAATAAAAGAATAATAAAAAAATAAAAAAGGAATTATAAAATTTTAACTCAAAAATATATTATATGACGACGAAGCCGGCTTATTGCATGATTAGAGATATGATCATTTTTCACACGTTACTCACTGAGCACTAATTCACACAACATTTTGGTTTTCGAGGTTTCACAAGAAAAGGAGGGGGTTTAGTGGACATTTTTGGAGGACAATCCCTTTTTAGCTTCTTCTTCCCAATTTTGAATAGTTTTCCTACTTCCTTGAATAACTCCAATTTCCATTGTCCGGCTGGTAATCGACCGTAAAGTTACTTGTGGTGCACTGATTAACAATTAAAGAAGTATATTTATCTCTTGTCTTACGTTATTTCATTGCTAATATGAGTAAAATTCTGTAATGGATCTGGTATTTGTTCTAGAACAGCAACATTTACAAGGAACTAATACAACGTGGCATCCCCAATCTTGGACAAATTAAGTTGTTTTGAAGGATTTTCATTGAAATTTACTTTAACATACGTATGTGACGAGATGATATAAATTCCACACTTCACTCATACATATTTTAACACAATATCATAAGAGATGACCAGACAAAGGACGGATTTCTTTGCCGAGTCGTTTACATCTTTCTTTTCTGATGGCGTCCCATAGCACACACACCAGTTCCCGCGCCTGCTCTGTCTAGCGTCCGTATACTTGCGCTTATGATCACAAAGAGAAATTTTAATAATATTTAAACGAAATGTTCTTTACAAGAAATATATATATATCATAAGGCGTTAAATGAGTTCACTATTAACATATAATGATTAGAATATTAAAATTAGTAAAAACATTCTACGATTACATTTGAGTCAATGGCACTATATTTTATAACATCACGACCACATCACATCCCTTTTGTTCGGTTAACAGGAAGTACAAGTCACCACTCACAAGACTGCCAACTCATAGAAAAAGATAAAACTAACATAAAGTTTGCGTCGACGTATAATCCATGGAGCCTTATTCCACTTCAGCCAAGAAAAACTGGGAATTACCCTTCAGCCATTACCCGACATATATAAGGGAGGGGAACCTCATCTCCATGACTTGGCATATATCTTTGCTGGTTTTTCCATCACATTGGAAAAGAAAATATCAACGGCCATCTGGAAGTCGCATAGCTGATCACAGATGCCTGCATATATCATATAAAACAACCTTTCTTTTTTTCTTACATTCCTTGTACTCTCTCATTCAATAACACATAAGGATTTTGTAAGTTTACCAACGCAAGTTCCAACACATCAGATGAACACAGATTTTTACAGTACAGAAAATTCAAATATTTGTCAACATCTAGCAATTTCTCTAAAAATTTTATGTATTCGTTGGTTATTACTTCTTGATTGAACACTTTGAGACAAACATACTGGTATTGTAGTTAATGCGTTGCAAAGAACAGTTTCAACACTACTTTCTAAATCTGAATTTTTAAATTCGCTTGAAATGATGTCATGGTATTTCTCAGAACTATGTTTTACAGCTAAATCTAACCAAATTTTACGAGTTTGTTTCGTAGGTTTCCACACCTTAAGTCTATCTACTGAATGTGAACCAATAGATTTACCAGTCAAAGGATCTAACAATTCGAACATCTTTTCTGAATTTGATGGTTTATTAACACAAAGATAGGGTCCTTTAAACACATTGAAGTATTTTGAGATTTTCTTGTCTGTCGCGGAACTTATGTTTGTTTGTTTCAAGAAAACCAGATCATTCACCTGTATTTTGTGTTTACTCTCCTGTTGTGAGTTACACCTTTCATTTCGCTTTCGGATCACTTCTTTTCTTTTAAAATTTGCCATTACCAATTTGTTGTCCCAACTTTCATTATCATTTTCGTTTGTATCATTCGTAAAAATGCCAAAATGTTCGAAAATAGGTTTTTCAGCCTGAATGTTCAAATGTAAACTATCTGGACTCGCGCCAAGACTGCTAGATATAGAATAGTTCAGCAACACAAGAACTTGTGGTATAAATTTCTCCCAAGAATCATGATCATCTTTACAAAACAGTCTAAACAATCTGTTCGTCTCCCGATGGATTCTCTCCACCGCGTTCGACACCGGATGGTAGGGTGTTGAATAAAATATTTTAACACCATATTCTTCCATTTCCTGTTTGAAGTTTTTAGAAATAAAACAACTCCCATTGTCCGCTAATATAGCTGAAGGTATTCCTAAGTGCACAAAGTACAATGATTCCAAACATTTAACTACGCACTTCGTAGTAGCGTTCCGGATCGGATAAAGAACAAGGTAGCGAGTAAAAACATCGAAAACTGAGAGTATAAACTTAAATTTTGATGGAGATGGCACAAGATGTCCGATGACGTCAATCGAAATCAATCTTCTGGGGCCTTTCACCTGTATGGTTTCTAGAGGTCTAGCTGGAGGTCGAGTATCAACTTTAGTTCGTTTACATTCAAGGCAATCATTAATATAGTTCATTACGTCTCGCCGCATAGATTTCCAATAACAGATCTCGTTAATGAAGCTTACAGTTCTTTCACACCCGAAATGTCCACGGTTGTTATGCATTTCTTCAATTACCAGATTTACTAAAGATGGTGGGATGCAAATTCTCCAACTATTAGGGAAATGAAAGTTCTTATACAACAATATACCGTTTTCCAACTTGTAGAATTTCTCCACATTTCTATTTTGCATCTTACTGTAGGGATCGTTTGGTTTCTCTAAAAATTTAATAATTTTACTGTACTTAGGATGCTCTTTTTGTTTTTCGGTTAACTCTCCTGGTGTGAGATTTCTGAAAAATGATGGGAGACTTCTAAGTTGTTTATGTCCAAAATTTCACTAGGAGGGGCTAAAACTATCCTTGACAATGCATCACTGGCTGCATTCTCAGTCCCTGAAATGTGCTTTATTTCTAGATTAAATCCCTGTAGCTCGAGACTCCACCGAGCCAACCGAGACTTCCAATGGCGAATTTTATTCAAAAACACTAATGAGTTATGGTCTGTGTAAACTTTCACGTGATGGCCGTATAATAAGTGTCCCCATTTACGTATAGCTGTAACAATTGCATACGCCTCTAATTCCGTGATAGTGAAATTTCGCTGTGCACTATTCAGAGTTTTACTGTAAAAACCAAGTATGTGTTTTTCACCATTGACTTCTTGGAATAATATACTTCCAACTGCTACGAGCGAGCTATCTGTCACTAGACAAAAATCGTGATCTAACAGCGGATGATTTAACAGCACTTCTTCAGCTAACGATTCTTTTAACTTAACAAAACTTTGCTCACATTCGTCAGTCCAAATCCACCTTTTATTCTTTTTCAGAAGTTCAAACAATGGATTGGCTAAATGAGCGAAATGGTATACAAATTTAGAACACCACTCGAACAAACCTAACACTCGCTTAAGTTCCTTTACATTTTTGGGACGAGGCAATGTTCGAATTGTTTCTACATACGACGGATCCTTTTTCACGCCTTCAGGTGTGACTACGAAACCAAGAAATTGAAAACTCGTATTGCAAAATGAGGATTTCTTTAAATTTACAGTCATATTAGCTTCTTCCAATTTTGTAAACAACAAATTCAAAATTTCTAACTGTTCATCAAAAGAAAAAGTTGGTACAGAAATGTCATCGATGTACGTAACTAATTTATCAAACAATGCATGACCTAACACAACCAAAAGACAAGCCATTAATCCTACGCCTCCATTTGCATATCCAAAAGGGATAGATGTAAATCTATACATTTTGCCATTCCACGAGAATGCTGTGTAATCTCTACAATTTTCAGAAATTGGAACTTGTGTATAACTTCCTACTAAACCAATATTTGATACGTACTTTACACCCTGAAACTTTAACAACAGATCATCAATTTTGTTTTCTTTTAGTTGTTTTATTTTTACATGCTTGTTCAAAACAGTTAAATCCACTACTACTCGCATCTTACTAGTATTTTTCTTTGGCACGCAAAAGATTGGGTGTGAATGGATTGATACACAAGATTCTATTACGCCACATTGCAACCACTCATCAATTTGAGAATCAATATGTTCTTTGAATTTATATGGTAATGCATATTGCCTTTTAACTAAAGGTTGGTCAGTGTCTACCTCAGTTTCATACTCAAATTTGGTACAACGCCCGGGAATATTTTTAAAGATTTTCCTATGTTTCAACAACAATTTAAACAATTTCTCTTTCTCAAAATCAGACAATTGAGCTTCCCTAATCTTTTCCCGTATTTCTGAAGTCGAAACAAATTCACTTTCTATTTTACTATCAAATGCATTACAAACTGCAGCTATATCTAACGATTTACAATGCGATTTTTCAATCTCACAATCTATCTCTGAAATTTGTTGTGAATAGTAATCAAACAAAAATTTATCTTCATTAGCAATTTCTAAATTTAACACTTTCATTTCCTTTTCATTACTACAAGAATTACGAATTTTATTATAAGCTTGATCGGAAAGAACAACATGATTAACCCATTCTTTTTCTAATTTTTGCTTTTCACTTACCAAATTATTTATTATAGGACATTCTACATTCACTTTTCCAATCTCAAATAAAATTTCTGATTCATCATCACTGTCACTAGTAATATTCATTTTAGTTTCAATACCAGCCTGAGACACAAAATTTACCTTTTTCTGTACATCACCCTTAGTCAGAATTTTCGTAACTTTAGTATTGTCAACTTGACCACCTAGCATAGGTACGTTAACGATTTCTCCTTCTTTTTCAACCGTAATAGAATTATCACCAAAATTTATCTTTGCCTTGGATTGTGTAAGAAAATTTCTACCCAACAAGCATTCAGTATTCAAATCAGAGACAACTAGCACACGTACGTCAAAACTAACTTTCCCTATTTCAATACACAATATTGTTTCACCTTGCACCTGTTTCTTTTTCTTACCTGAAAAATCCACCAACAAAATATGTGGAGCTGGTCGCAAGTGAGGATGGGAAATAATAGACGCTACTCGTTTCCATGTCTCTAAAGACAAAAGACTTACTGATGCTCCAGAGTCACACAAGGCTACTATTGGTTGATTTAAAATCTGTACCCTTATTTCAGCTGACCTAGATTGACTACTAAATTTCTGTTCTTCATCACCACTTTCAGATGAATCAGTGTCCCAGCTTACTACATTAACTACGTTCTTTCCAATTACAACAAGCTCGCATTGCGAATCATTTTTGAGTGCATTTTGACTTTCAATACCAAAATTACCATTTACATTACCAACTCTGCCAACCGCACTCGCGTTGGAGAGCACTTTTAGTTTAAATTTTGATCTTTGTTTTGAGGAAACATAACCCTTGGACTATAATACGGAAATTGTGGTGCAGATTGAGTATATGTGGGCATTGGCTGTGCTCGGTTCATGGCTTCATCATGGTTACTATTTACAAAGTTCACTCTTTCGTTTTGATTTGAATTTTCATACTCGTGATCATCTTCGTAATTACTACGATTATTACCTGCGCTCTCATTTCGATCATTATTTCTAGCATAGCTATTCTTACCTTTGTTTCAATGGAACTTTCTCTTATTGGGACTTCCCTTCCTTTTGTGTCCGTCAAACTTACCTTTACCTGAATTTTTGCGGTTTTCATTACCATAATTTCCTCTTTTATTGAAATTCTCATAACTCCCAAGGACTTCATCTACCTGATTGACACGTACAGTTCTACCATGGAAGTTGTTGCTATCGTTAATATTTCTGCTGTCATAGTACAATGCTTCGAGATTTTGTATAGCGGTCATAAATGAACTGAAATCTAAATTTGGGAACAATGCTAATTGTCGTCGGTAAGAGATAGGGATCAACTGTTTAATCGTGTTCACAATGAAAGTATCCGGTATATTAGGTGACAAACCACGTATCTTATTGAATCTTTTGTGAACAAAATCGATGACAGTACCATCAGTTTTTGGGTTGAACGCTTGCGATTGCAACACTGAAAGTTTACTTGCAATGACTTGTTCAGAAGCAAATTAAGCTTTAAATTCCTTAGTGAAATCTTTAAATGAACGAAATGTACCTAATTTTGACTTGTACCACTCACGAGCGTTACCGGTAAAAACAAACCCTAGTACATCTAAATATTGGGATTCAGGTACATCTACAGCGTGCGCTGCAATCTTAAACTGCTCTAAAAACGAAGTTGGTGACTCATCATCTTCTAAACCTGAAAACTTTGGGAACATTTCGATGTCACCATGACGCAATATTCGTCGTTTAGCCCTTTTTACGTCATCCCTGTTTGATTTTCTTATTTTAGTTCGCTTCTTTAATTTTGTTCTCACTAGCTGTCGAAGAACTACAATCTGTTTGGTTGGCACTACTACTTTCTTCCTTACTACTATATTTTAACTTATGGCTACTCCTATCGTCACCGGATATACTTAATCTACGCCAACTACGTTCACTCCCCTCTCTGCTAGCATGTTCAGTCAATGAGGTTAACTTCGTTTGGGTTTCATCTACCTTTATTTCTAAACCTAACAACCTATCACCTAGTAAGGCAATATTTTGATTCATATTGACCACGTCAATACCGGGAGGGATAGTGTTCTGTGACAGAGTCTCGAACTTACCGTGCAATATTGCGACATTTCTTTCTAACTTATGAGTCGTATCATTTAATCCCACTATCATCTTTTCTTTGTTTTCTAAATTACCTTCAATTTTATTTACCGACTCCTCAATTGCTTCAATTTTCTCGAATGCACGGTCCGCCTTTTCTTCACATTTACCCAAATCGATCTTAATGTCCTCAAGTTCTTGATAATTCTGAACTGTTTCTCCCCATATTTTCTCACATTTTTCATTAACCTTTTCACATTTCTCGTCTATTTCTTTGGATATTTGTTCATATCTACCTACACATTCTTTTCTGATTATTTCTAATTGCACCTCAAGTTTATCGTCGATCTGCTTTTCTGTTACCTCTGATATTTCTAACATCTTGTTTTCTAAAGACTCACGCACTTTATTGGTTTGGTCGCTGACTTCAGCTATCTTGTTTTCTAAAAATTCATTCGCTTCAAGTATTTTATTTTCTAAACATTCATTACTTTTTTCTATTTTGTTTTCTAAAGATTCGCGTAAATTTTGCATTTCTTTATTAGAAGCAGCACTTTTAGTTTCTAATGACTCGTGCAAAATTTGCATTTCAGCTTTAATTGCGTCTAACGTTACTTGCATCAATTTTTCACACTTATGTAAAAATTCTAAATACGAGTCAGAAACTTACCTTATACTGTTACGTTTCTACACATAAATCACTACTTTTTGGATATACGGTGCAGAAGTTTTGTCTCTGTTTCGGAGCGCTATTCTTATAACACGAGTGGTTCGTGTTCTTGTTCTGGAAGGTCATTCTTATGACATGGTGGGGTTCGATTCCCGCTTGTCCCTTTTTGGGAAGACATTCTTATGACCTTCTGAGTTCGAATCTTGTTCGGTGCGCCTTACTAATGGTGGTTTTAGTGGTTAGAATTCGTATGAGGAACTGCGCCAGATTGCAACTCGAGATGAGTCCGAACCAAACTTGCATATGCGCGTACCCACTTCAGTGACGCGTCTACTTCGCATACACTCAAGTGCTATGATATTAACTACCGAATTCTTACCGTTCTGGTAGTGATCGATGCGAGAAACATGGATTACAACTGAAAACAAGAAATGTACACAAAAATGGTTTTACTCAAACACAAAATATTACACATTTCACATACATACTTTCTTTTATACTTTGTTAATATGATTATTATTGACGTCCTTTTGAATTTTGTATTTTAGATTTTTCTTTTTATCATTTTAACACAATGAATTTAAGCCCATATATTTGCTAATAAAAGAATAATAAAAAAATAAAAAAGGAATTATAAAATTTTAACTCAAAAATATATTATATGACGACGAAGCCGGCTTATTGCATGATTAGAGATATGATCATTTTTCACACGTTACTCACTGAGCACTAATTCACACAACATTTTGGTTTTCGAGGTTTCACAAGAAAAGGAGGGGGTTTAGTGGACATTTTTGGAGGACAATCCCTTTTTAGCTTCTTCTTCCCAATTTTGAATAGTTTTCCTACTTCCTTGAATAACTCCAATTTCCATTGTCCGGCTGGTAATCGACCGTAAAGTTACTTGTGGTGCACTGATTAACAATTAAAGAAGTATATTTATCTCTTGTCTTACGTTATTTCATTGCTAATATGAGTAAAATTCTGTAATGGATCTGGTATTTGTTCTAGAACAGCAACATTTACAAGGAACTAATACAACGTGGCATCCCCAATCTTGGACAAATTAAGTTGTTTTGAAGGATTTTCATTGAAATTTACTTTAACATACGTATGTGACGAGATGATATAAATTCCACACTTCACTCATACATATTTTAACACAATATCATAAGAGATGACCAGACAAAGGACGGATTTCTTTGCCGAGTCGTTTACATCTTTCTTTTCTGATGGCGTCCCATAGCACACACACCAGTTCCCGCGCCTGCTCTGTCTGGCGTCTGTATACTTGCGCTTATGATCACAAAGAGAAATTTTAATAATATTTAAACGAAATGTTCTTTACAAGAAATATATATATATCATAAGGCGTTAAATGAGTTCACTATTAACATATAATGATTAGAATATTAAAATTAGTAAAAACATTCTACGATTACATTTGAGTCAATGGCACTATATTTTATAACATCACGACCACATCACATCCCTTTTGTTCGGTGAACAGGAAGTACAAGTCACCACTCACAAGACTGCCAACTCATAGAAAAAGATAAAACTAACATAAAGTTTGCGTCGACGTATAATCCATGGAGCCTTATTCCACTTCAGCCAAGAAAAACTGGGAAAATTAAAATGGAATGGGAGTAAGGTGGGCCACACGCTCACAACCACTACCCATTACCTCTAAAAAGTTTTGGTGCAGTTCCACTATACGGATCCACAGATTGTAAAGTGTACGAAAAAAAAAATTCGGAAGTCTTTAATTTGCCCATTTTATGTCGAGAACAGAACCCAACGAACTTCTTTTTCACGCTTTTTCAAGCTAGTCACCCTGAATGAGATTTTCCTGGGTTTTCCGCATTCACAGCAGGCAAATGCCATGGTGGTACCCAACTTATAGGTCCTTCCCTTTCCCCGGATTGTGTGCTCGCCAAGAGACGTCATCCCTCAAATCGTGAAGAGCTAAATGGCCTTAGATACCGAAACCTCAGAAATCTAAGGCTAGTTTTAGACGGAAGCATTTATCGTAGCAAAAATAGTTTCATCGATATCCTACCGTGTAAAGTAGCAAATGCTATAGCATATCCTATGACATGACACCAGACCTGCCAACCTGGGATGAATAGAGACTTCCTCGAAATATAAATTATAATAGTAGCAGCCGTCGGAGAACGGATGGACTATCTGTCTCTCACTCACTCTCACTCTCTCACACACACACACGCACACATGTAGAGATGGGCACGAGTCGAGTCAAAGGTAATTTTCTCGAGTCGAGTCACTGTTTTGAGGTCGACTTTCGGGTCGAGTCGACTTTGATACATGGCTCGCTCCTTCAGCTCGATTTAGCTCGTCTTGAAATCATGGCCTGATTAAACTGGAAAGCGAAAGCAATGAGAAATGTATGGAGTAATGTGGATTACTTTTAACATTGCTCACGAAAGGGGACATTTCTCGCGTCTCGTCTCGTCTCGATAACGAAACAACAATACATTTTTATAACGAGACAACCTCGTCCTGAGTACCAATATAAGTACAAAGTATATACAGTAGTTCTTACCATCAAGGCTGAGAACCTGTACGGTCAAATTTTTAACCCAAGCAGAAGCCCAACCCGGGCAGTACTGTCAACTGGCCCGGCTCGGTTCAACAGAGAACAGCTCGATCCAGCTCTGTTGGAATGATCCATCAGCCCGGCTTAATTGAGCCGATAGCTTAAGCCGGTTTGGTTGGGATGAGCCATCGACTCGGTTCAATTGAGCAATGGCTGGAGCCGACTCGGTTGGGATGAGCCACCAACTTGGCTCTATGAGCCGGTGGCTCGAGCGGGCTCGGTTGAGGTGGGCCATCGGCTCAGCAGACATGATATGTTAACGTTTTTCTTGAGCTCGGCTCTGTGGTGAACAAGGCGTGAGCCGACCCATTTAAACCAATTGCACCATTAGAGTCGGCACAGATGATTCAACATGATCAAATGGATCGAGTTTGTTTGCTCACTAAAAGTCAGATGTCGCTTTTATAGAAGTGATTGTATATCTGGTTCAATGGATCTTCTTGTATCTGGGCCCTCGTTTAAAGAAATTCTTGGTTCGGCTGTGAAGAAGACTATTACGAAACTAAGTTCTTGTACAGTCAGGTGTAAAATTCCAACTCGATAAATTTCTTGTAAGCTATCTTGAATAATTAAAGGATAGAAGCAATGATTAGTAGTTTTCGTTGGTTCAGTTGGGTCATGAATTTCTTGTCCCTCCTTTGGGTATGAAAATGGTACTCTAAATCGTCTCCTTAATTTTGAGAGCTTTTTGCTCATACAGAAAATCAACCGGAAAAGAATAATAAATTTGCTTCTACCGCTTGTTGATACCGAGGCAAGCAAACTTATCGAGAATAGAGCCAGGACTGCATACATAGAAGGCAAGTATATTCGCCATTTGGCAGGAAAGATGTAGCAAAAAAAAAAAAAAGTTCCTTAACGTAGCAATTAATTTTCACTTTATACCTATATACAACGCTCAACTATAGATACAAACGCATATATAGGTAGCAAATGCATTCATCAAGAAATTAAGTCAATGCAGTAATAATAACTGTCACTCATCTGCTAACAATATTGTTTCGTGCAACAAAGTGATAATATTAGAATAGCGGCAGGTTCAACATTTGACATATATATAATGTGAAAGAAGGTCGAGTTTCTTTGTTCTATGGTCATTATTTTTTATTTATGACAGATCTCTTGTAGGATAGAAGAGTCCGAAAACTCTGTATTGGGAAAGGAAGGGAAAGACAGCAAAACTTCTTTTGACAATTGTCCGTCCTCGCATTTTCTCCCTAACAAGATACCTTCAAAGAGTAAAACATAGGCCCTATATAGTTCATTGACCTGACTTTATTTGTGTCCCTACGCGGTTGGGAGAAAAAAGCTCTTTCTCTGGAGACCAACTGGTTATGTTTTAGTACATGTTGTTTGGAACAATGTCTATGCTCATGTGTTTTGTATTTTGTGAATCTACCATCGGTAAATCGAACAAAATGCTCCTTTTTTGTTGTTGTTTGAAGCAGTAAAACCTCCAAACTTCTAGATGGAGGGAGGATTGGGACACCACACAAATAGTCAACAGAAAGATTCGAAGGAAAATACTCATAAGCTTGTCTAAGTAGAAGCTGATTTGACCCTAGCTGATTTGAAAGGAAATGAAATTAAATATTTAAGTTTTACGTTCCACATTTATGTCAACTAGGCTAAAGAAGACGGCGATGATGAGAAATAAAAGAAATGGTACAATGAGGAAAGTGGGAGAAAACGAGATAACCCCGAGAAAACCGACGCACACAGCTTTTGTCCATCACAAAGTTCACTTCGCGCGAGTTGGGATCGAACCAAGGACCCCATGCACCAGAGATGAACGCTCTACAACTGAGCCACCGCGGTCCACCCAGCTAATTTATTCAAAGGATGTGACTATAATATTTTTCTGGTAATAATACATAGCGTTTGCCACGAACATTAAAATATTGAATATTTCAATAGATATTGTGGAATGAGGGAGCTAGTCTCTTTCAGGACTAAGGATGTAAGAATATCTAGAACAATATGGGAAGAATGATTATTTATAACACAAAAGGACACTAGAAGTGTCTTTTATTTAAATTTCTCAAATTTTGATTGCCCTGAGTGACTCTCCGTACCCCTAGTTTTTCAAGGAAGATACCGTTGAAGTTATAAATTAAGTGAAGATCGAAAGCATCACAAATTATAATTCTGAAATTAAAAGGTAACTTCCAATTGTCTTATGCAAAAAATTTCGTGTAATAGATTTGTCATGATCTAGACCTATCAGTCTTTTCATTGCTTTTGGCTGAAATTTCAATCAGTGTGTATTATGGAAGTAGGGAGGGGAGCACAGAACAACAATCCATATGACATTAGGTCTCTTTAAACAATAAAACGTTCTTTTATTTTAAGTGTACTCTGCTATCTAAGCTATTAGGATAAGTGAGAGTGAATACTAGGAAAGGTGCTATAATTTTCAATGTATCATATACTGTTTTCAATCGTTACGAAGGAAATTAAGCTGATCCGAGGTCTACCAGCTTCTGGGTGAAGAGCAGGGCCGTAACTTGTGGAGGCAAGAGGCAACTGCCCCCAGGGAAGCTCCCCGCCATTCCAGGGGGGCCCATTTTAAGACAAAATTTTGTCACTCCATCCATATACGATGAAATTATAAATAAAGCATCGAACAGGTTCACTGCATTACATAAACAAAACAACACACAAAATGTAAATAAAACAAAAATGAGTCGTGGGCCCATTCAGTAAAAATGTCTGCTATTAGGGGCCCTAGAAATAATATTTACTCGTATGGCTTTGAGATTTGTCAATATTGTCAACTTCATTAATTTGTCATGTATGGAACGGGCCCAGAGACGTACATAACGGCCTTACAGACCTTGCTGTGCAGGAGGGCCCACAGGCTCCGAGGGGCCCATAAAGAGTAAGAGAAAGATGGAAAGAAGGAGCCCAAGAATTAGAAAAACAACTTTTTCTAGGAGACTTAAATACGCGAATTAATGCTTGCCCCCCGCCCCGCCAGAAAAAAATCTAAGTTGCGGCGCTGGTGAAGAGATGGCAAGGAATACACTTCCCCTGGAAATGTTCTTTTTGTCCTAGGGCAATTAATTTAGTGATCCTATAGGGGTCTAAACGTATGACCCCCATGCCCACCATCACGCTCCTCCGGAATATAAACCCGGAACCTTGTGAACGATCTCCTTGCCTCTTTGACTTTACGACTATCGAGAAGGTAAGTCAACTAGTTTTTAGTATTCAGATATAAACCGCTCACCTTTCATGTTTATAAATAATAATAATAATAATAATAATAATAATAATAATAATAATAATAATAATAATAATAATAATAATTATTATTATTATTATTATTATTATTATTATTATTATTATTATTAATAATAATAATAATAATAATATTAATATTATTATTATTATTATTATTATTAATATTAATATTATTATTATTATTATAAAGTTGTAGTAAAAATATGGTCATCCATAATACTTATATTGTCTATGCAGGATACTTGAAAAGAGTACCTAGATCTACACACAGGATTTGGCTCGATTTGGCTCGACTTGACTCGAAACCCGACCCAAATTCGAGTCGAGTTGGAGGAAATTTTTCGAGTCGAGCTGAAAAATGTCTGTTTCGAGTCGAGTCGAGTTTCAAGGAAAACTCGCTCGTGCCCATCCCTACACACGTGTAAACACAGCTCAGCCCTAAATTCGATCCGTTAGTTTCTACTATGAGTGAGCAACACAAAATTGTCTAATGATGGGGAACAGGTGCCTATGGATGGGGAACAGGTACCCACTATTATTGTAGTTCAATGAATACTTTATTTCAGCCGAAAAATAAATTAAATGAAATTTCAACGGTTATTTTTTTAAAAAAAGAAAAGGTACGTTAAGCGATCACTTTTCCCCCTACCCCATTTCGACTATGTGGGAGTTTGCTACTTCGTTGAGGGAGAGCGGGAGTGAACATCGAAATGCCGGAGACTTCTGCATAATGCGGGAGGCATATTTTCGAAATACACTCAGCCCTAGAAAGAAGGCATTACGTTTGGCAACATCGCATGGAAACAAATGAATGCTGAATTTCATTCTAAACCGATACTGCTACTACTACTACTATTTCTTCTTCTTTTGCTATGGATCTATAGTACAAGGGTAAACTTATTTTAATGAAAGAAGTTTAATGAAAATTTTTAAAAATAAACGTTAAATCACTTTTTGAATATTACTTTAAATCTTATTTTAACGAAAGAAGTATTATATTTTTTCCCCTCAGGCAGGGTTTGAACCCACGTCAAGAACGATTTTCCTTACTACCATGTTGCGCTAGCTCACACAGCTACGAGGATGACAGCAATTGGTGTTTACATTGTTTTATATGTAGGTTATGACTCGTGATGTCACCACCAGGATCTATATAGACGTCATTTATTTTTCCTACATTGTTACCAAGCATAGCCCCGTTCACAATGCCTTATGGCTAGAGTTCAGTGTATTTCGAAAATACGTATGCGGGAGAGTTGGTAGGTCTGTGGCATATCCTATGACATTTCTTGTCAATAGAACCTGCTCTATTTCTGAGCATTTTCCCCAGCATTTCTGGCCCGATTGCACTGCCGTGGTGTGTTAAAGGGAAGCAAAAGATTTTGTGCCAAATATCCATGCTGGGAAATTGAACTGTAGTAAAGAAAAATGAGTTGGAATAGGGATGCTATCAGTGCATTTTTTAAGAAATCGCTACTGGGTATCCAGCCATAAAAGGGCCCTTGACACACACGGCAGAGTTTTTAAAGTGTATTTTTGTATAATGTACACTTTTGAAATAATGACACAAAATGACGCATTTGTCAGACTTCTGCTAACCGTTTCATTTCCGATTCAACACATCGCCATCAATACAGGAACATTGTATGTAACCCTGCTTTTCCTATGAAAACAGAATGCATGCGGTGTGTTGGAGATTTCGGCATTAGATACTATTAGGACAGTCTATTTATTATGTAACGCTATAGAGCATGAGAAAAGTTTACAATTTGTTACGCTTTGTGGCATAAGGGATTATTTTTAATCATTTTGTAGCATCTCACTTATCGCAAAATTACCAAAGAAAAGGAAACATTTCTGGCAATATTTAAGAAAACTCGCGCTGAAGAAAAAAAAAGTGAAAATGGACAGTGACTATAATCTGAGTATTAGAGATCCTAATATCTTAGTATAAGGGAAAACAGGGAGATGGGCACAGAGGTACCCAGCCACAAATTTAGAAAAATATTTTAGTAGGGGCTTGTCTTTAGGAATACTTTATGTTTAGAAATTTTAAATTTTAAGGGGAGGGGCTTGAAGGTTATGAGGAACATTTGATTCGTTTTCTATAGAAATCCTAAAATTTTGGAGGAGCTCAGCCCTTTCTCCGGCGTAAATCCGCCACTGAAGGTAACTGTGCAACAAATTGGGTAAAAAATTGTTAAAAATAGCGCTTTGTATTTAATTGACAATCCTTTACTTTTTTTTAAAAGTTTGTGCCATCTATTAATTGTGTCAGAAAAATTGCGTGAACAAATATCAGTTACCGATATTGCCCATAACAGACATGAAATGTTTGATTGCCAGGAAATGTTAGGCCAGGATAAAACAGATTAGGTTAAAGCAGGGATGCAAATAACCACTCGCCCACTCGCCCGGGGCGAGGGTTCATCGGTGCAGGCGAGTATTTAATATCATACCGAAGGTAAGTAAATGATATCTATTGCGGGATTGGGGCTAGTAGCGTTTTTCTTGGGCGACTAAAATTTTCTTATTTTCCTTTCCTGGGTTAAAGAGAAGACTGGAATTAGGCGATAATGAGAATTGGGAATTTCTGGAAAGCGAACAAAATTACGAATGCAAAAGCGTAGCTCAGGAATAGCTGAAAGTTAGCCTCAACAGGCTTCTAAAATAACAACTTCAAAAATATGTATGCACTCAATATTACCCAACCTAAGAAAAAAAAACAAAATTGCTTTATCAAAGTTTATAACCTAATATGCGTCGCATCAAATGAATATCAACAATATAGTGCAAAGTAGATCGGTGTGATGGTCAAGGGCGCCGATTTCTCTGTAAATTTGGGGGGGGGCATTCACATGCAGAAGGTATATATATACAGTGGCGGATCCAGAATATGATCAAGGGAGGGGCTAAACCACAGTTTTCCGTTTTATCCAGTGTAAAGCAGGATTGAAGCCCATTTTATCCAGTGTAAACCTGAGCATCAAGGGGGGGGCTATAGCCCCAATAGCCCTCCCCTTGGATCCGCCACTGTATATATATATATTAGGATTTTAAGAAAAATAGCATTCAAATTATGCCTAATATTGTATATTCATAAATACAATAGGGGCCTACATGAGCTTTGGGGGCCCCGGCCCCCAGGATCGGCGCCCTTGCTGATGGTAGGATGTGTGAAACAACCACGTTATGGTAAAGAATAAAAGACAATCTGACCTTAAAGGAAAAATCGTCTCTGATCGCCTCTTCTCAATAAAACGGAAATAGATGCTTGGAAACCCGATATTCAATTGTCTGCAGAAAGCATACAACAAGCAAAGCAAAACAAACATGGCAAGCCTGACTAATTCTGTCGCTCTACTTCCTGCCTCCTCTTCAATACTTCACAATAACCTCCTCTTCAATAGACAGGTTAGCTTACCCTCAAATATGTTGTAAATGGTGGGTCTACCTTATAGATGACAGACGACAATCCTGGATTTGACTTCACGTAGCTACATTAATCATTTGGCATGAGAGACTTTCATTAAAAAGCCATCGGCGTCGGCACTGAATCAGCAGCTCCTTCTTGCTCTACAAATTGCCGATTTTGATCTAAGTGGCTATCGTCGCAACGCAAAGTGTTCTCCAAAAGTGTTGTAAATGTTCTATTCTCAATATTTTATCAGAAATAATGAGTCTTAATTGTAACGAACAAAAA
Source organism: Thermobia domestica (assembly GCF_964235325.1). NCBI lineage: Eukaryota > Metazoa > Arthropoda > Insecta > Zygentoma > Lepismatidae > Thermobia > Thermobia domestica. The sequence goes on along the minus strand of NC_137465.1, from coordinate 142,268,667 downwards.
GAGTATTGTAAGCTAAGGATAAGTAAAAATTCAATTTCATAAAAATTAAATATCCAAATAGCAAGTTGTCTTCTCTTATTTGCTCTCAGAGACTATACAAAAGGTGTGTAATCCAAACGTCTTGGATCGTTACTGATGTAAGACTTCGGCTTCAACCTTTCTATCTCTTTAGTCAGTCCCCTAACTTTCTCTGTATTAGAGTAGAATGAAAGTAGACAAATGAGTATGCGAAACGAGAGTAAGAGAAATAGCTGAAATTTCAAGAATGAAGCTCTCCAATTAAATACCTATCCACAGAATACATGCTAAAACATGTAGTCACAAAACTAAAGTATATTGAATTAATTTTAAATTTACAGTAATTCAAGTAATTTATTGTTCAAGTACTTTTCCAGTAACTTAAAGATTTATGAAATGCACTGGGTATCCAAACGGCTTGGCCTGGGTATCCAAGTGCTGGGCCCGGGTATCCTTTTGGATACAAAAAGGTAGCTTAAAAAATGCCCTGGATGCTATTATTATGCTGATTGAAAAATATGAGGAGCAACCTTGTTTGTACAAAGTTAAAAGTCCTTTGTATCATAATAAGCATATGCGACAAAGGGCTTTAGAAGAAATAGCGACTGAAATCTCTGTTTTTAGTTTCGGAACCATAAATGCGCTCTTCTCCAGTGATTTGTTTGCTGCGCCACGAAAAGATGCTTATCAAAATGCTACCGTGTAAAAGAACCATATACTTTTGATGCTATAAAATATTATACGAGATTTTTGGCAGCACATCCACACCTGCTACGATAAATGCTTCCGTCTAAAAGTTTCCTAAATCCTAAAATTTTAGTCTAGTTGTTTGCATTCTGGTAACTTTGAAGGCAGCGTATGGTACTGAATTGATTTTTTAGTGGCAGCACTGGTGGACAAATGAATTATGGGTTAGTCCGAATTGTCCTTCGTTCTACAAAAGCGAGTGTTGCAGCTGGTCTGCTACTGTGTAATCGTTAGGGGTTCAATATATTCTCAGTAATATATAAAATATGGCAACAAGATTTTCACAAGTTGAGCAAGGGCCCCCTATTGAGGTATTTGCACTAAATCGAGCATACTTAGATGACAGTTTCGAAAAGAAAGTTAATTTAGGTGTTGGAGGTAAGTAATATATTTTTTACCTTTTTAAATTAGTGATGCAGATTTACAATAGGAAATTATAGATAAATTTATTAGATATATACTTCTTTTTCACTAAAACTGACTGTTTGTTCCTTAAACAATCATTTTTGGTGTGTTGACTTGTATTCCTCGGTGTAGATTCACTTTAGGAGGTGTTTAATGTAAGTTGAGTGCCATAAAAACTACTGTGCCAAATACGGTAATTAACTTACGCTAGTATCAGGTAGTACCACTAAAAAGCACAATGTTACCTAACCAAGTCAGGACTGGAGCGCAACCAGGGCAGCCCTCGAGGGTGTGCATTAATAGGGAACAGGCGCGTCAGCGACAGTGGGGATGCACAAACTCGAGGATACCTAAAAAAAAGCTATAACATAGTAATTTGTGTTTGATAATGTATCTGTTATTATGAATGTTTAGAGATGAGATCTCGATATTTTTACATTGCTTCCGCACACTTCCAATCACTTGGTCTGCACAAAGTGCACTCTTCCAAATTGGCTCACAATTTTTTATTATGTAGGGAAAAGAGGGAAATATCTTTAAAAAGCCAAAAAATTTAGGAGTTTTCAGCTTTCTGGAAGAAAAATTATACATGAGCTAAAGGACAATAATGTTTTTGATTGACTGTTGAGCAACATCATCCAAGACTTGTAACTGTCTACGTTGCGTGAACAGTTTACTCAATTCCCGTCGTTAGTGACTTCAGTGGTGATTTTCTAATTTAGAAAGCTCGTTTAATTAGTGTCGTGTTTTCAACATTGCACCGTGAAAGCTGGAAGATTTTTTTTTTAATTTTAAATGACGTTAAAACATAAAGAAGAAAAGAGTTAACTGCCGCAGATGGCGCCCTCAATACAAATTTTACAGGAAAGCTGATAGAATTAGATTAAATGTGATAATGATAGTAGCAAACGTTGTTAAGTTCATTACTGTATGGCAGGATTTGCTCAAGTAGGCCCAGCCCGAAAAATACCACCTGGTTTTTTCGGGTCGGACCCACCTGAAAAAACCTACCTTAAAACCCACCTGGGTTTTTGAGCTTTTTGTTAGTATATTGTTGGTACAACTAAGGTGATTACTTTGAAAGTGATTTTTATCAGATTTTGGACTTTTCTGGGCAAATTAGATGCTTTCACATTAAGGTACACAACAACATCAAACTTTTATAAACTTCTGAATGAATTAAAAAAAATAATTTTAAAAAAACAGCTTGAGGTAATTATAAAACAAATTAATGTATAGATTATGTTTATAGCCAGTTTGAAGTAAGATATGCAATTTTATATTTTAGCAAATACTTTCCGTGAAAAGTGTGCTCGCTGACTCGGCGATGCCGAGGGACGTTACGTTATCCCTCATCGGTTTTAGCCCATAGGTGCTGGTACTACCAGTAAATATGTAGTGCATTAGTAAAACTATTAGTATTATTGTTTTATTACCTTTGATGATAACACAAGTATTCTTCAGTAAAATTTGGTTTTCCAACAACAACAGTTTAGTTCAGTTATTTGTTGCTACTCTTCAAACAAGCATTCTGCAGAATGAACACCAGCAATAGCATAAAAATTCTTCTCAAATTTAAGAAGCGTAATGCTCGGAGTTCCGAAGATTACGCAACTCTTACTATTTCAAATGCTGAATTCAAACTTCCTTACTAGTGGAAGTTTCGATGTACACCAAGAAGAAACTACATTTTCGAAAGGAAGAAAAAAAAAAAAAAAAAAACGTCGCGGAAGAAGTGTTAGGGACATTCCCGCAATTCAACGCACAAGGCGTCGCAACTGAATAATTCAACAATAACATTATTTATTTTACGCTGGGAGATATTGAATTTCATTTAAGACATTTTGAAACATTTACTTTATCAAATATGACTTATGTCTGTGTTTTGTTTTAAATTAATTTTCTGGAAAGAGCCGTCTTGCAACAAGTGCCACCCTGAATAGGTTTTCCTGGGTTTTCCTCATTCACACCAGGCAAATGCTGGGGTGGTACCTAACATATAGGTCCCAGGCCTCTTCCTTCCTTCCCCCATCCTGTGTTCCTTCCCTTTCCCCGGATAGTGTGCTCGCCGAGGGACGTCATTCCTCAAAACGTGAAGGGCTAAATGGCCTTAGATGCCGAAAGCCCAGATTTAGATTATTAAATAGGTTAGGATTTAGATTTCTAACCTATTTAATAACAAATTTGCAAAACAAATAAACAGAAAGGATAATATTAATCAAATAGTCATAGTAATGAATAATGAGGCTTGTTTTGCAAAAGTTATATTGAAACTGGAAATTAATGAACAATTTATATTTTTAATTCCACGAATGCTATTATATGTGTTATTACTCTTAGAATGACAGTGAATACTACAAGCATATGCTACGACATTTAAAGAAATACTTTTGCAGCTTCCCGAAACATGTTCGCTGCCATTAAGTACAGTTTTCACTTTCTTGGAATGTATCAAAACTCAGCAATACTTAGTCACTCCACATTTCAGCTCCTAAAACCTAGAATTATGCTGAATTCACTAAAAAATTAATATTCCTTACTGGGTTCCTTCGTGGCTAAGCGGTTAGCGTACACGCCTTTGATGTGGGAGACCCGGGCTCAATTCCCGAGGGAGCTCACGTGGTTCGGACTCCACGTTGATCATTAAGTCCACGGCTCATATAACTTCGCTGCTGAACGGGATGTTAAACTGAAGAAATTCAAATCAAAATATTCCTTATTATTAGAAAGAAGAAAATACATTTTAGGAACTGTCGATTTTTGTGCAATTAAAGAATAACTTGTGAAGGACTTCTTTTCTTGCGAAATGTTATCTCAATTAGTTCCAGAGCGGCTGAGTAACATATCGAGCCCTTGCAAGAAGAAATGAAAGTACGCTGGAATTGTGGCACACCAATAGGTTAATTTTTGGGCTATTTTTAGTGGCAGTTCAAACGCAATTCCTGTAGCTTTCTTAATTCCACGGGAAGACAACCAGTACTTACTCATAGAACGACAAATATTTTATGGCACCATTTTTATTCTATGAACCAATAATACATACAAAACTTTATATTTCCAAATATACATTAATGGGTAACTTCAAAAAAGTAGGGGGGGGCAACTGCCCCTCTTAATCGCCGCCCATGACTCCAACAATAAAACTGTTTATTTTACATTGGAAAATATTTATGTCGTATAAGACATTTTGAAACATTTATTTTATAAAACACGAATTATATATCTTTGTTTTAAATTAATATATTTGGTGTTCATATTTGGCGAACGTCACTGAGGCTCTTGGGATGATTCGATCTGCATTTGTTCGTTCGTCTGTCTGTACCACACATACTTCAGGGTACAAGCACGAGACACACTAAATTTCCTGTGTAGATTTTGGCGGCATACCAACGTAAAATTTCAAAATAGCGGATATCCACGCTACAAAGTGCAATTTTTGTCTTTTTAAGTTGACATGTTCAGAGTAGAAGCACGAGACACTCTAAATTAGCTGTATATACTTCGGCAGCGATCCAACGTAAAATTTCAAAATGGTGGCCGTTTTTCAAAATTGCAGTGAATAGAAAATTGTTGTGACAATTGTGACAATGATAATCTTGAAATATCTGGTGTAGTAAAAAGTAATCCATTATTTTGGCATGACATTGAAGGCTTGACTTACCATAGTTAGAATGATCCAATTTAGGTCACATACGCGCAGTTTTGTTCGATAACGTGTTGCCATTTGGAAGGTAATGTCATGATGCCTCTCTCATAGAAACCCTTGTCCCTAGTGGCAAAAAATTGAGACAGTCGATTTTCACAAGCCTCTCTTGAAGCGATTTTTTTTTTTTTTTCAGCAAACGTGTTCGCCATGGAGAGAAACAGATGGTAATCACTCAGTACCTGGTCCGGACTATAAAGTGGATGCATAAGAACCTCCCAACCAAGCTCCCGGAGCTTCTGGCGAGTCACTATCGATATGAGTGGCCTGGCGTTGTCCTGGTGGAACACAATGCCTCTTCTATTGGCCAAAGCTGGCCGCTTCTGTTCGATTGCTGCCTTCAGACGGTCCAATTGTTGACAGTACAGTTCCGAGTTAAGGGTTTGGCCGTAGGGGAGCAGCTCATAGTAGATAATTCCCTGCCAATCCCACTAAACACACAGCAAAACCTTCCTGGCCGTCAATCCTAGTTTGGGCACCGTTTGCGCCGGCTCACTGCGCTTCGACCACGACCGTTTTCGCGTGACGTTGTCGTAAGTGATCCACTTTTCATTGCCAGTCACCAACCGCTTCAAAAATGGGTCGATTTTGTTGTGATTCAGCAGCGATTCGCAGATGGAAATTCGGTCCATGAGGTTTTTTGCGTTAACTCGTATGGCATCCATACATCAAGCTTCTTTTTGTATTCAGCCTTATGCAAATGGTTCCACACGGTTTTTTGTGTAATGTTTAGCTCTTGGGCAATTGACACAGTGCTTACATGACGGTCGGACGCGACAATGTCCATGATTTTATCGACATTTTCGACACTTGGCCTTCCAGTGCGTGGTGCATCTTTGACGTCAAAATTACTGGAACGGAATCGACGAAACCAAAATTGCGCGTGATTGGCTGTTACCGTATCAGGACCATAAACACTATTCACATTTGCAGCCGCCTGACCTGCGTTTTCGCCTTTATCGAAGAAAAACTGTAAAATATAGCGTATTTTCTCTTTGCTAATGTCCATTTTGACTCGCTCTCACACAATACTGAGTCAACTCATCACAACTATCTGAATAGTGCTTGTAGTACGCAATTTCATCGTTTGAACGCCATCTCGTTGAACCTGATCGGACTTATATAACGCGAGATACAAATCACTGAAGTCATGTATTGGCAAAATAATGGATTACTTTTTACTACACCAGATATAAGTCACATTTTAACACTTTTAACCCAAAAACATTGAAATATTTCGAAGAAACCCAACTAAACCCGAAAAAAACAACATGAGCCCAGGTGGGTTGGGCTTAAAAAAAAAAAAAAACGGGTTTATTCAAACTCTGCTGTAGAGTGATTAATAATGGAGAAAAGGTAAGTTAAATTGTGGACTGGATGTGTTCGTGGATTGATGCGATTTGATTTGAGGTTGGCACGTGGCACTAGAGTTAATCTGACAGTGTTTCAAACCCACTGTGGTATTAACTAAGGATATATGTATGCTGTTGTATTATCATGGGGGTCATGGTGGAACAAAACGAGCTCTGTGGGGCTTCTATCCCTCTTCGCTTGCTCAGCTATGTTTCATACCGTAATTAAAACCCTTTTTCGTAAGGATGCACTTTATGCCGAATTCATTGGAACCGATTCCTCGGAACAGTTCAGAGATCAGTTCCCAAAAATAATCCCATGAATCGAAGGAATCGTAACCTGACTTCACACCAGCAAACTAAGATATATCATGTCAATGATAATAGATTACGATTGCTAACCAAATTATCTACTGCACTCACCAAGAATTTACTCTTCAATTGCTACGTACAAGGGCAGTATTCTTGAGAACTGAAGCTAAAGTCTTCCGAGAAATCAATTCAGGTGAAACTGCGACTATCAATTTTGAGATCAAATTGGGGGCTACTGCCCCCAAACTCCCCGCTCAAGTACCATAAAAACATCCAAAACAACAATAATCAAACCACTACTCTAAAGCTAACGTAAGAAGGAAAAAAAAAAACACTAATTATAAATCAGTGCAGCATGGCGAAAAATAAATTACTTCTCACCAAGACAATGGAACAACCAGCAGCAAACCTTCTCTTTCTTAAATAAGCGAAGTGAAGCATCAAATTATTAGAACGATAAGTTAAATTTAAATTCCTCTTTAAATTCAACCACGTATTCTTGATAGACTGCGTACCACCTACTATCCACTTTTGACTACGGCGCATTCGACCTACATTAAATTTGCGTCTACTGAACAAACTCTCGTCCACCTAAACTCTTACACGGTTCTCAATATTAATCAGTCGACACAATATCGCGAAACGATGGGAATTCACTTCAATAGCACAGACCTATAGAAAAAAAAAAAGTTATAATAATTAATATCCGAACACCGAAACTCACTTCACAATATCAGAACAGCGAAACGACATCGAAGCGAGACATGTTCAACGTACAACATTCGAAAATAGAGCATCATCAGTCAGTAATACATAACAACCAATCAGCGACTTCAACACAACCAACCAACCACAATACAGGAGACATCAGTGACATCAACCGCTAAAACACCAAAACAACCTTCTCATCAGGAGAAACAAAAACACCGATTCTGTACCTGTTCCGGTGACAGGTTCTTTTCCTCCACTGCTACTTTCAGTGACAAAATCACTTGTTCGGCATAAATTGCACTCTAACCTTTTTTCTTTTCTTTCTTTCTTTTATATATCTATCTATCTATATATATATATATATATATATATATATATATATATATATATATATATATATATATATATATATAAAGTTGTGTGCAAATCTGACTAAATACCAGGTGACATTACGTCACGCTCGGGTGGTGCAACTTCAATGTAAATTTAACCTCACCCTTTGGGAAGGCATGATATTTAATTGGTCGCATTGTTCTAGTATTAATGAGTAGTGTTAGTTTGCAACTCTTAACAGTTCCAACGTACTAATTTTACGCAGTAATAGTGAAGAATGCCTAAAACAGACCACTTTCATATGCATTCACTCATTTTAATATAGCACTTGTAATGGTTTCAGACTATTAGCCCTTTACTTGTAAACATGGAATACAGCTGTATACAGAAATTTTCCGCCAGTGGAAATTGGTATAATACAGTCCTCTTTCATATTCCCTTATTTTACCTATACATTTTCCAAAGAGTGTGTAATGCCCCACAATCATGAGCATTTCAGTGTTTGTATTTTAAATTTATTTTATTAATGTTATGTTCTAATGGGTTGATATTTACTATCTCCCCAATCTAAGTAGTAGGAGTAGGAGTAGATATGGGAGGAGGAGGAGGAACGGGTTAGAAGCCCCGCAGGGGTTGGTTGCGTTCTGTTTTATTGTTATAAAATAGGCAAATTAAAGAGTTGGAGGAAATACTAAATACCATCCGTTCTAATGTATATTTTAATATTTATTCGTCAGTTTGACAGTATGTATTATTATTGACCTACACCGTTGCATGTCATAAAAATAGATGCAGTTGACTTGACAGTTTATTCGCAACCTAAAAGTTTATCGATAATCAAATCATCTTAACAAAATGAAAACAACGAAAATCTTATACTTCGAGTTCAATCTTTTGTTTGAAAAAAGCTTTCTAAAAGAATTATTAATCACTATTATTCTAATGTATTAGTACACGAATTCTAATAGAAATAATCCATAAACTATTGTTATAGAGACCATATTCAAATATGGTAGACTGAGTTTAATTCTAATTTTAGATTGACATTTTGGGAAGCTATTACATAGTGTGCAAATGGAGTTCTGAATCAACACACTCGGGAGTTGATCCTCTGTGGCAGATTTAGCGCCGAAGTGTATTGCACTTTAAATTGATTAAAATTTCAAACCAAAACAAAATTCCTGTTAGTCAAACTCAAAATAGCCTATTCGGTTGGTAATAGCCTATTCATATCTACGCCTTGACAGCATCTGTAAGTCATAATAGCATTTGATTAGTCAGAAGCAATACAAAATAATAACTCACATAGGTTTAAATAACAAGCATTGTTTTAAACGGAAACATTAGTAATTAGTTCTGATTGACGCTGAATTTGAAACGAATTCGAAATAGGACCTATTGATAGATAGATAGATAAATAAATAAGGTAACACTCCCAGTAATTGACACTGTACTAGTAGTTGACACCTTCTGAAAATGTCTAATAAGATTATGAAGAAGTGGAAGTTCCTTTACTGCCGTCTGTTAGTAGCCACCAGACTTCTCTAAGCTTTGGTAATTAATGTTCTGCCCAATAGACTATCCTACTTGTTTATTTCTGTTGTGAGTCACATGGTGCTGCAAGGAAGTGTGTGTGTACTATGAATTCTGCTCCTGATAATGTTAAGGAAACTATCAATTAAATTCGTTATTTTTTGTGACCATCTTTGAAGTTACATCACTGTAAATTGACAGATCAGTACTAGGAAGTATTTGTCACATTATTAACTAAATATTTAGTGGAAAATAATTACTTGTCTTTGTTCAAGGGGGGGGGATGTCAATTACTGGAACAAAGAAGTCATAATTTTCCAGTAATTGACACACCATGCCAATTACTGGTTTTATCACCAAGTGTAAGATTCATTATATGACATACTTTAGAAGCAAGTACAACCATCAATAATGCACGTAAGAGCATCTCAGGTTAAAATGTGCAAATATACCAGTAATTGACATAGCATTGTCAATTACTAGATCCAGCATGTCAAACACTGGTGTAAACTAGTAAACCACATTCAGAGGTTGTGCATTTCATTAGAAGTTATGGAATCTTTCATCTCTCCGGAATTATTGACTCAATTTCAAGACAAAATCATTGAAGCAGTGTGTGGGATGGTGCTGAAAGTATTCAGTTTACAATATGTGGAGGAAAGTTAAAAACGCAACCATTACAGACCTACGAGAAGAAACCAATAAAAAAAATCCATCTAGTCAATGGAAATTAAACCTCATTGCTCTGTTGAAGCTGTTGATCTTCTTTGCGCCCTAAAGCTCATTGGCTAAAACCTTTTACACTTCCAACAGGAGTAATGTACAGTATTAGATGTAGCTACCGAAAATGTAAAACAAATTTACAGTCTGCACACAAAATGTAGCAGTTTGAGTTGTGATTTCTTATTGTAGATCATGTTTTGTAGTAATAATAAGCACAGAAGTTTATTATTGTAGAAATTGTTTGTTAATGGTTTATAAGGAAGTATGTTCGTGCTATTTAAGGTTAAAGGGGAGTTATCGTGGTCACGTATTTTTCAACTTTTTTGGATTGAAAATATAGATTTCGATGATCTGTGTCCAATGGCATCACTTTTGATTTCTGGAACCGACAACTTCAAGATCAAATTAGGGGTCAAAAATAAAAAGTGGGATCATTTGGGCAGTGTGGACAAGTGACCGACTGGCACGAAAGGGGCAGAGGCGGACTGGCCAGGGCCGCTAGGCCGCAATTGCGGCCTAGGCCCTCTCAGGAAAAATTTAAGGAAACAATAAGGAAAGAAAGAGAAAAGCTAATGCAGAAGAAAGGTAATTAATTCAGTAGACCACTGCTGAATTATGCTGCCAACACCTTAACCTCTTCCTTGCTTCCATCAGTAAGTAAACTTTTTCAATAAGGCCCTTTTGTTACTGGATTTGTGACTAGGCCCATCTTTCGCTCTGGTCTCTTATTATTGGAAACTAATTTAGTTTGTGCCTGGGACATTTATTTCAATATACTGTATTGGGCAGTGGGGCCCTTCTTTCATTACATTAAGCAGTTGGGGCCCTGGGCCCTTTTTCATTATGTTGCACAATTGGGGCCTGAGCCATTTTTCATTATGTTGGGCAGTTGGGGTCCTCATCTTTGAAGATTGGGGCCTGGTTTGTAGCTGGGCCCATATTTAACCACGGGCTGTTTGGTCCTTTATGGATGTTAACACATCTTGTAGATCTATATTTGGTAACTCAAAAATGAAAAGTCAGCGCATTTTTAAAAATGTATTTATTTTTGCGTAGTCCAAATATCAAGTTCATCTAGAATAGAAAACATGCTTCGTTTTTGAAATTATCCTCTGGAGCTTATGCTACAGTGTTAACATGGAATTTGTTTCGCCAGCATAAATACCATAATTCTATCCAGCTCTGGAATGAAAGTGTTTTATCACACTAATGTCCAGTAGGCGATAATGCCAATAAAGTACGAGATTGAAATTAATGGTGTAGGTAATTACTACAGTAGACCCAAAATAACCGCTGAAGCAAAGGAGGATATATCATCTCTCTGTGACATTAATTCAAGAAATTGTAGATAAAGCAAGTAAAGAAGAGACGAGCTGTGATTAAACGGATATTTGATATTTTGTTCATTGGAAGACAACACTTAGCTTATAGGAGAACAGGGAACACTGAATCTGCTTATAAACTGGATAACAGAAATACCAACTATGGGATCATCCTGGAATTGGTTTTATTAGTGGCTGACTATGATGCTATGCTGGAAGAGCATGTTAAGGAAGCTATATAGCTCAGTAAACAGCGCAGAAATTGCAGCAACGTCGTGGAAATCTGAAAGGGCAGGAAGGGAATCGCCAATGACTTTTCTATTAAAAACATTTATAAATACACTACTCCATATTATTGGACTATTGCAGAAGAAAATAGTGGAAGATATCAAGAAAGCGGCTATTTTCAGCATAATGGTTGAATCTACCCAAGATGTTTCAGTACTCAATCAGCTGGTTGTAGTAATTCACTATGTTATAAACGGTCAAGTATTTGAGAGGCTGTTAGCAGTTGTTGTAAACAGTGATACTACAGGACAAGCAACAATCAAGAGTGTACTTTCTGCCAACATTGTTTTGATGTCTGATACTGTAGGCTGCTCTTTTGATGGAGCTGCTAACCATATAGTGTCCTTAATTTTGAAAGAAAAATCAAATGAAAGATGATAAATTAGCCAACATATTTTTGTTTAGCATATTCATGTGATGTTTCTGATTATCGCATATTGATGAGTTAAACTTGGAAAGCTTATTGTTAGTAAATTGTAAAATATATATAAAATAATATCCATCACTGGTTGTATGGAGCAGGAAAACATAGAGAAAATTAAAATATATTGGTTTCTTTTAGCGGCACATATGTCTTGAATTCCGATTCTTGTCGATGGTTATTATTATTCAAGCTTTGAATAGTACTAAGATTTATCTCTTATGGCGTATTTTCAAATACACAGTGCTCAGACGTGGCTGACTTCTCCTGTAACATTTTTTCCGAAGTGCGATGTTTTGATACTTTCAGTATGTTCTTAGGTATGGAGAATTAGTTCTAAAAATTTGAGTGTGTTAATGAAATATCTTGATTCACATCTAAGTATATTGGAATAATACCCTTCTCTTGTGTATTGTATTTGTGTGACATTGCTTATTTGTTAATCTTAGTGGTGTGATACAAGGAATAGCTGAGTAAGAATAATGAGTATTACTATGAAAGCCAGTATTTTATTAGTACGATATTACTTCCACAGTAACAAAATTCGAAATCTGCGGAAATACATTCTGATAACTACAAATTTTAAGCAAGGCATTGGACCATATATTATAGGAAGTTTTGTACATACTAGAACTAAGAATGTGTTGAGAAGTATTTTTTTTTTTTTTTTTTTTTTTTCAAAAATTATATAAAATTATATGTTTCTATTAGCTTACAGAACGAATGAAGGTAAACCATGGGTACTACCTGTTGTTCGTAAAACAGAACAGCAGCTTGCCAACGACGAAACTCAGAATCATGAGTATCTTCCAGTTTTGGGATTGGACGCATTTTCCTCTGCAGCTACTCGTATGCTGCTTGGTGAAGATTCAACTGTTCTTGCTGAAGGACGGGTAAGGTCTTTCCTTAAAATATGTATTTAATCATGTTAGTGTTTGATTTGATGACTTAATGTAGAAAGACTTACATAAAAATCAGTATCAGACCCACAGATATATGGAATCACCATTGTGTTTTAATCTTTCTAACTTCTACATTGCGTCGTGAAACGAGTATCAATTAAATATGGTACTTAACTAAAAGAAAAAGTACTCATTGAAATTTATAAATAATATAAATGATCTTAAGCTAACGGTTAAATAGGCATTCAGAAGGTTCCTGGAAGTAATTTTTGCTAACTGACGTTATAGAATAATATCACATAAATAAATAGTAATCGTTTACACCTATATCCAGATAAAGTTTTGAAATTTATATAATTTCGATTCGCGCCAGAACCTTCCTTAGTAACATTTCCCGTAGTTGCATTTACTTCCTGGAAAATTTGAAGAAAACAGGATCATCCGAAAATCAGTTTAAATTGTAATATCGCTTGCTGTTACCCGCACTTGTAGATTTCCGTTCATAACCACTGACATTCCAGTTATGAGTGTCACTGCTTGTGTTTAGAAGTATTTTTTGTGTGTGGCAGAGAAATGTGTATGTACCTTTTACCTATCATTTGTAAGGAAGGTTCCAGCGAAAATCGAAATTACATAAATCTCAGAAATTTCATCTGGCTACAGAGGTAGGTGATTGTTATTTATATCTAGTAATGTCCATATTCAGAGTTTTTCTTCATTTGAATCATTGTTAATGAAAGCTGAATTAAGAATTTCATTTTCAAATACTTATATAAGAATACTTGAGATTTCCAAGTGTTTGGTGGAAAAATGAACCTATGGTTTCCGTTCTCATAAATGACTTGAAAAAAAAAAAAAAAAAATGAATGGATTTGTGGGTTTAATGTCATAGAGAATGGTAGAACACTTGAAATATTTCAACCAGACTCTTATGCTAGGTTTATCTTACGGAGTTTGATAATTTTCGGTCAAACATTTCACCGAGTTATTACCGTCTGTTTTCCCCCAAAACTACAGTATATAGTAATTCAACTTCAGCTATTGTAGGAGACTTAAAACAGCGTATCAGCGTATGTAGTGCGTGGAATCAAAACCTGTTACTTTTTGTAGAGTTCAACGCGAAATTTAAGAACACTGATAGAAGTATTGCAACGGAATTAAATAAATGTGTTTTCATTTATTCAATTAAAATCACAGCAGAGATTTACTATAGGTAAAGACACAAAGAGTGTCCTATTATATGAAAATATGAGGATAGCTGACCACAATTTAGACTTTAGACCTCTCGATTTCGAACACCCATTTACTATGACTAAATCACAAATATGAGATATAAAGGTCAGTTTCAGTTATGGTTTCTTTATTTATTGCAAGACTATGTTACCTTTAAAATAATATTATCTGGATTGAACTTAAAGCTATAAGACCTTAAGGTAAATAGTACGCAACTATTAAGAAAATGTTTATTTATTTGGTGCCGTTTATTCTAGGCGTAGCCATTTCCTTCGAGACACTGTTTTTTTTTTAACACAATTTAGTATATGAAGTGTATTTATCTGTAAACTGGGATTTAGTTCGTTGTTCAAGCGAATCTATAATTATTTTCCACTCTTTCAGGCTACTTCTCTTCAGACATTAAGTGGAACTGGCAGCTTGCGTGTTGGAGCGGAATTTTTGAGCAGAATTCTAAAGTATACTACTTTCTACTACTCCAAACCTACATGGGGTAAGTGATGTTTAAGGGAAATTAAGTGCAAGCATAATTAGTCAGGAACTTTGTAATCAGAAAAGTAAACAACATATAAACAAAATGAATTACTTCCATATTCTTCGAACAAATCAGTCACAGCGGGAGCTATATTATAGCTTCGCTGCTAAAAGGGACGTTAAACTCAAACTCAAATCAATCACATGAAGCGCTAACCAAACATGCTGCCTTATTCGCGAGCCTTAATTACAACATTCTCTCCCTTTCTTACTTTTTTAATCATACAAGTTAGTAATTTGTTCATATTTTGGTACTGCTAAGTCCCGAGTTAATGTGTGTATACACGTAGTAATCTGGGCAGAAAAATCTGTTATTAAAAACAAACTATCAGCCTGGCCTTATATAGCCAGACGTCGGCCGGACTCGAACCCGGAGCCCTCCAATTCAAAAGCAATAAGCCTATCCACTGGACCCAAGCAAGGAGCCCAGGCAAACTCTAATGTAAACTACAATCACTAAGTATCCTAGTTAAATGCTAAACATCGCATGCAATAGAAGAGAAATCGCGAGCTAAACATTATTCAAAAATAAAAATATATATATTTATTTTCTTTAGATTGAGAAGTAAAACAAACAAAGCTCTAAGCTACCCCGTGGATTCACTTCCCCACTCGCTATACTATACATGAACTTTTCGGTTTATTTTGAAAATACCCGAACGACAGTCATCATTTAGATTGTTCTAACCAAGGAACTCCCATCCCCTGAAATGAAACCAGAGAAAGGACAAAACTGCCTCTCCCGCTATTCGAAGCACTAAATGGTTCCTCGCCTCAAGAGAATGCCTTCTATATATATGAGAGGCTTCGGAAAGATATCCAACTGTTTTTTCTAGCAAAACTACCTATTGACCCAGATAGATGGCATAGGCGAAATAAAAGAAAACGAAAGTAAAACCAGGTCCCCGTTCCCCTCTGTCTGTATCCTAAACGTTGCTGGCAATGGACAATGTTTCCAACTAACATTCGTTATCTATAAAAAGAGGAAGATTTTTTTTTTCGTTTATATGCTGCAGAAAAGAATATGCAAGATTAATATATGGATTATACATGATAAATACAATATATCTTACATGAAATAGTAATATTAATAATAATGTATATCACATAACCTTTTACCTTTGAAAAGCAGCGCTGGTTTATCTTATACCTATATTGTAATTACAAATATACAAGAATATATTCATGTTTATGTATATATATATATATATATATATATATATATATATATATATATAGTTACCTTGAAATATATATGTATAATAATATAAATATATAAGAAACCAGCAAGTGGCCCTGAAGGGGTCCCTTGCATAGGAAAGGAGATTATTCCACAATACAGCTTACGCTTAACTAGTAAACATCATTATGGCAGTACGTGTAGATCAAGGCAGTAGCATATTTTACATAGGAATCGGGTCAGTGGGACAACCACCTTAAACTTACGAATAGAATAAAATTTCAGCATCATTTGAACTAAAAAAGAACATAAAATAGTAAGAACTCGTTCATATCAATATATTACACCATGCACACCGAAGTAAAGAACACGAGGTGACAATTTCCAGGTCAGAATAACGCCAACGATACGCATAAAACAGTGACTATATTTGGTGCTAAGCTCGATACTTACATCTCTTCAAATGACATGGACAAATTATAACAAAATAGAAAATGTAGATGTCTTCTGATAACAAAAATATAAATGAATATGCAAAACTTCAGATTTTTCTATAAATTGTTTGCAGCAGTGAGTGGAAGATGCTTCTCTTCTCATAAAGTGTTGGCGCCGAATGCTAGCTACGTCACGCAGCTTCCTCTTTGTCCCCACTGCTCACGTGATTCAGCAGTGATAATTTTCTTCCCTTTTCCAGCACTACATGCAACGGTAACTGATGACATGATGAACTAGGTCGAATTACACTTCACTTTAACAATTTTCGGATCTCTTCACGCACTCCTTCCTTGTATTTGTGCGGAATATCGTAAGGACGAGCAACAACAGGTTCACTTGTATCTACTTCTAGACGGTACTGAAATTTATTACACAGGCCAGGAAAACGAGCGAACACCTTTCTGTGTTTCAACAGCAATTGAAATAATTATTCTTTCTCGTTCTCGTTAAACAGTGTAGCGCGTGTAACTGCCTCCCTTATTTCATCTACGGTAAAGTCATCTAAAGTCCTCCGAATCTGGCGGGAAGTCCTCCAAAATGAAATGATTAAATTGTCTGAGCTGGGCACACCAAAAATAATGCACAAATAAGTTTATTACACAGGTGATTCATTTATTTATTTATTTATTTATTGTCATTTAGCATAGTTCATTATGATAGCATTTACTATCCTCCGTCGTACTTAATATCATATTACATTTACAAATTACAATTAATCCATCAAGCTAGAATACATTTGATATCGCTAAAATTTTGTTTAGATGCCTAGTGTAAAATAGCAGGACAACCACATTGGGTAGATACAGCAGCTGTACCTTGAAATTTTGCTCAAATATTGGTTCTTGTCTTGTGATATTCGTTGTACTGATCTCCAAATTAACACGTTAAGTATGAGCATTAACTATGATACGGAATACAGATATTTTAACAACAAAGACGTCAGGATTCTAGGCTTCGAAATTTATAGATTATTCATCATGTATCGTATTAATATCTTAGCACGAGACTATATTACAAAACAATTGATTAAAACGGGGGTTGCACAAGACCCGTTTTAAATATTCCTCAGGCACTAAATTCATAAACGTACTACCTTCGACGTTTAAAATCTTTTTTTTTTTTCTTTCTTTCTTTTTTTTAAAGAGGTTATACCGACATTCAGTTTAAAACACATTTTCTACAGAGAAAAAGGATAAAGATAAACAGTTGATAATTTATCAGCTCACAGTTCGGCGTCAACCTTTGTACAAACAGGGCCGCGCCATTCGGTCATCTTGAAATCCCGAAGTTAGTTACAAGCATCAAAATTAACCCCAAAAGAAATAGATCTAGGTTTCAGATCTTCAAAACTCATCTTAAATTAATTATTTACAGAGAAAACCTAATTTGTTTAGGTTAAGTTTTCAATAGTAAAAAAATGTTAAGACTTTGTAAGCCAGGACAGCAACGAAAGGGACACCGACTCAAATAAAAATCTAAATATTATAACTGTGTCGTCATGCAACATTGGTTTCCTATACACAGGGAAGTCGGAAAATAACCCCCCTCACCCGAGAATTCATAAAGCAGTGGGTCAATATTTAATGTGAGAGCCATCCTTACGCCATTTGCTGATGTCGCTATAGCAGTACAGACTCATAGTTCAAATGGACCAGCGGCCTATTCTATGCGCTGCAGAAACGAAAATTGGAACCATCAATGCACAGTGGTAATGTCAGTCACTAATAAGGCTGAAGTGTATTATTCGCAGGAAGTGGCGTAGCTTTCTGATATCTAGCGTTCTTCTTTTGGACGTCAATGGGAGACCACACACGGCGGTGTCCAACGCTAAACTATCTTAGCATCAGTGACGAAGTGAAGACAGCTACGAAGGAGTTTTTCCGTGTGCAGAACGCGCGTTTTTTAAAGATGGGTTTTTAAACCTTACCTCCATTCAAAGCGGGAGAGGAAGCTTATATTCGTACGTAATTGTACAGAATACATTTCATTAATGTGTTATCATATTGTTTTGTAGTTGAGTCTTACCGAAAGGATGATTAGATGATAATGTGGTAGCTTGTATCCAGAATACTGTCTCCGGTATCGAAATCATGGTTGAAGATTATTTAAGGATTTACTTTGACAAGCAGTAAGAATCATCTTTAGCCTTTCATCTATCTTAAGGATTATGAGGAAGTCCCATATTATGTCAGTCACAGTAAGCAAGTAGTAGGATATCGAGTGGTATTTTCATAGAATGTACTACACTGATTCTTTCCTGTTTCCTCAAGTTTATATACGAGGGGCTACGCAAAAAATCCAAGAATGTTATTGTTAAAATCAGAAAACTATACTTACGTCCTAATGTCTTCCGTCACCTTCAAAGTAGTCCCCTCCGCCATGCGTGCAACGATCCCATCGTAGTTGCCACTTTTGGAAGTCCGCAGAGTGAAGGGTGTTCAGGACCCGTTGCGATTCCACTTGGATGTCGACAATTCAAAACTTTGCACTTTTAACGCGAGTTTCATCTTCGGGAAGAGGTAGAAGGTACACGGGGCTAGGTCAGAGGAGTAGGGAGGGCGGGGGGATCGTTGCCATGCTGTTGGTTTGCCCGGTAAAAACAAAAGAACATTCTCGGATGTTTCCGGTAGCATCTCGTAAAGTTCCAAATTAAGGTATAATAACCCTATGCTATGATAATTTTAAATCATAATTGCGAGGATCTGAAGAATACATGTGTCATATTGAATCTTGGTAGTAGTTAAGGTAAACGAATAATGCTGACTGATTTGAAGAGTAAGTATATGTTGAAGAGAAATTAAAATTAAATGTTTTTTTCTAATTGAGAATGAAGACGTCTGCTTGGATGTTTGTTTTAGAAAGTGGGCGTGGAAAGTGATCACTCGTTTTAAAATTTCTCTCGTGATTTGTAGCAATGTCCAGACATTGTAGCATTGGGTGATATCAATAAAAATAAGTAACTACTCCTGAGAAGTCCTGCTCGAGAATCGGAGTAACTACGCCTGGAGTAATCTCCTCCCTCAATTTCGTATCAATAAAACAAGCCACTACTCAGGTCTAGTCTGCTCCAGATGTATGAACGTTTACTCGCGCTTCCTCTGCACGTAGCACTGAGTCGTATCAATAAAAGAAGTGATTATTCATTTCTCCCATTCATCGCGCAGTCATTTCGTTGTTTTTAACCTATGGCGTAGTATCTTAAAAGCCATGAAACGGGCAAGTAGCAACGATAGCTTCAACCAAAGTGCATTTGTGGATATTTTAAAAGAGTTTCCAATGGTACATTCAAAGTCACAGCTACCAGAAAATAAACGAAGGAAAGCCGAAACTTTGAAGGTAATTACAATGAAATGCAACGAAATATCAAATACATCTACGACTGAGACACAAATTCAAAAGAGAATCTTTAATATTCGAGCGAGAATAAACCAAAAATAAAAAAGAAGAAAAAATAAAAATAAAAAAGGAAAGAAGAAAGTAATACTGAAACCATGGGAATGAACCTATTTGAGCTGATGGATGTTGATTGGAATCCAGCAATATCAAGATTAACACGACAAGCACATATCACGTGTTGTCCAAGGTCTTTGTAGATTGTTTGGCTTTAAGAACGAAATCAGACACTTGGCTCCTTTGTTTTCTTTTTAAAAAAAGTCCAGCCACCCACGTCATAAATCACGTCCATCTGATTGCATTTTCCACACCATACGTGTCCCCTTTCGCCTTGACATAAACAAAATACATTCTTATGTATACACCCTTTCTATCAACGTTGAGTTGAGTTGATTATTAGTTTAACGTCCTTTTCAGTAGCGTGCTTATATGAGACAGAACTCACTGATTAACGTGGAATCCAAACCACATGAGCTCCTGCCGGGAATCGAACGCGGGTCTCCTATGCCAAAGGCATGTACGCTAACCGCTTAGCCACGAAATAGCTCTTCCTATTAACGTATTACTTTCCAAAATACTAGGTTTCTTTAATGCCACTTGTATATAGTCAAGTGCTCCGATAGCACCCGGAAATGTATATTGTTCTTGCCACTCTGCCTTTGCTGTTTGTATATTACGCACACTTCCGAAAACAATCCATTTTCAGGTAGTCATAGATAGTACTTTGAGCCACACCAGAATCCCCTGACATTCCGACCTGGAATCCCGGATCGCTCACGTAACGCAAGAAAACCAAGGGCACCAATTTCTCTGTAAATTTGGGGGAGAGGGCATTCAGATGCAGAAGGTATATATATCGGGATTTTAAGACAAATTGCACTCTAATTATGCCAAATATTGTATATTCATAAATACAATAGGGGCCCACATGAGCTTTGGGGGGCCCGGGCCCTCACAGGATCGGCGCCCTTGAAGAAAACCCTTTTCATCATTACGTAGTCCACCACCCCGAATTTCGGTTGATTCTCCTTAAAAAATGTTGTGCTAATCACTACATTTTCTTTCATAAACTTATAATGCTTTTTGTAATCTCCATTTCCAACATTTCTATGCAGTTTATAAATTTTTCTACGTAGTAAAACAATCATATACTCTGCCATATTTCCCACGGAGTCACCTATTTAGCTTGCTCCACAAATTTGGAGAAGTTACTAGCATCACAAAGGAGTCTTTGATTTTTATTGATATCAAACGCGTAGTAGTTACTCGGCTCGAGAATAGAGGTGTGGTTACTTCAAAAGGGCGGGGCTTCTCCGAGGTCAGCCGAGACGACTAGTGCTCAGTTCTCTTTTTATTGATACCAATGCGAGTAACTACTTCAAAATTGGGCGTAATGAGTAACTTCTCCGTTTTATTGATATCACCCATTGTCTTATGTTGTTGTTATCCAGTGTTGGTGATATGTGAATTTATTATCTTTTTCAGAAAATCACAATCTTGTGTTCACGAAAGCAGGTTTTACTGATCCACGTGAATATCGATATTGGGACGCACAGAATCGAAAGCTTGATATTGAAGGAATGCTTCAGGATCTACGAAATGCTCCAAAGAATTCCGTTATCATTTTGCACGCATGTGCGCATAACCCAACTGGTATTGATCCAACACAAGACGAATGGACCAAGATTGCAGAAGTTATTAAGGTGTCGTAATCATTACAAAATATTAATCCTTAATTATTATAAATTCATGTGCGTCTCCAATGAAATCTGCGAATAATCCAATGGAACTTCTATAGGCGTATTTTGTAATCTAGACTGATCCTTTGATCAAGTTGATTGAAGTTTAATATTTTCATAATATGTGACCATACAAAAACAAACGCCACATCAATAAACAATCATCATGTATTATCAAGTTTTTGATGATTTGTGTATTTTAATAATCTTAAAAAGTTAAATTTATAGTGGACATTAGTTTATAATTGTTGTCGGTAACTGAATTCAAAAGTTTAGCTGTACTTTTTTTCTAATGTATAAACTCGCAATTCCCATTATCACAATAATAGGAGCAGCGTAGATGGCAAGGTAGACTTATCATTGAATTATCTAGACATGTGAATGCGTTGATTAGTTAATTAAAATATTCTTAATGCGATCTGTTTAAAAAATTAATTCGTAATTGTAGTAATTCATGACAGAAGTAATTTTATAAATGTGCAGGAAATTCAAAGAGCAAGATAAAGAATTTTAATTTTTAAGAAATCTTTTGTACAGAATCTTTGTGTGTTCATATTTCTGATTGAGTGTGTTTTGAAGAATATATATTCACATTTATGATGGCAATAACATGGGAATCACAGGAGCAAATTCATTTTGTCAACAAGACTGAAAATAGTTGTTCTTTTCAGGAAAAAGAATTATTTCCTTTCTTTGACTCTGCCTATCAAGGTTTTGCATCTGGTGATCTTGACAAAGATGCCTGGGCTGTGAGATATTTTGCCAAAAATGGATTTGAATTTTTGTGTGCGCAGTCTTTCGCCAAAAATTTTGGATTGTATAGTAAGTATAACCAAGTGTAATTTCATTGACTTGTAGGCCCAAATGTCGAAATGTTACTTCATATTTGGGAACGAAATATATTTAAACACGAACGAAAAAAAGAAAATAGTTACCTTACACATATCTTTTAATCACTTAATTGAGTTCAACTTCTGTTTTTAAAAGTGTTTCATGTTATGAGTGTATACAATGACAGGAAGTTATAGTTTCAGGAAGGTTTTGTTACGAACCTTTCTGTCCAAATGCATAACATTGTGTACATTATTGCTATGAATATGGTATATTGCCCTTGTACTGCATTGTATGTATTGATGAGTTATACGCCCTTAATATTAACTTACATGTGTACACTGTCCCCAAGGTACCAGATGTTCTAAGCTAAAAACATAAGAAATAACGTGGTGAAATACAGGGTGCGGCACGTCAAACCGGCCCGTAAAGTGAACACATAAAATGAAATGTAATGTATTGAATATGATTAACTACAACACATAAATGAAATGTAATGTATTGAATATGACTACTCACCTTCACAGCAGGTGCTGAAAGTGTCCTCCGCCCACTTCAACACACATGTGAGCTCGATTGAGGAGATTCATATATACCCTTGTCAGTTCTTGTGTTGTAATGCTATTGGTGACATCCTGGATCCTGGTCTTGAGTTCTTCAATTGTGTGTGGATTTGTTTCGTATACTCTTCCCTTTAACAGTCCCCATAAGTAAAATTCACACGTGGACAAGTCTGGTGACCGAGGAGGCCACAAGCCTTTGCTGATTGGCATGTTGCACCGTCCTGCTGAAAGTAACATAACTGACGCTCCTCTTCGGTCAAGTGTGTATAAAACTCTCCAGGATTCCCATATACACGTCACTGTTCACTGTCGTCTCAAAGAATATGGGCCCAATAACGCGTGTGGCGGAAATGGCACACCAAACACCAATCTTCTCATCATGCAAGGGTACCTGGTGAATTGCGTGTAGATTTTCTGTCGACCAGTTGTTTTGGGAATTTACGTACCCAGACAGGTGGAACCACGCCTCGTCACTCATGATGAGCATTAGTGGATCCAAGAAACCACTGGCAACATTGCTCAACAGCCATGAACAGAAATGCACCCTCTTCTGCAGGTCAGGCTCCTTCAGTTCTTGCACAACACTTATCCGGTACGGTTTTAACTTCAGTCCCCTTAAAACACATCTGCAACTTCTCTCACTCGCATGAACCTGTTGACTCAATCTCCTGGTTGACTTTCGAGGACTTCTTGTCATTATCTCCTCCACCTGCATCTTTAATTTAGGTGTGCAGACAGATGGTCGTCTGTTCCTGGGAGCATTTTGAACCGATCCTGTACGCCGCCATTTTTCAATCAATTCCTGAATGGTGCTTTTTGCTGGCACAGAACGTCCTGGAAATTTCTCCCGAAACAAATCTTTGTTTTCACAAAAGATCCAGTGAGAATGAACCCTTCAACAATGGCAACACGCTCGGGTATCGAATACGGCATTATCACACACTGACACTCACTCTGCTTAACACAACGAGGCCTTTTTCTCAACTGGTTTCGACAAGTTTCACTGGCTGCGGCTGCACGTGACTGCTGCAGGTCACGTAAGTCGACCCGACCTCGACACGCCATCTCTTGGTAGGAAGGTAGATTATTTAAGTGTTGCCAAAAACACAATATACCAGAATATTACGACGGGCCGGTTTTAACGTGCCGCACCCTGTACATGTTCATTGAAATGGTCATTAGGTCTGAAAGGGTTATTTTTTTTTCTTTCACTTGCTGGCAAATAGGAGTTGAATTTAGGAAGAGTTTCTACATTTAGTTTACAAGAATATGCCAGTTTTTAGTTTTATCTAAAAGCATTTGTCATTGAATTGTAAATTTAAATGATTGTCAATAAAGTGACCATGTAAAGCATTTTATGATTGTTGTGGTTTCTGCTAAAATATTCCAACAAACTTTGAAGTTGTGCACGGTGTTATAGGTTACTCAAGGAAAGATTCTTACGCTGAAATTTTAAGGATCTGTCGCGTCTAAGAGAAATAGTGGCCGAAAAACTCTCGTACACTTAAATGTATATACTGTAATCTTCATCGTTGCACCTATTACTTAGTTTAATGATTTGTGATAGGAGAGTAGTGCTTACAGCAATCTACTTCGCCTTGCGACTGGGTAATGAATTTCATTCATAAGAATACTGTTTCCATGTTATTCGATATTGGACAAAGGCTTTGGATGCCATTACCACTTTCTTAACCTTAATATTACCAAATAGTAATTTAATATTGCACGGGCGTTGGTAGTAAGTTCGTCTAGGGTTCGTGTTCGTTTGTATTTTAATTACCATTACCAATAACAATAATGTGTTCTTACATTCTGTTCTTAAAACGATACATATCAAACTGAATCATACCAAATTTTCCATAGCGTTCGTGAATGCTGAAAGAATAATACTATGATTATTATTATTTTGTATTTAAAAAGTCTTCTTACATCACAACTGTGTGACTTCTTTTTCAGATGAACGTGTTGGCAATTTAGTTCTTGTGCTGAATGATAAGTCAGTAATTCCACAAGTAAGGTCTCAGTTGACACTTATTGTTCGAGGCATGTATTCAAATCCACCAAATCACGGAGCTCGCATTGTTGCTACTGTGCTAAACAATCCGGCATTATATGAAGAATGGTATGTATGATGTTTGCAATATATGTTTATATTTTCTAAAACGTCAAATTAAATTCGATAGCATAGAATTCTTCCTCACCTTTGATGTTCTCCAATTGAACAAAAAGTAAGAGAAGTTGACATTTTCCCGTAATATTATTTGCTATAAGCTATGTATTATTCTTTAGCGTATAGAAATATTTACACGAATAATATTTTTAAATTGGTATTGTATGTTTACCTTTTACTGCGTTTTCAAGAGTTTTCCTGTATATTTTCAGTCACTCATTCTGTGACATTTCTCAACAGATGGAGTAGCTCACATGACCACCGAATCATTCGATGAAAATATTTTGCTCTTTAAGTGCAAAGGTTCTAAAATTTAAAAATTTAAAAACTGACCTCTTGATAAACTTGTTTTTATAGAAAAAAGAGTTCTTGAAGAAATTTCTTGATGTGAGAATTGGAATATTTTACTAATGTTTTATGAACACCAACTATGTGCGAGTCTTACTTAGGCACTACATCTTCATTTCTGATAATTTACGCATAACATCTAATATCATTACGGATTTTAAATGTTTACTGATAAATGTTTAAGCTGCAATATTCGACGGAGCACGCAGCTGCAATATTCGACGGGAGGGATTTAGAAAATTTATCAATTACATTGATATAGATATAAAAGGAAACTCCTACCGAATTCGCCCATTGGCCTTATCGTGACAGGAACAAATAGCCTCGCTGCTGATGCCCCTATTAAGATGAATCACCTCCTGGAAGTCAGTGCAGACATAGTTCATTGCCTTAAGTACCGTGTAGTGAAATGCCACATATTATAAATATTACACTATAAAATAGTAATTATGTTTCAGCAACAACATAAAATACTGTTTTCGTTGCTTATGATTCTGATATATTTATTTATATTGTATTTTTCTTTATATTTATTTATTTATTTATTTTTGATAAGTACGCAAAATGCCGCTTGCTGTCGGATCTTGCTAGATTTGTGCTCAGTTTTATGAAAGTTTTATTTGTATATCTGAAGTATTTTAAATCAACTATCTCATTACGAAACAGGGATGATATGTGATCGTTTTTCAAGTTATGTTTCACATTTTATTTAAATATTATTCTATATTTAAGGAAATATAAGATAAAACTTCAAATGCATCAGTGTCAAACTTATACGTGTACTGTGGCAGTGACAGTAGGGAGGGAAGTTTCTTGTTGGTAGTGTTTCAACTCGAGGAATATAACGTAGCTGTGTCTTGTTCTGAGCGTGGAAAAATAAATCTGTGTAGTGAAAAATTAGGTTGTTGACATGCACTTACCATATTTCAGACATTGCATAATTCCTTTGACAATACAGAATGATACTGACCTATTTCAGATCATACAAATGATGGTCAAATGTGTACCATGACCACCTTCAATTTGTATGAAAAATTACATGTTAAAGATGTGCATGGCTATAGTGCCACAATAAATTTTTTTGGTATCTTAAAATATTATCAGATCGAGTTACTCTTGCAGTGAAGTGAGGAAAGAGGAAGCTGCAATTTCAAGGTGTTATAAAAAGTTAACAAAATGTGATGATAACTTTTTTACTGTATACTATACTTCCAAAGCTTTCAAACCATACCAAAGACATGAGAGGAAAAACATAAAGTGTTTGAAAAAGTATGAAACTTGGAGAAAATGTGTTGTGCATGTAATTCGGAAAATTTCCTGTGCCCAAATGAAGAAACATAGGATATATTCTTTGCGTGGAACAAATACTATGAAAATATGACCACTCAGGAAAAATGTTAATTGCGTTCTACCTGTATGTAAACTGCAGGTAAGAATTTGCTATCAAAAATCGAAAATTTGGTTTTGACGATTTTCAAAAAACAGTCTCTCAACCTCTCTCCCCCCTCCCTTTAAAAAAAAAAAACAGTAAAGTCTAATGTAAAATATACGTGACTGGCAACACTGTCAGTAACAGGTTGCAACATTGCAGAAGCAAATCTGAGCCTGCATGTAAGTCAGGGCTGTTATTCTGTGCTGATGTAGAAGTGATGCTCTGCAGTCAACATGTCTGTTGTTAAGTCATTTAGCAAGGATAGAGTAACGTGTGTAGACTATGAAAAGAGACACAAGAAACTTGCGCATACACAAATGAGAGAAGTTTTACGAGGGTTGGTGATCTTGCTAGACCATTGCAAGAATGTCTAGGACCCCAGGTAACTGTATTACCAACACATGACATATGCAGAAACTGTTCTAATCGTTACAAACTGGAAATTAGTGCACTGACACACTTCTCTGGAAAAAGCCAGGTGATGTGTTTATCTTCAGTGTTGATCCATAAGTGCCCTCAAAGTTAGCATTTCTGTTTGGGATATCTCTATGTCTCTTATCAAATAATCAAGCAAAGTAAAGCCCAATGGGATGAAAGGTTATGTTGAAAGAAAACTGAAATTGATGAAAACTACATTTACGGGTGCTTCAACTTCAAAACTGTATGAAGTGTTTGATATGCCGCAAGTGCAGTTGACGTTTGAAAACAGCCCAAACTGCCAGAAATATGACATGTAATTTCGTAATCTGTATATAGCATTGGCAACAGCTTCACATTCTGAGAAGCTGGAATTGCTTCCTCTTATACGGGATTGTATTTCAATAAATAAATAAATAAAATAATCAACAAGTTATACCAATAATTTAACTCCTAAAGCACGAATAATAAAAAAGGATGAAAGAATCTGGCAGGAGGCAGACTTGCACACTTGTACATTCATTACCGGAAGAAACAGTTTAAACTGCAACGTCATACTACCTAAATGACGAAAAGGACTGTACAAGACAAAGCATCAACAAAACCAATGTTGTAACCGTTAGTGAAGACGACTTGAAAGTGAAAAAGGTAAAACGATTTGTGACGGGATCAGTGAGAGAGATATATATTGCACTGAAACAAGAAAATCCATCTATGAAAGTAGGCCTAACAAAATTTTACCCCTTACGTCCAGTGTGGATTAAATATCAACCAGTGAAGGAAGTGTTCACATGGATGCTATCAATCTCAAATTAATCCCATTGGCCATGAAAGGGTTTATAGAAAGGAATCGAAAAAATTATGGACTTGCTAATGTTATATTTGTGTAACACTCCTCAGGATCAGTGGTGGCTACAATAATGTGGAGATTATTTAGGAGGGGAAGGAGTTACGAAAGAAATTGTGAAGATATGTGCCATTTAAGAAGGGAGTTATTGACGAAAGTTGTTAACATTGATCAATTTGTTTCAAAAATTTGGATTGTAAAAGGAATGTGTCATGCCCACATTCTCCGCATTTAAAGAGAAGCCATTCCGGTTGAGGAACGATCAGTAACACTAACAAGCAATAAATTGGTATTAAGCTTCGATTTTTGCAGAGAACTAGATGGTTGTGTTGCAGGAAGAAATTCAAATTTATCGCTGGCAAGTGTCCCAAATCATATTTACATGTGTTGCAAACTTCCATATTAACACACACAGCTTTGCAGTGGTTAATGATGACTTGACATATGATAGTACGATGCACTGTCTGCTGTACAGTTGATCATCTTATCTGCACTATGTGATTCTACGAACCTGTTTGTATCTGATGATGCAGCCTCTCATTTCAAAAATAGATTTCAGTTATTTGAACTACAATCACGTGTGAGTACTAGTGTTACAAGGAAATTGCTGTTTGCTGTTACTGGGCATGGAAAAGGTCCGTGATGGGCTAGGCGGTTTAGTGTAACAATCCAGCTAAATTTAACCTGCAACATGAGCCTGTTGATGCAATCAGAAATGCAAAAGAATTTGTTGGAACACTCTCTCCACTAATAAAGAATATACCGGTAACATTGCTTATTATTATTATTATTATTATTATTATTATTATTATTATTATTATTATTATTATTAGACAAATATTCTGTCGAAGAATAGCGCTTAAGGAAGAGTAGGTGAACGTTAAAACTTGTGATTGGAATTCAGTCCAGCCACTCTTGGATTGCATCACGTGAACTTTTCATTTTCAGAACTGTTGTGTACACGAAAAGACTAGTTCATTTAGTTTAGTAAAGAAATCAAGTTATACTCTGAATGGATTTGTGGTTATGATTATGTATCTTTTGTATTTGACCATCAGTGGTGGGTAAGAAAAATAACTCACGTCTCGCAAGAAATGGAAAATGTCACAATGTCGTTCATGTCCCCATATGGTCCAGCAAATAGTTTTAAATAGCCTTCTTTGCAAGATGTGTGTACGATTTCGATTTCGTCCCTATTTCAATTGGACGCTCTGTTTGTCTATACAAATTTCATGAAACCCAAGTAAAAGCTACAAAAGATATTTTTGCACAGCTGAGGTACCGCTTACGAGTGCTTTTTATCCAAAATAAACTGGTCTTTGTAATTATTTAACCTGTTCCATGTCAGTAAATTTACTTATATTGGTACTATGATGATATACACAACTTGGATGTGGAATTCAAATCAAAAGCAGTGATGTTAACTGTACACGTTGTTTACTGGATTTTACTACTACATACCAACTTACATATCGCGCATTAGCAAATGTCATATCTCGCTCCATACAAAAATAATACGAAGTCTGTCTTCACAGCATTATAGAACAATATGGTACGCTATGGATAATTTTTATGTAAATCGAAGTGGAAAGTTTTAAGATATTGCTTTTTGAAAACCGTCAAAATTTGAAATTTTCAACTTTTGATGGCTAATTCTCACCGAATTAACATTTTCCCTGAGTTGTCATGTTTTCATAGTAAATGTTAAAAAAAAAAAAAAAAAAAAAAAAATCTTTAAAAAAACTTTTTCTTTATTTGGACGCAGATAACAAAATTAAGTGCACAGATTTGTTTTTAAATACAATTTTTCAACACTGTTTCTCTATGTTCATGTCTATGTTTGGTATGTTTTGATAGCTTTGAAAGTATGGTATTATAATAAAAGCACACAAGATTGCCATTGCTTTTTGTAACACATTGAAGTTTCAACTTCCTCACTTGATTGCAAAAGTAACTCAATCTGGTGATTTTTCAAGGTGCTATCACACTGTTCCAAACCACCGGACACCAAAAATATTTTACTGTAGCTTTATGGCCATGTACATCTTCAACATATATATTTTTCATGCAATTTGAAGGTTGTTTAACTCAGAGTGTTCTTACTGTCGCTAGATACTTACATCAAGTGTAATGTGTGTTCCTTTTTATATGATAACAAGTCATACATTTCTCAGTGTTTCTTCTTGCATTAAGTGTATTATAAATTCGAAATGCTTTTATTTCTTGAATACTGATTCTGAAACAGTACAGAATTGTAAGGAATGTTTAATATTTGTATTTTATGAATTATACTAAAGTTCCTAAAATTTCAAGTGACTGTGTGACTTAAATTTTCTCATCGTGAGCCATGTTGTTACTTTATATTTTGTAGTAGACGTGTTTTTATTCATTGTTACTAATGATAACTCTACACGAGTGTCACTTACGAGATTACTAACGTGATATAACCCCGACTGTGTACCCATTATTATTACTTTAAAAACATATATCCATCTGCATACTTTCGTTTTATCTTGTTTGGTATAAAAGTAAAATTTCGGAAGCTGTTTTCAGAAATTTCGGGTAGCAGTACAATCTATTGTCACTACAGCCCTTTATTTCTTCAGTATGACTTGCATACATTGTGGACAGCTCTTATGTCATCTGTTTATTCATGGAAGAATGAGCTTTCTATACTTAATAATGTTCTTCGCGTTTCAGGAAAGAATGTATTAGAATTATGTCTAATAGAATTATTGAGATGCGCAAGGGCCTAAAGGAACGATTACAACAGCTAGGCACACCTGGAACTTGGGACCACATTACGCAACAAATTGGCATGTTCTCATATACTGGATTGAATCGTAAGTATAGACTATTATCAACATGCAGTATCATCAATATTTCTTGGAATTATTGTAGTATATGGAAAAAATATTTGTAACACATTTCTGTTCGTAAAACTCGTGTAATACTTGGACTTCCCTCAGATTTAAAGAGATGCATGTAGAAGCATTGTTTGTCTTATACATCGGAAACAACTTTGTTTGTCCACGCAAACAAGTCCAGAGTCTATACCATGCTGCAGTATCAAGCTAAAACAACTACGGAGGACAACGCCGCACTGTCCGTTACAGCATATGGACAAAACGTATATTCTTTATGGGTGGTCCCCCTCTCAGTAATCGCTGAGTACGCTCTATTGCTTCCTTATACGCATAACTGTCATACAGTAATGAATTTAGCGATATGATTTTCTAGAAAAGAGACATGCTCTGTACGCGAACCAGATTTGCAGTACGAGAAGCCGCCTTCCCGTAGACCGTCCATACGACCCTGTTTGAACACTGTCCGAATACGTTTTACCATGGTGAGCACGGACACATTCCTGTCTTTTCTTTTTAGTGTCGCAATCTTCATAAACAGCAGTGCCTTTACTGTTGCTAATTGTGGTGTCTACAATTATTTTAAAAACACATAGTCTCTCACATATAAGTTCCAGCAATGGTAAAAATTCCGATTCTACATCATGCGAGTTTTTAATACTTCTTTTCACTAGCCAACTACGGCCCTCAGCAAACCTCTTCATCTTGACGTAGCGATTTTCTGTTTTAATACGTCTTTATTATAGGTTGTATGGCATCTTCCCCTTATTCCTTCCACCACGTCCTCATCTTACAGTTTCCTCCAATGCTCCAGTCAGTTTTTTTTTTTTTTTCAGTTTTTAATTCTATCTAAAATTATTCTTTAGATTATACCAGGATTGGCTGGTTTAAACCTGCTGTTAAAAAAGAAAAAAAAAAAACCTCCCCCCCCCAAAAAAAAAAAGAATGAAAAATGCTTTAAATTGTGTGAATTTCATAGTGATGTTTCTACATATCAAACTATCTGCATTAGTTTTATCTTCCTTTTCACCTTTTAATCAAGGCGTCTCATGTTCGATTCTCGGTCAAACCACAACCCTTCTTTCAAGTGTAAACCAAGTAGCGATTCGGATGTCACTTTAAGCGAAAGTCTTTTTACCTCGGTATTACATAAGATTGTTAAGCCTAAATACAGGAAACAAAACCAAATTTTGTATTTCTGCTTGCTTGAATGCCTGTTTTATAGAAATTGGCAAAATTTATCGACTACCTACGTAGCTTTCAATATTAGCTTGGATTGTACTTTCAGTTTTAATTTTATTGAATGATATCTACACACTAAATTTGTAATTTAATCCCTCAGTTTTAGCGTACTGATTGTGATATGTTGACCTTAAAATTTTACCTGCAAAGCAATAACGGGATTTTCCCGTCGTTTCTTTGCATTTGAAGTAATAACAGGATTTTCCCAATGGCTAAGGCAAGAGTTTCCAGATTTATATATAATTCTGTATAATGGTTTCATTCGTGAACTGTTAATATTTTTGTCCTCCTGAAATTACTCTTGTCACAATTAACAAGTATATAAAGATCAGTACAACGTATTTTTATCAGGAGTCCTTCATGAGTGAATCGGTAGACTCATCGCATTTCTGGCCAATTAGTCCCGGTTTTGAGTCCAAATGGAGGGCAATTTCTCTCGGATGTAAGCCAAAAAGCGTTTTGGATTCCACTTTAAGCTTTTATGACCCCTTCCAGCATAACCCCGTTGTTGCATAATAATACCAAGGCGAAACAAACATACTTATTTCTGTCCATATGCAATATAAATACATAGAGCAAATTATTAAAAAAAAAAAAAAAAAAAGTTTAAACAAACAACCTTTTTTTTAAAAGAAAAAACATGGTTTTTGCCAACCTTGGATTGTACTACTCATTCATAACATTTCGTTTTCCGTTCGACCCAGCTAAATTTATCCATTCTTGTTGTCCACATGTCATAAGCTTCCATTCTTTTCCATAGCTTTTGCTTACGATTCATATTTCTGCAGCGTACAGACAATATAAACATTTTGAGAATTTTTCTTAATTCTTTATTCAAATAGCCATAAAATAAACTTTTTCCTAAGTGCTTCTTTCACAATTTCTATTTTTGATTTTATATAATGTTCATACTTCACTAATAGTACTACCCAGATACCGAAAATTGGTCCCTTGTTCTTTCTCCCTTTTACGTATTTGATTGCGACTGCTTCGTTCCAGCCACCAGTACTTTTGTCTTTCTAACGTTCATACTCATTTCGTATTCTTGGCATCTTTTTCTTCTAGTATTTTATTAATTTTCCTTTTCAGCTTCCGCAATTAGCACTATAGCATCCGCAAACAATATAGACCAACAAAGGTTATTACCAATCTACCGGTATGCAATGACCTTTACAAGCGATAATATAAAATGAAATGAAATCTTTCAGTTTTACGTCCCACGGTTATGCCGGTTAGATTAAAGGAGACGGTGATGATGAGAGATGAGTGAAATGGTGGAATGAAGAAAGTGGGAGGAAACGGGAGAACCCCGAGAAAACCCACGAGCACGGCGTTTGTCCACCACAAAGTTCACTTGGCGGGGGCTGGGATCGAACCCAGGACCCCAAGCACCAGAGGTGAACGCTCTACCACTGAGCCACCGCGCCCCCCTACAAGCGATAATAGTGACACCTAGCATGAAGTGAATGACATCATTCATAGTCATATATGGCCCTCCCAGTTGACCTAGTCGCTAGCTTGCGCGTCATTGGTGCACGAGGTCCTGCTTCGATTCCCAACAGGGAGCGTTGAAATTTGAATCCGTTACGGTCGTTTAGATTCCACTTTAAACTGTAGGTCCACGTCTCATGTTGTCTTGCTACTGAAAACGAACGCTAAGCTTCAACTCATAATAACTTGCTGTAAACCATCTGTAAATCAGTTATCGTAAAAACTATAATGGCCAGCAGACAGTTAAAAATATCTTTAGGATTTGGAAGTAGATAAACATTTTTTTTTTCAAGCACGTTGTTCAAGGTCACCGTATAGTTCACACAACCTAAGAACTCCATTTTTTTCTTCACGAGGGCCATATCGGTTGCCCAATCGAAATGGGCTATATGTTTCCAGATACCCTGCCTGACTAAGACCTATTTTACTTGATCGGCAGCAGTATAAGGTAATTGTAATATTTTCTGAGTATTGGTACTATATCCGTTTTAACGAGAATCGAACTCTTGAATCCGTAATTGGTATATATAGGTTAGAAGGGAATAATGATAAGTTATTTACATATATTGATGCTAAATTCTTCATATCAAAACTTATTTTATTCCGACTTATCAATGTTAAAAAATATTACCACTATAAATTTATTAAATAACATGCCTCATTAAGGATCTACCGTGATAAGATAGAGCATGTTAATTGTGTATATTTAAAAGAATTAAACTGCCGTCTTGGCAAGATAAGGTAAGCAAGCTAGTGGTCTCAGTCTGCAAATGAAAAATTAAACCTTCTTTCTAATGCTCACCAATCCTGAAATTCTTCCTTTCCCATTGAGATTTAATGATGAAACCCTCATCTCTTTTTCCATTATGGTATGGTATCTGAATTGATCTTGAAATTAATACATCTTTTACCCCCTCATTTTATATTTCCTTCTCCTAATAGCAATTATTCCACTTGACATGAAATTGCTAAACTCATGTTATCTAATTACCACTTCTCTCCTATTTAAAATAGAAGCAGCCTAATTTTGTATCTGAATATCAGAAGTGATAGAAAGTATAACATGATTTAGATTGTGTAATCTTTATACATCAGTAGTTTTCAAAGTCTGTGCAAAACCAAAAATAACAGAAGGTGTCAGACAAACCTGTTTTATTTCTCAACGCAGCACTTCATCCACCGATGTTCAAGCTTGACGATCTCTTTAAAATAATAGAATTTGTTTAACCCAACAGAATAGGCATTGGTTTCTACAATGGCCCCTTCATTTGATGCAGATCGGATTCCCCCAAGCATTTCTTGAGATTAAAAAACAAGAAATTGCTCGAGGGGGCCAAATCTTGGAATAGGGAGAATGTTGAACAAGTCGTAATCGTAACTCGATCAATTTTGCGATAAGAATGCCGAATGAGTGGACAGATGTGTTGTCCTGATAAACGAGAACATTTTATAGGCCAAATGTGGACGTTTCTATCGCAGGTCGGATTTTAGACGGTGCAATAACAATTCATATGACTGACCTTATGGATTGGAGAAATATGCAAGTTACCGAGGATGGTTATTTAGTAAAAACCGAGGATGGTTATTTAGTTTTCTTTGAAAATTGACATTATTTCGCAGCATTTTCCCCCATCGCTTCCGATCTTTCAAAACTCCTCGTATATACATCGAAAACAAATATATAGTTCTAGTTGTGTTTCATTAGAACTAATCTAAAAATTTATAGGTAAATTTCGGTAAATCTCGACATGGTATACTTTAAGATTTTATTGATAAACTGATAAATTGTTTACTTTCGCTATTAATAAAATTTAAAAAGAAAAAAATAAATGGGACTAGAGGTCAAATCATGTAATATATTTGCTGTTATTCATTATGTGACGACACATCACAGTTCTTTTATTCCCAAAGCAGTAAAGGTTAATAATAAATTCTGTTATTTAAAATGTATTTATATGTTTGCAAGTAGTATGTGCCTCATTGTTAGGTCTGTGTGTGTCACTGTTAGGAGCAATCAAACAACAGTAGTAACAATCTACTACTTAATAGTGTATATTTTCATATACAGTAAATAAATAAATAAGTAATGTACTTCAACAAAATAAAAATAAAAATACTTATCAACTGCGCCAGATTGACAATGAATGACAGTTTTAAACGCCATAAACATTATTTTTTCCCGAAAACTGTGCATGAGAATTTATTTCAGCTTGATGACATTGTCGAAAGACATATATCAATCGATAAGTGTTAAACGAAAATTCATTTAAGCATTAATGATAGTTGTAGGCTCTATCTTATTGACCTTACTGTATTTTACCGTCTTGTTAATGTCATAACGAAGAGCTTGATTTGCATATACTTCAGTATCGATGTAATAAGTGACATCGTTATCGTATAGGATCAATATTTAGGTTTTAAAAACTTAATGGCTAGTGCGCGCGTTCACCGCATTGAGATCTATCGATTGCTGTATGTCTCATATTTAGACAATTTCTTTTTCCGTGAAACTAATAATCTTGTAGGATTTTAAATTTCTTTTAGGATTTCCGTTTCTTTTATGTAATTTAATTTCCTTTTTTTTTTTTTTTTTTTTTTTTATAATTCTAAATATATCTACCACCGTTGTGTAAAATAATAAGTAGAAAGTTTCTCTAATTTTAACTAAAAGGAACAATACATCTCAAAGTTTACTAATTTATAGGTATTTCTAATTCCAATCACTCTATTTTATTATTTGACTTCTATGTGGCTTTTAAAATATGTGCAAAGATTCACCAAATATATGTCAGATGAAATGATGATAAGAGCACTTGTCAGTCACAGCACATACCAGTTAGAAATACTTTACTAAAAACTGAAGGAGGCAACCTACTATTGCGATAGCCTATATATACTGTCATGGAAAGAGGTCGTGGGTTGTGAGCAGGCCCGTATTTAGGTATAGTACGTTCGTTATCCTCCTATACAGTTGCTGTCCCATGCCGACACACCGCGGGTGGTGGAGGATGTCACTAAACTCAGTATGGGGGCTTTTATGGTTGGTTGAAAGAAAGTGGGTGAGGGTGACAGATCTGTAGTTGCCACATTTTCCTTTTTGTGTTATTTCTATTTTTTTTAAGTACTATGTTAAAACCTAATACCTAAGAATTTTGTATACGAGGAAACGATTGCAAAATTGCTAATATACGTATTAAAAAGTGATTAGCAAGGGATAATATTAATTATTATCATTATTTAAGTATTACGTTTTTCCTACAGAGTGCCAAGTAGATTTTAAATGAGTATATATGATTTTTTTTTGTTTGTTTTGTTTTGTTTACTGGATTCGTAATGACTTAAAGAAACAAGCAATTGGAATTGTGCATTTCAAAAAATAAACCTTCATAATTATGACAAAAACGCATTAACATGAATTCACGCAGATGTTCATTTCTAATTTATATTTAGTGAAATGCTACTGGGTTGCTTTCATTCTACATCTTTCTACACGGCTAATTAAGCATAATTTATTGTTAGGATATATAGTATTAGACTAGTGTTGCTCCCGAGATGGTATGTATGTTGTAAATTCGAGATGAGATTAGAAAATTGACAATTCTCGTCTCATTTTCGAGACTAAAATCTAGACGAGAGATAAATTTCACGATTCTGGTGGGCAACTCCAGCTTATCCCAGTCTTAGTTCTCAGACCTCGTTTATTGATACATGAATCATAGCATAAAAATCATACATTGATAAATGATTGTACGAACACAATGTGGAACATTTATATTTTTTTTAGATGGAGGATACACCATATAGTCCAATGATAAATTGGTTTGAATATTATATCACTCCCTTCATGAACCTCTCGTTACGCTGAAGGATTCTGAATACAATACTCAAACTTCGAAGTAGTCGGTTACATCTACAACTACTGGATGTAATAGAGGAATAATATCACAGAAAGAACGTGTTTCTGAGTTCATACTGTTTTCGTTCTATGGCGATAAATGTTGAAACCAAAAGTCGTTAATTTGAACCACTTCAGCTTGAATAGAGGGTAAAGGGAGGGTATAGAATCTATTCTTGTGACGCTGAAGCGATTGCAAAAAAAGGTGCTTCTCAATATCTTTTACAGTTCTTGCTCGGAAAATCAGTATTGAAACCAGAAGTACTGTTAATTGAACCACTTCTGGTTTCGATAGAGTGTCGAAGATAGTAATAATGTATATATTCTTGAGACATGATTCGATTACAGAAGAGTGCTTTTGCTATTACCATTTTTGTAGTATAGACAAACTCGTTCTGTAAGACTTCCGACACTTATACATAGCATAGTTTGAAAACCTAAATAATCGGTTCATAAATTTTGTATGTGAATTTACAAAATGAAACGAGACGAGGACATCTTTTTCGATATTCGAAACTAGAGAAAATAGTTCTTCAAAAGCGAGACAAGATGTGACTTACAAAATTTACAAGGTGAGACAAGGAAACCTTTTTCTCGTCTCGTCTCGTCTTGTCTCGTGAACAGCACTATCAGATACATTTATTATTGGTAATAGTAGAGATGCAAGGGCTCGGAAAAAAAACGGCTTTTTTGGAAAAAAACTCGGTTTTTTCTGCTTTGCTTTTTTGCTTGGGAAATTTTGGGCTTTTTTCAAAATTCTGCTTTAAATCGATAAAGCAGACTTTGTTTCGCTTCTCTATAACACAGAAAGTCATTTAAATAGTGGTTGATGCCGATAATAATATAAAACCTCGAAAGTAAACCATGAATTTCGAAAAGATATTTTAAACAATTTTACTTCAACATTTTTACATTATGAATTCCAAAGGATTAACCAATGTATATAATAAACACATTTTAACCTCCTATATACAAAAGTAAGCAGAGTTGGCAAGAACCATGGTTGTTTCTGAAAATGCCAAAAACCCGTTTTGGGGGGGCAGTTTAAACCAGGCTTTTTTGGAGTTTAAACCAGGTTTTTTTGATTTAGATATTTTGCTTTATGTATTTGTATTACATATTCACAGAAATAAGTTTGTTTCGCCTTGGTGTTATTATTCAACAACGGGGTTATGCTGGAAGAGATCCCATAAGCTTAAAGAAGTCCGGTCAGTAAATTTCTTAAATTGAGAAACTCCCGCCCTAGCCATCGGGAAAATCCCGTCATTCTTTTAAATGTAAAACAATAACGGGAAAATCCTGTAAAATTTAATTTGCATGTAAAATTTAAAGGTCAACGTATTATAATCAGTACGCTAAAACTGAGTGACACACAATCATAGTCAACGTCTTGCGAATAAAATCAGAAAAATAAACACACTGCTGAACAAGACTGCACTTATTTAATATAAAAACACATTTACACGTGACGTTTCGATCTTCTATCCAAGATCCTCATCAGACGTGAGTGTACGTCTGATGAGGATCTTGGATAGAAGATCGAAACGTCACGTGTAAATGTGTTTTTATATTAAATAAGTGCAGTCTTGTTCAGCAGTGTGTTTATTTTTCTAAAACTGAGGTATTAAATTACAAATTTAGTATGTAGGTATCATTGAAAGTCCAATCCAAGCTAATGTTGGAAGCTAAGTAGGCAATCGATAAATTTTACCAATTTTAATCAATATATTTAAGCAACCTTCGCTTCTTTATAAAACAACAGGCATGCAGAAATATATAATTTGGTTTCGTTTTGTATGTTTAGGCTTAACATCCTTACGTAATACCGAGGTTATCAAGGAGAAGACTTTCGCTTAAAGTGACATCCGAAAGAGTACTTGGTTTACACATGAAAGAAGGGTTGTGGTTCGACCGACAATTGAACATGGGACACCTTGATTAAAAGATGAAAAGGAAATAAGACTAATGCAGATGGTTTGACATGTGAAACGTCACTATGAAGTTCACACGATTCGCATTTTTGTTCTTTTAATTTTTTTAGTTTAAACCAGTTATTTTTTTAAAAAAAAAAAACAGCTGGTGTAAACGAGCCAACCCTAAGAGTAAAAACTTCTTTCAAAAAATACACAAATAACTAGCAAAATTGTATGTAGTATTTTTACTTCAAAATATTCCATACCCTCTTTTTGAAACAAAATAAAATTAAAATAAAACATAAGAGAAATACTTAGATTCGTATGATACAATTAAAGGCTGCACATGGTTCTGTATATTCTTGAAATTCTACAGTCAAGTTTTTTATAACCACCATCAAGGGCGCCCATCAGGGGGGTTAAGGGGGCGCTTGCCCCCCCTAGAGGAAAATGTACTTCAGAATATCTAAAATCCAATAGGATTTTTACATTAGTTACAGCAAAATTTGAAACTATTTTTGAAACGTCGCTTATACTTCCCCTCCTTGGAAACCACAACATGGGCGCCCTTGACCACCATCACGGTTTACCCAGTCCTCAAGTTTTCTGAATTTTTAACAAGAGGGATTCAACATATCATTACGGAACAAACAAAAACAAAAAAAAAAAAAAAAAAAAAAAAAAGACTACGGAATATATTTAAGTTAAGTTAAATACAACTGCACAACAAACGTGACTGAGTGATTGGCTTTTGCGCTTCTATCGGGAAGTCCGGGATTCAACCCAGCATTCGACCATTCTGACAAAGCCTTCCTTCATTCCATCTGAGAATGTAGAAATAGTGCAGTGCGTGTACTGGCCGACTAGGAGTGTAGGAGTTGGCCGACTTCCTTTCTTATTGTTTTTAAATCGTTATTATTACTAATTACCAGCAGTGACGGTTTTGCGAAGGTTAGAGGATCGGTCTTTCGGACTGAAGCCTGTTCTCCAAAGTTGTGGAATGTCTAAAACGAACGAAATATCTATTAGTTATGCCTTTACTCATAAACTTTAAGCTCCCGTCAAATAAAAATTACGAATGTTTAGAAAAACTAAACATTAGTAGTAAGAAAACCCCTCCCAAAACACTTTTTTAAATTCGCCACTGATTCTCAGTATAAAATGATCTTCAAGGTTGTATCCGGAAGATTATTGCTAAACATATAAGCGAAATTGATTATTGTTTACTATTGATTATTTGTATAAATTGGTATTCAAGTTTGTATCTGGAAAATTATTGCTAAATCATTGCACAACTACAGTATAACAGAAATGTGCAAATACGGTTTGACGGACATATTGAAAAACGTATGCTTTGACGGATATATAGGAAAACGTAAGTTTAACTTATGTGCTAGAAGCTGGAGTACTAAGCTCTTAGAAATGAAACACGGATGACAAATTAAAATGATCTAGAGAAGGAAAAAAATGTCGATAACTCAAAAGTTAAAATAAAGTTAAATAACCTGTAAAATTGCCCTCAAATACTACATTCTTCATGTTAGCTTTAATTCGTAAAATATGTGCTCCATCCATCTTGATGGTGAATTACAGAGCTAAATATGGCATTCAGGTCGTGGAAATCTTATCTAACTATAGAATATACTATAAGAAAGCTATTTGGATAGAAAAATCATGAAAATGAAAAAAGCCAAAATTTCCAAAATTCTCAGTTTTTTTTCCAAAAAAGCCGGCTTTTTTGCATCTCTAGGTAATAGTATTCAATCTGTATTACATAATAGATTGCGTCTATTACAGTACATTTCTTTGGTTTTGCTACAGTCAATAGGTACTATTTATATAGTGCTTATTATTCTATTGCTATAATATTTAATCAGTGTTCAAGGGAGACGTTTATGTTTGTTGTGTTACATTGCTCTAGTTTCACAGCAAAATGTTTACTTTATCTTAGTTACGGGAAAGTAAAAGAAAAGTGTGTTGTGTAAAAGATTTTTAAAAATTGGCAAAAAAAAAAAAAAAAAAAAGGAAAAGGAAAGAAAGAAAAGAAAAAGAAAAAAGGAAAAATAAGTACTGACCATTTCTTAACAATTTGGAAAGACATAAGGCAACGTCGTACAGGCATTGATGGATCGGTTTTGCCAGCGGAAGGATTGTCCGCTGGCGTTATTTGAGTACTGTTTTTTTGAAAAAAAAAAGACCTTTCCTTTGAATTTCTGAAACTGTATAAGAGGATAGCGAACCAACTATAAGTGCTATTCTGTGCTCGAGCACAAGGCAGCAGAATTTAGGGAGTTGCAAAATTTTTGATTTTTTTTTTTTAAAGATTCACAATAAAGTAATATTTAAAACTGGCAACCCGCAGACTCCCGTGCAAGCGCGAGAAAATACGTTAATGTGTTTAATTCACTCTAATTATAGTAGTTACTAACATCGTAATCATCATTGAGAGAGTTAGGCCATTTAAAATTACGTGGTAACTTTTGTAACTTGTAATGCATAAAATGCTACTCAACAAGAGGAGATATGTTTGCAAAATCACGGCTTGTTTCCTTGTTTGAGTCATAAGTTTGTGCGGGGGGAGGGGAATTATTTAGAGTACAAGGGCGCACAATATATATAAATACAGGCCTGGTTGTGAGAAGCAACAGCCCGTCAAAGTAATCCGTAGCTCTCGCCTTCCAATTCAAAGTGAACTCTTACGGTATTTCTGGACAGTGTCAATCAAGTGGAAATCATAGGGACAGTTTTGGAGTATAGGATGTGTACCCAGCACTTCACATTCACTACCTGCCCAAAACTGCACCTATTATTGTAGACAGTTTCGGTAACACAATCTTCATGTACAGCAACCATCCTTTGATAACAACAATTGGCATGATGCCTTCAGCTATGAAGAACTGTTTCATAGCATGTTACCCTTTGCCAGGGAAATCCTGTAGGTTGTTGCCGACATCTTAATGTATGCTCATCTGTTCCATATGCGTTTTGGGATATGTTCATTGGAATTCATCTTTTCATTTAACCAATCGATGTAAATATAAAGGAAACCAATTAATGTATTTTGTCTATTTATTTTTCAGCTCGTCAAGTAGAATATCTTGTTAACACTCATCACGTGTATTTATTGAAGAGTGGACGTATTAATATGTGTGGATTGAACACTAATAATATAGACTACGTTGCAAAGGCAATCAATGAGTCCATCTTGAAGTTCCCTGAGTAGTAGTTCAGACAGTCTAAAAGACAGACGATGTGTAGTAATTTGAGTATGACCATAATCTTAGGACAATATAATGCGCAAACGGTACTACGTGCTGCGGTTCCACCATAATGTGCAAATGGCAAATTAAATATACAATATATTTTCATTTTCTATTTTTGGGTAGCATTTATAAATATGAACGCAGTTGAAATTGCCTTATTTAACATTGGTTTGAATTGTGAAATAATAGTTGTAAATTGATTCTTTTTACCAACACTAATACGTAAAATTGTTTAGTTGTTAAACGATAGACTATAATCAATTTCCTTGACGTGACAGCTTGATTGCATTAATATGATTCAGAAACAGATAAATTGGAAAGTACAGTTGGCAAAGTAAAAACATGAATTTCGGCAGTTGAAATAAATATTTCTATAGTTTATAATTTTTGATTGCTTCCATTGTGGAAAAACGTT
The DNA here is from genome assembly GCF_964235325.1 of Thermobia domestica. Classification (NCBI taxonomy): domain Eukaryota; kingdom Metazoa; phylum Arthropoda; class Insecta; order Zygentoma; family Lepismatidae; genus Thermobia; species Thermobia domestica. Next base: position 142,225,632 of record NC_137465.1, on the reverse strand, counting down.
TAGTAGTTACTTTAACGTACAATATTTTTTGATATCTTTTAACGATAGACCCTTTGCAAAGTAAGTATAACTTTTAGGGACATTTTCATATAAAGAATATTGTACTGCCCAGTGTGTTATGCAATTCAATATTTGGCAGCGCCAGTACCATCACGTGTGCATGCATTTTGTGTGTGTGTGTTTGTATGTGACATTTAATACTGTGATTCAGTAACCAGAAAAAAGATGAGATTGTAATAACGTTTACATCTAAAGAATAATATGTTTACTAAATCGAACTTGAGAACTAATATAATGAAGTAAGTTCAAAATAGCTATGACATTATGTGGTCACATTGAATGAAAAAAGGGATTTTCTTTGACAATTTTTCTTCTAGTTTTCGAACAGGGAACAGATTAGTGTATAGCTTTCTTTAATTTGAGGATATACTGCACTCTAATTTGTCAGCTCAATAAAAAGTAATTAACAAAAGAAAAAAATATCGGAATAAATCCAATTTTTAACATGACTGTACATGTCCTAGACAATTTGGATCAAGCAAACTCATTACTTCTTTCTTTTTTCATGCGAATCCAAATTGAAATTTTGATATATATGTGATGTTGGAAGAAAAAGGGATGTATGGTTGATTTTTTATTTATTATTTGTTGGTGTTTTTGCAAATATCAATTACAAAAGAGCTCAAGACCTTTAAAATGCATTGGAAGCAACATATCAGGAAATTATATCCAGTCACTGCCATTTATATTTCGCCTGTAGCGTACACAACGTATTTTTGCAAACTACTAATGGTCAAGGTTAAAATGAAGGAATATAATTATTGTTCTGTCATTTGGGTAATTTTTTACCAAATTGAAAATTATATTACTTAAAAGAACCTATGTAGCCTTTTCAAATTTGTATGTAGTATGCATGTAAGTCTTATCCAGATGTAATGAGCCACCCACCGGCATATTTACATTTCAATTCTATTGTCATCTGTTACTGAGTTATATAGGAATGTTGCTTTCTATTTGTATTGCTAAATTTACAATAGAATGGAACCAGATGGGTGATGAATTTCTGAATAAGACTGCATGTGTGTGTTTAGTGCATAATATACAAAATATGGTACCACGTCATTATGATAAGCATGTAGATACCCTAAATGTTCACTTAGAAGACTGACTAACATTTGCTTTATATTTGATACTTTTGTAGGGATTTCGTAAAGAATCAAAACCTATGATGAATATTTTAATATATGTAAAATATAAAATTGTTAGCCGTTTCTTTCCACAAACTGCGTGTAATTTCAATTTAAAAATGTTAGAGGGAAATAAATATATATGTATATTTTTACAGGAGATGAATCAGTATTTTGCCATAGTCTTAAATGTTAGATATTTGCCTTAGCAATAAAGGAACCCCAAATGATATAGAATTATGTTGACATGTGCATTTGTACTAGTTTTGTAGAAGACTTGTAAGAATGAATATGGTAATGGATATATGTTTTAAAGCTGTAATTGTTGCATCAAACTTGAACGCTGTTTTATAGATATATTTTGTACTGATGTTGTTGATTGTATGGTAAAGTAATTGTACCGTACATCTGTTCTTCCGTAATAAATATTACTGGAACTAGATGAATTTTGAGGTAAAAGGAGAAATGAGTAGTGTAAGTTGTTAAATGGAAGTAGTTATATCAACATTGTTGAATTTATTTTCTAGGAATATTGTTTTTACCCATATATAGACACCCCAGTAGATAAACATCATATACATATTGTATAATTGGTATTTGTGATCTAGTCACAACGATGTTGATGTGATAATAATGACTAATTTTTGCTGGTTATGAATTCAAGTATTATGAATAGATTATTTAAAGTTACTTGTTTCCCGATAATTGTAGCCATTTTCAAGAAAGAAAGAAAACGAAAACAATAATGAGTATTATATTATTCTAACAGTTTCTTGTCCTATTTATTTGTTTCAGTGATCCTTACGAGAAGTTTTTTACTGTAAGTAAATTTAAGAACTCCCTACTTTAACACGTTTTTCAGAGCATGACAAAAACCTGCTATTTCCATATAATATGTAAATCAGTGAAACATATGGCGTCTAATTCGGCTATGAAGACAGAATATCTTCAAAATGTAACATTACAACATTGCAATTGCTTAAAATGTTTTAGTACTGACAGCTTTATTTCGTACGAAGCTATCGAGAGCAATTTTGCCAGAGCTTTCTCATATTGAAGGCTTAAGAATGCAGAGAAATGTCACTATACTACAGGGTGAATACGAATTAAACGGGCGATATGGTTAACGTACACATCTTCGGCACGGGAGACTCTGGTTCGATTTCCGGTGGAAAATCATGTGGTTCGGATTCCACGATAAGCTGTAAGTCTGCGTCACATATAATCTCACTGCCGAAAGGGATGCTAAACTCGAATTCATCTATCCGTCCACTAATTAAGGGGGAAAGGGGGTGAGGATTCATCCTACGTTATATTTAGTAACTAAAATAAGATTTATACATTTGCATGTGTTCATCATCTGTAGATAGTAACTTATTAAATACAATGTTGTCAGTGTTCCAGATGGCCAGTGTGAGCTCTACTTAAGTCAATGCAGATCCAAGCTTAGAGATATAATGTGTCATTTTCACGTATTTTGCAACACATTTCAGTAGAAACTAATGTAAATTTCTGAATGATAATAGTTCGATGATGATCAATATTTCGAATGACAGTGACTGTAGGTTTGTCCTCCAAGTATCTCTAAAGTATCTTGTTGGGGAGAAGGAAGACATACGAGCGAACTGGTCATTCAGTTGATCCTCGACGACCTATCTGTATACTGAAAACTATTCATCCAGACGTTGACACACTATTTTGAGAGTGAACTTGCGCACAATCCTGTTTCACCATGAATGATTTTACAAAAGAAAAATCTATCATAACTTAATTCCACATTAGTTTTATTGGTCACTATTATGATTTGATTGATTGAAATATTTTTGATGATTGATTGAAATGTGACTTTCCAGTACACATTTCGGTCGATTAACACTTCACTGAAATGAAATTTGTCCTCGCCACTACGTATCACGAGTTTGCCTAAATCGTCTCTTTTCAATCGATTTTTCTTCGAATTGCAGTTGATGATCTAGATCATCCTTACTGAAAGCATAGATTAATCTTATAACATGGATGAAAATTAATGTCATGTCCCGTAATAAATTCTATAGGCAAGAATTCTTTATAGATAGTGCTTTGACAATCGGCGCTGAGAGAATTTTGTTCCATTTTCTTTCTTGAGACTTTCTCCATTAGCTTTAGTTCTAATTGATTGGAGTCTACTGGGAGCCTAAACCACTTCCCGTGGCATCAAATAACTTGTTTATCTTTAAGATAGTGTTACGTTCAGGTGCTGGAGGTCCCTTCGCTGAACTTCTACACATTATTGGTAATAAACTTTTATATATATATATTTCTATTCCTATTCCTAGATATATAATTCTATACTTTGATAACTCTTTACCATTCTAAATGAAGTGCACTTCCTCAACGATGTAAGTTAATTTTTTGCATATGTATATAGACAACGAAAGACTCTTACTAAGTATTGTTTTTACTCTTATTGATACAGATGCTTGACTAACGACAGAAACAAACATTTATCCAACGATGCAATGTAAGGGATATATTAACATTTCCCAACCGGGTCGAATATGATAATAGCATGGCTGATTTTACAACATATGTCTTCGCGTTGTCCTGAAGCAGAATAACACTTCTGCGATCCACAAGCACTGGCTTCACGGTATAGTTTTCCATGAACACTTTACATTTGCTGCATTAGAGTTTCATTAATCGTCTGGGAAGATGAAAGCAGTTTACGATACGTTATATTCCAAACAGTGCACCGAGTACATTTGTTTCGATGCAATTTTGGTTTCGATAGTTTGGGAGTGGATTCACGTAAACATCGTTTAGTATCGTAAAGAGCTTCTCGTCGCACGTGATCTTTTTGCCGAAAAATGGATCCTTTTCCTGGCGAAATAACAAAGGCATTTTCTTGCCTTCTCAGCTGCAGTCGAACTATCTCATGTCATACCGTTTCCCAAGCTAGTGGAAATGTTTAGTGAATTGTGTCTGCACTTCAATTGAGTGCTTCTTCCAATCCCTCATATGTTTTGGCCAAATTAGGCGCCTTGTGTGCCTTGTCGTCTGTTGATGTCCTGAAGGTTCATCGCAGTTCTTAAATTTAGTAAACCATTGCTGTAATGAGGGGCCCGCTCATTTACTACATCCTCCCTGAATGTTAAGTATAGTTTTCTTCCCGTTGCACTACTGTTTGTTTCTATATTAAGCTCGTATAACATGCAGACCTATTTAACGCTGTTTGGTACACATGATTGACGTGCTCCAACTCTGACGTGTCCGTTTAACTGTAGTTATAAGATGGAACTACTAACACATTATATACTGCGAAAAGAAATATGGAGGGAGCGCGTATAGTGCCACTACGTGAATATCTGACAATCGTTTTGAATACATAATTTTACAGCTCTTTACGCTTTGACAATGATTTACTTAAGCTTGTGACATGTCGGTGTCCTTGTTCCACTTCTTTCCACATATCCAGAACAGCTTGCCAGTTATACTGATTGGTTTTAAGGCTAATTTCCTTGTAGAATTCTAGTAAGGTCTGCCCATATATTTTCGAAGAGAATGAAGGTAGATCCTGTGTCCCCTAGTTCATTCTGTAAAATCATGAATTGAGATGTGATTGTTAAACTTAAAGCTATTTCTGTTTCGTCTTCAAATCTTGTAATTAAGAGTGGTGATTATAATAGTATAAATGTCTGTAAGTCTATACTTAAGATAAGCCCTATTAATTTCTCGTTCTTCATTTTGTTTCGAACATAGAACTTACGTACTGTTATCATTGGAAATGAGAGACCTTTCAATCAAAAATTATGGATATTGGCAATGTAGCAGTAACAAGTAAAGGCCGTTCATTACTTCCTCCATTATCTTCGTAAATTTTACTAAATACAGCAGTGACAATCAACAATATTGGAAATGTAAAAACTAAGTCATTTTGTATCTACAAAGTGCTGTTCAATGAACGAGACCCGTGAGCTCCTTCGTAGCTATATGGTTAGCGTATGTATCTTTGACGCGGAGATCCAGGGGTGAAGGGACATGGTGGCTTAGTTGAAGAGAGCTTATCTGATGCATAGAGTTCCTGGTTCGATCCCTTAGCAAGTTAGTTTCTGGTGAACAGCATCGTGTATTTTCTGGGGTACTCAACTTTCCTTCCACATTCTCATTCCACCAATTCTTTCATCATCATTCATTTGCTTAACCCTTTTAAGTTTTTTCGTTCGTTTTCGACCGATATTGTAGTCTTAAAGATTCGATTAAAAGAGAACCAAGAATGCTATTTAGTTCCGGTTTTTTCTACTTTCCAAGAGCCGAGCGTCAGACCATAGGGGGTATGACGTCATCAATGTACTTTTTTTTTTTTTTTTTTTTTTTTTTTACTGAGGTCTAACTTCAACATTTTTTGGTGAGCTTCTCTTTAATCCTAGAATCCTAACATTTTCCCTAAACAATCAGTGGACCAATTAGTTTTTATGAGAATTTTTTCGGATCTTTTCGTCAACATAGAAGGGGGGTTCAGAGGGACAAAAGGGTAAAAAAAAAAGGATATTTTTTGACCAAATATCCCACTTTCGCGATTCTTGCTCCGCTCGGCTACATGATAGGGATATTTGAGTGGTACTTTCTGAAAGCCTACTCGATTCTGAAGGGAACGACGTATGAATCATCATCCTACGATAATTAGGGACGTGTCAGGAAATTTTTGAAGCCTGTATCTTATCCTTGGGAAATTTCGGAAATATTCGCAGAAGAGGAAAATATTTTTCCCGCCCTTAGTATTGAAGATAGGAGATTGCTATTTGGCACAAGTAATTAGTACCATAAGGAATATTTTTGAAAGTGATTTCCAGATCTCTATGTTTACCCAGGGCCGCACCAGAGAGCCCCAAAAGGGAAAAAGGGAATTTTCAGCAAAAATCCCTATTTACTCAAATTTTCCCTCCTTAGGGACGTCCGAGGGACATGAGGGTAATACAATCTGGAAGTCTGCTCTATTCTGAAGAGAATGGTGTATGAATCGTGATCCTACGATAATTAGGGACGTGTCAAGAAATTTTTGACATTTATATATTGTATTCTGGGACATTCTGGGAATATTCGCAGAAGAGGAAAATATTTTTCTCGTCCTTAGTGTTAAAGATAGGAGATTGGTATTTGGCACAAGCAATTAGTACACTACGTAGTATTTTTGAAAGTGATTTCTAGATCTCTATGTTTACCCAGGGCTGCGCCAGAGGGCTCCAAACCGGGAAAAAAGGGATTTTTTCAGCAAAAATCCCCATTTTCCTCAATTTTTCCCTTCTTAGGGATGTCTGAGGGTCATGCGGGTGATACCATCTGAAAGGCTACTCCATTCTGAACAAAACGACGTATGAACCATAATTTTACGATCATTAGGGGCGGGTCAGAATTTTTTAAAAATTCGTAGGGTGCATGTTAGGGAAATTTTGGGCGTTTTTTTGATGGTCTCTCAATATGGGTAAAAAATTTTCCCGCCCTTTCTATTCAAGACAGGAAATTCGAATTTGTCACAAGTAATTAGTACACTACGTAGCATTTTTCCAAATTTTTGGAGATTTGTGCGCAGACCCGGTAGAGTCTCAGGGGCCCCCAAACTTTGAAAAAGGGTTTTTTTTTGGTAAAAAATCCCGATGTTTCCTCAAATAATTCCCTTCTGGCATATTATAGGGACATGTAAGTGGTACCGTTTGAAAGGCTGTTCCATTCTGAAAAAAAACTAGATATAAACCATGATCTTAGGATAAATAGGGATGACACTGTCGCTGCTTATCCGAGACTCAAGAAAAACGCCGAAAAAGGCAAGAATTTAAAAGGGTTAAACCATCGTCTAAAGGACATAATCGTGGGACATTAAATTGAAAGATTTAATTTCATTGTGACGCAGAAATCCCGAGCTCGATTCCTGGTTGGGACTCATTTGGGTTTGATACAGTGTTTGATTTGTAGGGGGGGATTTCTCCCCCCTCTGGAAAAATCATCCCGGCTTCTGGTTTAGCTAATGTCGTCCCAACCAGGGATAGTGGTTTTCCCCTCTCTGTACATAGATCATTTATCATGAAAAATATTTAAAATCACACTCTTAGAGTATTCTATTTTCTAAGTTTGGATGACGCTTCTGACTCCCCTTTTCTTCTTTCCCGTACATGAGGCTGTATTTATTTGTGCTAGCTACTCGCATAAAAATACCGTTTTGGGGAGTTTTAAACGAATCTTGCAAGAAAACAAAACCAAAGATGCGTGTTGTTTCAAGATCTGTAGTATATTTGCAAGGTCCCCTTCCTCTTTGTCAGCAAAGATGAAGATTTGATATTTAAGCTTACCATTGAAACTCGGAGCACCCGACATCAATATACCAATAATGCGTTTCTTCTTCCACCGACAAGAAAACAAACAATTGTACTAGCGAAAGCACAAGTGGAGCAGAGTTTTCCCTCTTCCCCCGTGCATCACATTACAGAAGGAAGAAATGTTTATTGCTCTTACGGTCAACATATGTTTGAAATTTTGGATCCTACAGCTTCCCCAACCAAAGGTAAGAATGAATACAAGTCTGTGTTGTCATCTATAGTAATCTTTTTTTTTAAATAGCTAATAAAGGAATAGAACTGGAAAAATTTGATCTCAGGAGAACACTGGAAACCCACACTATCACTAGAATAGAATGGTTGTTGAAAAGGAATAAGGCAATGGGGAAAATTACAAGTATAGAGGAAATTCAAGTTACTATATATTCGGGTATGTCCACGGAAATAGGGATAAAAATTCATGAAAGAAATATAGTTATAATTTTTAGTCAAGTTGTTCTTTTGATAAAAATATAGTTGTATGTAGCTGGCATCATTAATTTTTTTTTCAGAGAATTACTATTTTCTTATTTTTTCCGTAGGTTACCTTTCATCTACTAAGTTTCAATGTTGATTATATTATACAAGCCTTATTTATTATTACATAGGTCTTATTTTTTTCTGTCGTTATCCCAAGTAAAATTTCATATAACTGATGAAACCTTTTCTTAAAGTAAAGTTCAATGTTCAACTTAATTAAAATGTGCTTATTTCAAATTATTATAAATGTATGTTGCTTATACTTAATAATAAAAGACCGTTGACAAATGTAACGTGAGTTACCAGACTCTGTGCATATTCCAGTAAAATAAGTAGTCATAAAATGTAAATAAAAATTTAATATTTTTTCCATAATTAAATTGTGTGTGTCCCTATCTTACATAGTAATTCGATGGACATAGCTATGCCAGGACAAAAGAAAATGTACTAAAAAATCACAAGTTCTGAATGTAGGGAAAAAAATTGTAACGTGAGTTACTACAGTATTTTCTTTTCTCCTAGGTTTGCTGTATGATATAAAATGACGATATTTGGTAATTATCTGTATAAATATGACAGCTTTCCTTTTTTAAAAAAAAAAAAAAAAACGGAGCTTTTAAGTTTACTGTGGTTAGTATCCTTCAAAATATACGTCATTACGCATGAGTTACCATGGACCAAATTTCACATAAGTAAATCCCCACGCTAAGCGGGTTTGCATATCCAGGCTCCTAACTATGAAAATATTTACGATCACTCCAACCCCAATCATTTCACAGATTCAACCTGTTGTATATAAGTTATTAGGACGTAAAATTGAATGTAATTTATACGAAAAACCCTTTTATGCATTGCAAGACCTGTAACGTCCAAATATTCACCACAAACTTATAGTTGTATCGACATAAACAAACAAACAAAAAAAAAAAAGTGTGGAGCACGAAACCACTTTACACAAAAGTCAAAAGAGGTCATTGAAGACATAACAACTGGTCGAGCGGTTTGTGTCACTAGTCTATCAATCAGAAGTTTCTGTGTTCAAACCCTGTAGAAAATATTCGTTTTTTTTTTCTGAAAAGTGTGTTCCTATTTTCATCAGAGAACTGAGAACATTTCTTTGAATAAATCTTTGGAAACTACTTTTCTCTCAAATTCGGTTAGAAGCGAACATTATATGAATTGAAAATCTAACATCCACAGCTGAGAACAAAATATTAAGTATGTTCAATATGTCATTATTATCATTTGATTTGTAATTAAAAACTAATTATAAGCATTGACGATTTCAGAAGATTCTCCCCGGTAATGGTCAAGATATGAATGAGAAAAAAACTGATAAAACATTATTAGTCTACTTTGAGCATGATCGAAAATAACTTATGGCCACGAAGGGGAAATTTATGTCGACAGGGTCTCAAATTCTCCGACGGGTCATGACCTGAAATTATCATTGTTTGAAAGGTTTCCTTAACAAATAGAATATTATATTTATTTCTCGTTCTACGTTTTGAAATGGAAAAATCATAATTTTAAATAGAATTATAATACGATAAGCATAAAGATTTATACAACTAATGAAGTAAATATCCTTGTGTAAGTTATCGATTTCTATTCGGATTAAAACTCGAATACTCGTTTGCATCACACTTTAAAGTAATTCCTCTCTCTATATATATTTCCTACTGGAAAGCATGTTTAACTCCAATTACTTAATCAATATTTTTAATAATATATTTTTATTGTAATACTCTTACTATTCAATGTTGTATGCACTTAATTTCTCAAAGCAAAACCTCACAAATGTATAATTGACTAGTAAATATTATCAAATAAATTATCATTTAGTTTACGTAAATATTGCATCGCCTGATTTGAAACTTCGTATTTTAAATAATAATAATAATAATAATAATAATAATAATAATAATAATAATAATAATAATAATAATAATAATAATAATAATAGTAATAAAATCATAGCCATATCTTTATCAGAATTTCAGGCTTAGTCAATAAATGAATTCAACATAGTCTCTATTCGAAGCTCTATTTAATCGAATCAGATAGAAATACGAAGAGGAACTTCGAGAACAGGTAAAAAAAAATGTCACTTTGGTGGGTTTGGAAGTAACTTTTAAGAGTTTTTTTTTTTATATATATACAAATTACAGACAAATGCCTTGAACACTTTTTTCTTTTCTTTAAGTTAACTGATTCACCGAACGTATCTGACATATGAGTAACTTGTCTCTATTTTCTACTCGGTTATACACTCTTTTCCATTAACCTTGAACGACAAGAACACGAACACAAAAACATCCACATAGGTATGACAGTTAAAATTCCTAACTTCCCCCACGGGGAATCGAACCCGGGACCACATACACCTGAGGCACACGTGCTAGCCACTGGACCAGCGGGAAGAGCAAATGAAATGTATTTTGTAGTGTCTGAAGTTTATAGCTATTTCACCCTGTTGTAGTATGTCTATTGATTTTTTAATGTTTACCGTATTCGTTACTTTGAGGAATGATATATATTATTGATATAGGTTTTATTACATATTTGGCCATAAATATATAAATTATCAGAATTATTCATGATCTTCCATGGAAATTCACTGGTGTATGCGCAGTAGAAACAGAAGAACACAACTTTCTGATGTTGGTCAGAACACAAATTTCTAACAGGATGTCTGAATTTTCTTGGTGGAAAGCAGTAGTTCCCAACCTAGGGACCCGCAGCTTCCTCCTGAGTAAGCATGAAGAGCGAGTAAGGTGGCGAAAGCTACTGGCATAAAAGAATTGTGCAATAAATAAATAAAGCACTACTTATTATGACTTTCAAATTCAGCTTGACAATTTTATAATTGCCGTTTTACAAAAACATATTGCACTAGGAGGGTATGCAAAAGTCTTGCTGGAAATAAATATAAATTCCTGGGATGATTATTATTATTATTGTTGTTATTATTATTATTATTATTATTATTATTATTATTATTATTATTATTATTATTATTATTATTATTATTATTATTATTATTATTATTATTATTATTATTATTATTATTATTATTATTATTATTATTATTATTATTATTATTATTATTATTATTATTATTATTATTATTATTATTATTATTATTATTATTATTATTATTATTATTATTATTATTATTATTATTATTATTATTATTATTATTATTATTATTATTATTATTATTATTATTATTATTATTATTATTATTATTATTATTATTATTATTATTATTATTATTATTATTATTATTATTATTATTATTATTATTATTATTATTATTATTATTATTATTATTATTATTATTATTATTATTATTATTATTATTATTATTATTATTATTATTATTATTATTATTATTATTATTATTATTATTATTATTATTATTATTATTGGTCTCCTACTTCTTGGCCAAGATGTGAAATATTCACTACCTTCTTCATACCGCTAAATCAATTTCTTCACTGTTTTCTCGTCACAGCTCATACCCCTAGCTATCTGAATGGCAATTTGTCTAATTGTTGCTCGACCTATGATTTTCCCTCGCATAGTAACATATAGTTTTCTACAGCTTTTAGAGCGAGGTATTTTGACAACCTGTAGAAATTTGCATTGTGATTCGTATTAGCAATGACAGTAAAGTGGATATTTCTGTTCCTACTGTGCATAATCAGTATCATTATATCAGAAGTATTCCGCCATTACCAGCGGGTCACTTACCGCAGCTGAGAAGCTGCCATGCTCCACGATCCTCTGTTAACCTCTCCATCTTCACATACGATTTTTCTGTTTTGATATCGCCAATAGCCTAATTCTGTTTCTATATAGTCTAATTCGTCCTCTCCCTCTCTTCCCTGCCACCATACCCTCTAGCACATCCGTCATGATACAGTTCCTTCTTAACAGTTTCTACAGTTTCGTCCATGTTTATGTCCTATAAATACAGTAAAATACAGTAAACGAAGCCTTTTATGAGTCTTTTTCTTTACAACTCTATTCGTGGTCCCCTCAAAATACTATTTCCTCCATCCTAAAGGCTCTTTTCGCCATTTCTATCCTTGCTTTTATTTCACGTTCGCATGTCATATCATCACTAGTAATAGTACTCAGATATCGAAAACTAATCACTTGTTGTTTTTTCCCGCTCCTACTTCTATATTTCACACCGATCGCTTCGTTTCAATCACCATGAATTTTGTCTTTCTAACATTTATTTTCATCCCATATTCTTCACAAGCCTTTCTCAAGTTTTCTACATCTTATTAATTTTCTTTTTAGATTCTGCAACAACAACCATATCAACCCCAAACCGTATACACCTCACCATTCTATCTTCTACGGAAATTCCATCTTCATTATGTAGACTCGTTTTCGTTATCTCTTCTAAATAGTTATTAAATAAAATATAATCGGCGGAATATATAATCTCTGTTGAACTCATCTTCCAATTACACTGTCTGTCTACTGTGCATGCACCAGTGAATTTCCATGGAAGATCATGAATAATTCTGATAATTTATATAATATTTATAGCCGAATATGTAATAAAGCCTATATCAATAATATATATCATTCCTCAAAGTAACGAATACGGTAAACATTAAAAAATCAATAGACATACTACAACAGGGTGAAATAGCTATAAACTTCAGACACTACAAAATACATTTCATTTGCTCTTCCCGCTGGTCTAGTGGCTAGCACGTGTGCCTGAGGTGTATGTGGTCCCGGGTTCGATTCCCCGTGGGGGTAGTTAGGAATTTTAACTGTCATACCTATGTGGATGTTTTTGTGTTCGTGTTCTTGTCGTTCAAGGTTAATGGAAAAGAGTGTATAACCGAGTAGAAAATAGAGACAAGTTACTCATATGTCAGATACGTTCGGTGAATCAGTTAACTTAAAGAAAAGAAAAAAGTGTTCAAGGCATTTGTCTGTAATTTGTATATATATAAAAAAAACTCTTAAAAGTTACTTCCAAACCCACCAAAGTGACATTTTTTTTTACCTGTTCTCGAAGTTCCTCTTCGTATTTCTATCTGATTCGATTAAATAGAGCTTCGAATAGAGACTATGTTGAATTCATTTATTGACTAAGCCTGAAATTCTGATAAAGATATGGCTATGATTTTATTACTATTATTATTATTATTATTATTATTATTATTATTATTATTATTATTATTATTATTATTATTATTATTATTATTTAAAATACGAAGTTTCAAATCAGGCGATGCAATATTTACGTAAACTAAATGATAATTTATTTGATAATATTTACTAGTCAATTATACATTTGTGAGGTTTTGCTTTGAGAAATTAAGTGCATACAACATTGAATAGTAAGAGTATTACAATAAAAATATATTATTAAAAATATTGATTAAGTAATTGGAGTTAAACATGCTTTCCAGTAGGAAATATATATAGAGAGAGGAATTACTTTAAAGTGTGATGCAAACGAGTATTCGAGTTTTAATCCGAATAGAAATCGATAACTTACACAAGGATATTTACTTCATTAGTTGTATAAATCTTTATGCTTATCGTATTATAATTCTATTTAAAATTATGATTTTTCCATTTCAAAACGTAGAACGAGAAATAAATATAATATTCTATTTGTTAAGGAAACCTTTCAAACAATGATAATTTCAGGTCATGACCCGTCGGAGAATTTGAGACCCTGTCGACATAAATTTCCCCTTCGTGGCCATAATTTATTTTCGATCATGCTCAAAGTAGACTAATAATGTTTTATCAGTTTTTTTCTCATTCATATCTTGACCATTACCGGGGAGAATCTTCTGAAATCGTCAATGCTTATAATTAGTTTTTAATTACAAATCAAATGATAATAATGACATATTGAACATACTTAATATTTTGTTCTCAGCTGTGGATTTTAGATTAGCAATTCATATAATGTTCGCTTCTAACCGAATTTGAGAGAAAAGTAGTTTCCAAAGATTTATTCAAAGAAATGTTCTCAGTTCTCTGATGAAAATAGGAACACACTTTTCAGAAAAAAAAACGAATATTTTCTACAGGGTTTGAACACAGAAACTTCTGATTGATAGACTAGTGACACAAACCGCTCGACCAGGTGCTATGTCTTCAATGACCTCTTTTGACTTTTGTGTAAAGTGGTTTCGTGCTCCACACTTTTTTTTTTTGTTTGTTTGTTTATGTCGATACAACTTTAAGTTTGTGGTGAATATTTGGACGTTACAGGTCTTGCAATGCATAAAAGGGTTTTTCGTATAAATTACATTCAATTTTACGTCCTAATAACTTATATACAACAGGTTGAATCTGTGAAATGATTGGGGTTGGAGTGATCGTAAATATTTTCATAGTTAGGAGCCTGGATATGCAAACCCGCTTAGCGTGGGGATTTACTTATGTGAAATTTGGGACATACCCATTCGCGCTTGCGGGGTTAATGCCATATTTGGTTTTGTCTGTGGCTGTCGCCGTGACAGATCCGTTTGGGACATAAAGTTTTATTGCTCGTTGGGCGTAGGAGAACATTGATGGTTTCCTCTATTGATCGTAGCCACATAGGGGCCGGCGTTAAATTGATCACAATACACCACTTCGGTTAATTTGGATTTTCAAACAATCGAAGAGTTATATAGGTTCCATTTGGCTTTAAAGAAAAAGAAAAAAAAAAAGGAAGAAATAGGTAGGGCCAGAACTTGAGAGTTGTTCGCAGCAAGTTAGATGTCGATGGGCCCTCTAATGTTCTCTCGTGTTCAATTGATGATAGCTGTGCGTTCGTTCTTGCGCGGAGTGCATTTTACACCGGTGTAAACCGAATACTTATATCGATCAATATTCTGGTAGTTTCTTATTTCTTTTTAATGAAATCCTAAACCTATGAGTGTGTATTGTTTTTGAACATTAAAAAAGCTTTGGAAATAATACCGATATCAACGACAGATGTGAACGTGGGTTTAGTGCTATGAATCAAACATTGAATAATCTGAGGAATCGTATGCAGATTGTAACACTTAGCAATCTCCTTTTTGTACCTATAAATGGTCCACCTTTGCGTTTCTTTAATGCCGAAAAATATGCAACAATGTGGATAAAATTGAAGCGTCACAGTGCTACAGACAATCCTATCGGGAAAGCAAGAAATGTCGAAGAATGTTCACATGCATCTCGTCTTTTCAACTAAAACGTAAGTAATGTTTTTCTTAAAAAAAAAAAAAAAAAACTTTAGTTGTTGTATGTACCAAATCTCACACAATTAAATCCCCACGTTAAGCGGGTTTGCATATCCAAGCTCCTAACTATGAAAACATTTACGATCACTCCAACCTCAATCATTTCACATATTAAACCTGTTGTATATAAGTTATTAGGACATAAAATTGAATATAATTTATACGAGAAAAACTTTTATGCATTGCAAGAGTTGTAACGTCCAAATATTCACCACAAACTTACAGTCGTATCGACATAAACAAAAAAAGTGTGGAGCAGGAAACCACTTTATATAAGAGTCAAAAGAGGCTCAGTGAACACATACGAACTGGTCGATCGGTTTGGGTCACTAGCCTATCAATCAAAAGTTTATGTGTTCAAACCCTGTAGGAAGTATTCGTTTTGTTTTGTTTTTTCTTAAAAGTGAGTTCCCACTTTCATCAGAAGATTGAGAACATATTTTTGAATAAATCTTTGGCAACTACTTTTTTTCACAAATTCGATTGGGAGCGAACATTATATGAATGGCAAATCTAAAATCCATAGCTGAGAACAAAATATTAAGTATGTTCAATATTTCATTATTATCCTTTGATTTGTAATGAAAAACTAATTATAAGCATTGACGATTTCAGAAGATTCTCCCCGGGGGATAGTCAATATATGAATGAGAGAAAACTAATAAAACATTATTAGTCCACTTTGAGCATGGTCGAAGATAACTTATGTCGACAAGGTTTCAAATTCTACGAAATTCATGCTCTTAAATCATCACCGTTTGAAAGTTTTCTTAACAAATAGAACATTACATTTATTTCTCGTTCTACGTTTTGAAATGGAAAAATCATAATTTTAAAAAGAATTATACGATAAGCATAAAGATTCATAGAACTAATAAAGTAAATATTCTTGTGTAAGTTATCGATTTCTAATCGGATTAAAACTCGAATATTCGTTTGCATCACACTTTGAAGTAAATCATCTCTATAATTCTTATTGGAAAGCATGTTTAACTCCAATTACTTAATCAATATTTTTAATAATATATTCTTATTGTAATATTTTTACTATTCAATGTCATGTGCACTTCATTTTCCAAAGCAAAACCTCGCAAATTTATAGTGAACTAGTAACTATTATCAAATAAATTCGCATTTAGTTTACGTAAATACTGCATCGCCGATTTGAAACTTCGTACTTTAATAATAATAATAATAATAATAATAATAATAATAATAATAATAAAATCATAGCCATATCTTTATCAGAATTTCAGGCTTAGTCAATAAATGAATTCAACGGGTTCTCTATTCGAGGTTCTATTTAATCGAATCCGACAGAAATACGAAGAGGAACTTCTAGAACAGGTAAAAGAAAAAAGGTTGATTTGGTGGAACTGGAACTAACTTTTGAGAGTTCTTCACAATTTATAGACAAATACTTTAGACACATTTTCTTTTCTTTAAGTTAACTGATTCATCGAACGTATCTGAGTAACTTGTCTCTAATTTCTACTCGGTTATACACGTTTTACAATCATTTCCATTAATCTTGAACGACAGGAACACGAATACGAAAACATCTAGGACAATTAAAATTTCAACCTTCACAACCGGGAATTGAACCCGGGACCCCGTACACCCAAAGCACACGTGCTAGCTACTTTTTTTTTTTTTAAGTCAACTGACTCACCGAACGTGTTCCAGTAACTTACTTACACTACTTATATCTAACTTTACTTGCTTTACTCATTTTTACTTGCTTTCTGCAATTACCTAGAGCGACAGGGACACGAACACAGAAATATCGAGGACAGTTAAAATCACAAAGGCTCTCCCACCGGGAATCGAACCCGGGACCCCGTAAGCTACTAGACCAGCGGGAAGAGCTAAATGTATTATGTAGTGTCTGAAGTTTACGCCTATTTCGCCCTGATATAATACACTGTATGTCTATTAAATTTTTTATTTTTACCGTATTCGTTACTTTGAGGAATGAGATATATGTTATTCATATGGGGTCTATTAACGGGATGATATACCTTTTCTCGGCACAAAAATTTTTATATTGGACCTTATGGGGAGAACATGGCTACCGAATTTCCTCAGTTTCTAAGGAACCAGGTATCTCTAATGGGAAAGAAAAATTTTGCAGCATTCTACAGAAGTTTATTAACGGGTTGAAATACTTAAATTGTATATTTGTTTGCTAGTTTAGCAGAAATAAATTATTAAAAAATAAATAAATTAGTTTATTTTTATACAAATTATAATATGTCTAACTTTGGAACCAATTATGGTAGAAAGATCAACTTTTTTTTGTTTTATTCCTTGAGAAGAAACGGCTCTAATAGATTTAATCACAACCATATCTGATACGCCAATTAAAAAATAGTATTTTAATATAAGTATTAAAGTCCACCTGTCAAGAAGTTTGACGAGGGTAAGGCATCCGCGCCCACCCTTTTCTTTTGTTTTCGTCCCGAGAGATATGAAGGGACCGTTTTCACAGCAGGTGTCAATGCGAATGTAAACATCCTGTCCTCACGTTCAATAGCCCAAGTTCGGCCACTTTCTCTCTCTTTTTTTTCTCTCTCTCTTCCGAGGAGGTGTTTCTACCCTGTAAGAAAATTATAGATATGTAGAGAAAATGGTGATCAATTATTTCTGATAGCCAGATGATAGACAAGCATTCTAAAATGCCTTCGAATTCCAAAAATGTATCGACCATAACTTTACCATCTGGTTGTTTTCAGGAGGCAAAAGTATTATTATTATTATTATTATTATTATTATTATTATTATTATTATTATTATTATTATTATTATTATTATTATCATCTCAAGAACAGCAACAGGATAATACTCCAAAAAGATGTCTCAAAAGTATCAAAGTTCTGAACAATTTTTACAGCTGTAGTGGAGAAATTAAGTTATTTAGGACATTATTATTTTGTTTATTTCTAACAACTAAAAAGTTTATGTACATTGTGCAAAATTATTTTGACTTGCAAAAGAATCTTTTGTAATGAAATTTAACGAGTTAGTTCTTGTGTGATCTGATGAGACTTCAATTGAGACTCCCCCCACCTTGCTCCCCTGTATCACTTCGTTTGGCATTTCAAAGAAAATATTTTTCATTACTGTTTGTTTTTATGTCATCTCAGGAAATATTTCTAGTTCTGCCTCAGAAAATATGTTGTATGTAAAGAAAGGATGAATATTTTCGAGAGTACATTAGTAAATCAAAGAGATTAAAAAAAAAAAAAAAAAAAAACTTTTGGCACAGGGCAACAAGAGACAGCTTTCCTTGAAAAATTGAAAGGGCTGTCGTTTGTACTTTTTTCTGGATCATGCTGGCGTTCACATTGAAGTAAGGCAATTTTGAACCAAATTTGGTTTCATTTCTTACTTTTTTGGTGTGTGTGTGTGTGTGTGTGTGTCATACGTATTGGGACAGTTTTGAATGAAGAGTGCGGGACACATTTTAAGCAAGGTTTAAATTGGTTAAATCGGTGTCTATAAGATGAACTGAATCAAAATTAGCGAACGGAATGCTATTTGGTCTATTTATTGAGATTTGAGGGTCCTTCAGACCGAGTCCAGAACATTAACTTCAGGCAGTTTCCGGGCAAACCAAACTAAAAATCGAATTCTAATAATTCAGACTTGATAGCATATTGTTTTCAACCACATTGAGTGATATATATTAGCAATTAGTTCTCTACCGTAAAAAGTAGCCCTCTGAAGCGGACCACCATAATTATCCTTTGGCTCATATTATTGTTTGTTCAAACCTTCCCTGCCCTTGTTTAAATCTACCTCCCAAGGGAGTATAGTTGAACGATATCCCTTATGGGCTTACATCTCATCGAAAATTTAAAAAAGTTCTCCATTCTCTGGTCACATTGGTATATCATATTCAGCACATTGATGCACTTGTATAAGAAAATTTACTGAGTGTGAAGGAGAAAATAAGAATTTCGGGAAATTTATTGTTCAAATGCCCTCCGCCCTCTACTCTAAATGTATTACTTATGGTATGTGGCCATAGGGTAGCTAAAAGTTATGCCATTCAACTTATATAAAGACCACTATAGTTGCATGCCTCCCAGGCTTGATAAACTAAAATAAACATTAATTATGGACTAACACTCTTTTAGCATGAAACGATTCAGTTGTAGGAATTAAGAATTTTTGAGAGGTTCAAACGGCGTCTTTTCAAATTTTCAATTTGGTCATTCAGGTTAACGAACTCATCCAAGATCATTGTACAAATCAGTTTGTGTACCAAGTTGGTTTCTTTTCATTGAAATTAAGGCAGTTTGTTCGTTCACAAGAAAAAAATCATATTTGATATATGGGGGCATGAGTGCACAAGGAATTCAAATCCCACATTTTTATTTTTTTGATACGTCATGAAAAAGCATTGAAATATGTCCCTTTTTAATACGAAGATAGTGCAAACTCTCTGCCGGTGGTTAACCCAGCCGGTGATGTAGGGGAAAAGCGGCCGCCTGCTACGCGGCACTGAGTAGGTTGAGTGTGGGTTCAAATCCCGCTTATGCTGATCATCCTGGCTGAGGTTTTCCTCAGTTTCACCAGGTGAATGCCGGGATGGTACCTTCTCTAAAACGGTCAGGACCACGACCATTTCCTTTTCAAATCTAGCTTTCCCTAAAGGGCCGATGTGACCTCGAAATTGGAGGCCCGACCCCTTCCTAGTGTCCTTCTTGTTCACAAACAAATAAGAAGTAAATAAATTGAATCCCTTGTACACTGAAGGCCCCATGTTAACATTTATCAAACATCTGATTTTCAACTCTTTAGGATAAATCGAGACTAACTGACAGTGCGTAGTCTTAGCGGGGTAAGCGCAGAAAACGAAAAAGTCAAAGAAAACAGGGATTTGCTCCGTTGTTCCCATATAACAATGCACAGTATGGGCACCGTTCCAAATGAGTCTTATAGGAGCTATCATGGCAACATTTTTGTATAAGACAATTGGTGTGTGTCGTCTGCATGGTTGTCTGGGGAAATTCTCCAAAGAGCTACGAAATTCACCCTCGGGTGCTTGAGATCTTCGCAGAAATTTCTGTGGAGCACGCAATTTTTAGTCGCTTTCCCCCCTGTGCGTGGTGCCTCCGGAGGAAATGATCTGAAATTAACACTGCTATAGGATAATTGGAGATTGGCTTACAGTGCTTAGTCTTAGCGAAGTAAGCACGAGAAACCAGAAATATCACAAAAAACAGGGCTTTTGCTCCGCTGTTCCCCCGTGAAAATGCACGGTTTACACACAATACAGATTGGATCTAACAGGGCTATTTAGAGAACGTCTTATAGAGCATTTGGTGTGCAGTGTTGTCTGCGGACAAGGAGGCAAAACCGTGTTTTTCATTAAAAAATGGAGTATTTTAAATTTCCCTCGCCCCCTCAGGAGATGCTTCTTCAATGAGACCGTATCCTGCCTCTTTCTCCCATTCTCTAGGCTCTAGGCCAATTAGAACTGACAGGCATTTGAATAAGTCCATTACTTGGTTGCCTAGTAATTAGCCATCATATTGGCTGCCATATTGGATTTAGACAAATGTTCTCCCATGTTACCATGTAAAATATGTCTTGTGATGAAAGCTACCAGAAAAAGTAGGTTTCGTTTACTCCTAAGGAAGTACGCTACATCCTAGAGTAATGCGTGCATATACGCATTTGAAACTTTGTACAGTTAATCGTTAGACAACAGTGTTGCCAGGTTGTAAGGTTTCTAAGTGGCAATAAACAATGTCATATTTAAATTCATCGGCCTCAGAAACCTATAGTTTGACACCAAAATTATCTTTCTAAGTGCCTTGGTTCACGATCTCTCTCTTTATATATATATATATATATATATATATATATATATATATATATATATATATATATATATATATATATATATATATAGAGAGAGAGAGAGAGAGAGAGAGAGAGAGAGAGAGACCTCAAATTTGAAATATATTCCCAAGACATTATTTTAAAAAGAACTTAGGGGACATTTTTTTTACGGACACCTATATATGGGGGCCAGGACTTTACATTGTCGGAATCCTGCGGGGGCACCCCTCTGCCCCCTTCCCTTCACCACTACTGTATGCTATAATATTTGTCCGGAAGGGAAAAAAATCCCAAAATAACAGCGTTTTCTGATACATACTGTTCTTCCCGCGCACTCTAGAATGCATCTTGATGAACTTCCAGAGGTAACGGGGAAAAGAGGATACTTCACACCACATCGTCCAGTCTCTTATAACCATTGGAACCATTGAGGGAGACAAACTTTATAAAGCTATAACAGTATTTGGCAGCTGACAGGTAATCTCAGAAACTGGTCGAGAACCTGTTTCATTCAGACATCCACCCCCTTCCCCCTCCATTTCACCAACCCCCGCCCTTTCCAGGGCCAAGCTTAGAGTGGGGCGTGACTTACCCTCGTCAAACTTTGACAGGTGGGCTTTAATACTTATATTAAAATACTATTTTTTAATTGGCGTATCAGGTATGGTTGTGATTAAATCTATTAGAGTCGTTTCTTCTCAAGGAATAAAACAAAAAAAGTTGATCTTTCTACCATAATTGGTTCCAAAGTTAGACATATTATAATTTGTATAAAAAGAAACTAATTTATTTATTTTTTAATAATTTATTTCTGCTAAACTAGCAAACAAATATACAATGTAAGTATTTCAACCCGTTAATAAACTTCTGTAGAATGCTGCAAAATTTTTCTTTCCCATTAGAGATACCTAGTTCCTTAGAAACTGAGGAAATTCGGTAGCCATGTTCTCCCCATAAGGTCCAATATAAAAATTTTTGTGCCGAGAAAAGGTAGATCATCCCGTTAAGTATTCATCGAAAAATATTATATAAATTATCAGAATTATTCATGATCTTCCATGGAAATTCAGTGGTGCATGCACAGTAAACAGACAGTGTAATTGGAAGGTGAGTTCAACAGAGATGATGTATTTCGCCGACATTATTTAATAGCTATGTAGAAGAGATAGCGAAAAGGAATCTACATAATGAAGATGGAATTTCGGTAGGAGATAGAATGATGATGTGTATACGGTTTGGGGTTTATATGGTTGTTATTGCAGAATCTAAAAAGAAAATTAATAAGATGTAGAAAATTTGAAAAAGACTTGTGAAGAATATGGGATGAAAATAAATGTTAGAAAGACAAAATCCATGGTGATTGAAACGAATCGATCGGTGTCAAATATAGAAGTAGGAGCGGGAAAAAAGAACAGGTGACTAGTTTTCGATATCTGAGTAGTATTATTAGTGATGATATGACATGCGAACGTGAAATAAAAGGAAGGATAGAAATGGCGAAAGAAGCCTTTAGGATGAAAAAAAAATGCTATTTTGTGGGACCTTGAATAGAGTTGAAAAAAGACTCATAAAATGCTTCGTGTACTGTATTTTACTGTACTTATAGGACAGAAACATGGACATTACGCAAAAATGATGAGAAACAATTAAAGGGTTTCGAAATATGTGCGTGGAGAAGAATAGGGAGAAATAGCTGGGTCGAGAGGAAAACGAATGAGAGGGTGTTAGAAATGGAAGGAGAAAAATATTATTAAGATGAGGAAGAGAAACTGGTTGGGATATTGGTTAAGAAGGAACTGTATCATGAGGGATGTGCTAGAGGGTATGGTGGCAGGAAAGAGAGCGAGGGAACGGATTAGACTATATAGAAACAGAATTAGGCTATTGGAGATATCGAAATAGAAAAATCGTATGTGAAGATGGAGAGGTTAATAGAAGATCGTGGAGCATGGTAGTTTCTGAGCTGCGGTAAGTGACCCGCTGGTCATGGCGGAATACTACTGATATAATGATGCTGATGATACACGGTAGAAACAGAAAGATCCACTTTACTGTCATTGCTAATACGAATCACAATGCAAATTTCTACAGGCTGCCAAAATGCCTCGCTCTAAAGGCTGTAGAAAACTATCTGTTACTATGCTAGGGGAAATCATAGGTCGAGCAACAATGGGACAAACTGCCATTCAGATAGCTAGAAGCATGGGCTATGACGAGAAAACTGTGAAGAAATTGATTTAGCGGTATGAAGGTGGTGAATATTTCACATCTCGGCCAAGAAGTAGGAGACCAATAATAATAATAATAAATAATAATAATAATCTCAGGAATTTATATTTATTTCCAGCAAGAGTTTTGCATACCCTCCTAGTGCAGTATTATGTTTTTAAACGGTCATTATAAAATTGTCAAGCTTAATTTTAAAAGTCATTATAAGTGGTGCTTTATTTATTTATTTCACAATTCATTTCTGCCAGTAGCTTTCGCCCCCTTACTCCCTCTTCATGCTTTTTCAGGAGGAAGCTTCGCGTTGGGAACCACTGCTTTCCATTAAGAAATTCTGATAGCCTGTTATAAATTTGCATTCTGACTAGTATCAGTAAACTGCATTCTTCTGTTTCTACTGCGCATGCACCTGTGAATTTCTATGGAAGATCATGAATAATTCTGATAATTTATATAATATTTATGAACGAATATGTAATACAACATATATCAATAACATATATCATTCCTCAAAGTAACGAATACGGTAAACATTAAAAATCAATAGACATATACAGCAGGCTGAAATAGGTATCTCTTCAGACACTACAGAATACATTTCACTCGCTCTTCCCGCTGGTCTAGTGGGTAGTACGTGTGCCTTGAGTATATGGGATACCGGGTTCTATTCCCGGTGGAAGAAGTTAGGAATTTTAACTGTCATACCTAGGTAGATGTTTCTGTGTTCGTGTTCTTGTCGTTCAGGGTTAATGGAAATGATTGTAAAACGTGTATAACCGAGCAGAAAATAGAGACAAGTTACTCAGATACGTTCGGTGAATCAGTTAATTTAAAGAAAAGGAAAAAGTGTTTAAGTCACTTGTCTGTAAATTGTAAAGAACTCTTAAAGGTTACTTCCAATCCCACAAAACTAACATTTTTCTTTTACCTGTTCTCGAAGTTTCTCTTTGTATTTCTATCGGATTCGATTAAATAGAACTTCGAATAAAGACTACGTTGAATTTTATTAAGCCTGAAATTCTGATGAAGATATGGCTATGATATTATTATTATTATTATTATTATTATTATTATTATTATTATTATTATTATTATTATTATTATTATTAAAAGTACGAAGTTTCAAATCAAGCGATGTAGTATTTACGTAAACTAAATGATAATTTATTTGATAATATTCACTAGTTCACTACAAATTTGCGAGGTTTTGCTTTGGGAAATGAAGCGTATACAGCATTGAATAGTAAAAGTATTACAATAAGAATATATTATTAAAAATATTGATTAAGTAATTGGAGTTAAATATGCTTTCCAGTAAGAATTATATAGAGAGATGATTTACTTTAAAGTGCGATGCAAACGAATATTCGAGTTTTAATCCGATTAGAAATCGATAACTTACACAAGAATATTTACTTTATTAGTTCTATAAATCTTTATGCTTATCGTATTATAATTCTCTTTAAAATTATGATTTTTCCATTTCAAAACGTAGAACGAGAAATAAATGTAATATTCTATTTGTCAAGGAAACCTTTCAAACAGTGATGATTTCAGGGCATGACCTGGGGCAAGATTTGAGACCCTGTCGACATAAATTTCCCCCTTCGTGGCCATAAGTTATCTTCGACCATGCCCAAAGTGGACTAATAATGTTTTATTAGTTTTCTCTCATTCATATATTGACTACCCCTCGGGGAGAATCTTCTGAAATCGTCAATGCTTATAATTAGTTTTTCATTACAAATCAAAGGATAATAATGAAATATTGAACATACTTAATATTTTGTTCTCAGCTATGGATTTTAGATTTGCCATTCATATAATGCAGCGTTTCCCAACCATTTTCAACTTGCGGCACACTACGGGTGTAACTTGAATTCTCGCGGCACACACAGAAATTATTATTTGTAAGTATAAAATAACGGTATTTTTTTTTCTGTGATTACTGATCTCACAGAGAAGAAAGCTCGATCACTGTTTTTCCCCCGTGGTAAATCATTATGCTTATTTTTCATTCTAATTTAAAAATAGAAAACAATTGCAATGAAATGTTGGGCTCAGGTTTTTAAAAATACGCTTTCTTTTTCGCAAACTGTATCCAACCTTTCACCAAGAAGGAAGATCACTAAAGAAAGAACGAACAAACAAATCTTTTACTTTTAAAACACAAATGTAGATAATTTGTATGCATGTTTGCTTTGTCGAAAAGATTGAATAATATTTTAACATTTCAAGTTACGAAATAGTCTGCAAGAATGAAGAAGCAAAAATGTCATAAATAACAATGATAAATACTTTTTTCAACATTAAAAAATGTACAGAAAAGTAACACGGTATGAAACTTAAAATTGTAGATTCATAGTGGAGGTTCCTAGTAATGCGAAATACAAATATACATTTTTCCCTATGTCTTGCAATTTGATTGCTATAGAATTAGTAATTTTGTTTCGATTTCCTCACGGCACACCAGTGTGCCGCGACACACCGGTTGGGAAACGCTGATATAATGTTCGCTTCTAATCGAATTTGAGAAAAAAGTAGTTGCCAAAGATTTATTCAAAGAAATGTTCTCAATCTTCTGATGAAAGTGGGAACTCACTTTTAAGAAAAAACAAAACAAAACGAATACTTCCTACAGGGTTTGAACACATAAACTTTTGATTGATAGGCTAGTGACCCAAACCGATCGACCAGTTCGTATGTGTTCACTGAGCCTCTTTTGACTCTTATATAAAGTGGTTTCCTGCTCCACACTTTTTTTGTTTATGTCGATACGACTATAAGTTTGTGGTGAATATTTGGACGTTACAACTCTTGCAATGCATAAAAGTCTTTTTCGTATAAATTATATTCAATTTTATGTCCTAATAACTTATATACAACAGGTTTAATATGTGAAATGATTAGGGTTGGAGTGATCGTAAATGTTTTCATAGTTAGGAGCCTGAATATGCAAACCCGCTTAACGTGGGGATTTAATTGTGTGAAATTTGGTACATTCGCAGGTAAACGATATGACACACTAAAACTATTATCCTAAAACTAATAACATATAACTTCGCAGAGTTATCCACAAAATAATAATTTACACAATATATTCAATCATTTTAAATAAACTATCCTTTTAAGGCAAATCGTATACAGGGTGTCTCAAAATTCGCGAATCATGATACATTAGTCAAATGTATAATGTATATAAAAAAAACGCTTAGTCTTAAACATACGGTTTAGGACCCGCTTAGATAGAAGATAAAAACGCAACTTGTTGCATTTTATTTATTTTTTGAGCAAATTCTCAGTTAAAGCATAACTTCGCCATTTTACACGCGGAAATGTTAACAAATAGGAAAAACAAAACAAAAAAAAAGTGTCAACAAGGAGTACAAAGGTAATATTATTTTGTCAAAACTCGTTTAATTATACTAGTAAACACTATGGGTAGCTCGAAAAATGTCCACATCAGTTGTTAAATGATTATAATAGTTAAGTATTCTGTAAAAAAAAAAAAAAAAAAAAAAAAAAAAAAAAAAAAACTATAATTTCTAACTTAGGGCGGGCAAGATGGAATAGGTGCGTATTCCGGGTTGTGCGGAAAAGGACACGTAAGGACAGTTCCTGAAGTAGTGTTTCCGATATCAAGTTTCCACTGGCTATCTTTTGAATGAATTTCAGGTCAGAGTTATTTCTGAGTACTCCCGGAGTCTGGATATTAAGATTCCTCATGAGTTCCTCCTTAGGTAATATTGGAAGCGCGGGGACACGAAATTCTACTATAGCAATAAAGAAATTGAGAACAGAATCAAGTCTAGAGAGATATGTAGATGCGACCATTGCCCATATGGGAGAGCAATATTCCATCTTGAATGCTCTTTCTCATTTGTTGAGTTGCGTTAACTGTGTGAGAAATCACTTCCTCTAATAATAATAATTAAAAATGCACTAACTTATATATATAAAAAAATATAAAAAAAAGGAAGGTCCGACACCTTCGCCCCTTCAAATCTTTATTCTTCCTCAGCCCAAGCTGGCAACGTGGCTGCTCGCCGGGAAACAGAAAAGCGCAGGAAGTATAGCAATTTACTCGACAAATATAATTTTGTCGCTATAGCTATCGAATCGGGTGGTTCATGGGGTCCCGAAGGCCTTAATTTTATAAAAGAAGTTGGTCACCGCATTTATTTATCGTCAGGAGACGCTAGAGCAACCTCTTTCCTACTGCAACGTATCAGTATGGCAGTACAAAGAGGGAACGTTGCATCAATTTTGGGAACGCTACCCTCTGGTAAGGAACTGGAGGAGATCTTTTCTCTGTAAACTCGGCGAAGGTTTGAGGATGCTGTTGCGGGGCTTATCACAATAACGTATATCAGTGGATAATTATATTTTGATATTTTGTAAAATGTAAATTGTGGACTGTTCAAGGAATGTAATGTTTTGTAGTTTTGCCAGCGGACTTAATGCAAACTGGGTTATGTGCGTAAACAGAATAAGATATATACAGCATAAAAAAGAAAGAAATCATATTCTTAACACTGCTTATGAAATTCGACTCTGAACGATTACAATTATCGGAGGTACTAATTTGATATGTAGCGCACAACTGTTTAAAACAAATAACATTAAATAAAATTATAAAAGAACATTTTAGTGGCGTTTAGGACTACCATTTCTCGCATTTATTAAAAAAACGTAATAAATTGTTTTACTAAATTAAAACGAATAACGTAGGATGTCCAAGAAAAACGTAAAATGTGCCAAGCCTACTATAACTTATGTAAACTCAATTAGTTTCGGTGAGACTACACTTTTAGTGGGCCCGAATTGTTTTTTTTAGGGGGGGGCAGGCCCGCACACCTATCGTTACGCTACTGCCCGTAGCCTCTACTCTCTGGACTACTGCCGCAGCAATTATTTTCCTTTTATATTGGACACTATATCTCATTGTTCAATCGAGATCTATAAATAATAGTCTCAAAGCTATGACTATTAAGGATTCAATAAGTTTTACACAACAATGGATTGAAGTATCTAGGAAACATATTTAAAAAAAAAAAAAACTAATTTAAATATCAAATCATCATTATTGGCATGTATCTCTGAGGTCAAAATGTCGTAAGTAAGTTTAAATACGTATAAATAGAATAGATATGTAATAGTATACAGTACAAAATTTCAAATGTCGAAATTGTTCATTTCCAACTGAATGCAACTGTATACCACAGCATTTTTCCATTAATGACTTAAACTACTTTATCAGGACTTGTAACAATATATGAAATGTTACTGTTATATTATTTTGACAATGGCGAGTAATATACCGGTATTTGTATTAGTCTGTTATTTGTATCTTGCGCCGTGACTTAATAATACAGAACTCGTCTTTCTGAGAAGTGTTTTATGTTCAATTCTAAGCAGGTCCGTGCCCAGAACAGTAAGGTCAGGCAACTGAGATAATTTTCTTGGAGGCACGAAATTAAATTCAGTTTAGCTAACATTCACTGTTTGTACGCAGAAAAATGTTATTATGAAGTAATATTTTGTTTGATGATCTACGTAGAAGCAAAAGCATTTGAAGCAATTCTCGGTGGTCTAATGGCTAATGAGCGTCTTTAGTGCACGTGATTACTGGTCTGATTCCCGGTAGAAGAACTTTAAGATCTGAATGTTTTATGGTGGTTTGGATTCCGCCTTAAATGGTAGGTATTTAATGTGATTTCAACAGTTTCTCAAAATTCTTCCGACAAAATACTTCAATTTCTGGGGGAAAAAAGAAGAAGGGGGGACTAAATCCATCCTTTCTTCAGCGATACAGGAAATCTCTGTCAAGTCAAAGGGTTGAATGCAAGAACCAGGTAAGTCCAATTTTAGATTTTTTTTCCGCAGCTGCCTGCTTCTTGCTGTAACTTCACGATGAACACGATTTGTAGAAGGTATACCTCCTTTTACATTATAAAACTGAATATAATCATCGAATCCACATGATTCGCACACAATGAAGTTTTTTTTTTTTTTTTTTTTTTTTTTAACTGGAACATGTCAAAATCTCAAATTCGCACCTATCTGGTTCTTGCATCCAACCCTTCTATTTCCGTTCGCATACATTTTTACGAAATTCTCTGATCTGTCTGCATTTTCTAACGTTCCTAATGCGGTCTATCGCATTGGTAACAGCACTCAATGAGGAACGGAGGACTTGGCTATCTTACCATACAATCGCTAAGATAGTTTTTTCTTTTTTTTTCTGTTCCTTCCGTATTTATGCTTCCGATCCATTCTGTAAGTTTTGATATGTGAACATATTGACGTATTTAAATTGTTATATCTAAGTGCACTGTGATTTTATAAAGGTAACCAAGAAAGTTCTGTCAGTTTTTACCCACCATCTTTGAACATCAATATGTATCTTAAGACAACCTGGAAGATCAAAAATAGTCCCCATCAGCATCGACGATCTTCCGTCAACGTTCTGGAAGGCCATGGATTCCATCGCGGTAGAACTTGGTGCGCCGTGAAGCGAAGAAGGTATCAAGTGTATTTTGCACCTCTAGTAGGGATTTGAATTGGCGTCCTCTAAGGTGATTGTCCAAGGAATGGAACAGATGATAATCGGACGGTGCAATGTCTGGGGAGTATGGTTAATGCAATAGTGCTTTCCATCCAAGGCGTAGAATGGTGTCACGGGTCATCCTAGCCACGTGGAGCTTAGCATTGTCCTGTAACAGGAGAACCCCTTTGCTATTCAGAAGTGCTTTCTCCAGAGTTTTGAGTTTTTCTTGAACACAGCTCAACTGCTAACAGTACACAGTTGTATTGATGTTCTGACCAGCGGTAGCAGTCCCGATGCGCGATACCACGAGCAGTCCACCAAACACACAGGATGACCTTCTTCTGGTGCAATGCTGGTTTCGGCTGTTTTTGGAACCAATTCATGGGATGTTAACCAATGATGATGCGCCGTGGAGCTTCGTACAAAACCTACTTCTATCAACAGTCTGTCCAGAAATGGCTCCTTGCTCAGACGAGACAGCAAAGAAACAGGTGTCTGCTCGCTTTGCCTTTTAACCCGGAGTCAAATCATGTTGGACCCATCGACCCAACTTGTAGTGCTTCCCAAGTTGATGGGGGTGCTGTCGAATGGTTTCTGCACTTACACTGAATTGTAGTCCCAGTTCTTCACATGTCTGGCCATTGTTCGCCTCAATTGCTGCCTGAAGATCTTCATTTTGTACATGTGTTGGTCTTCCGGCACGCCATGCTTCTTCGAGTGTTTCGTCACCGTCCTTAAACTTGTTAAACCACCGCTGCACTGTCCGCATAGTCACGACACCCTCACCTAAGGCCTGGCATATCATCCGCCGCGCTGCAGCGGCGTTTGACCCCAGTGTAATCTCGTACAGCATACACGCCCTTGCGATGCTCTGTGGAGGTCCCATGTTCCCTCTGTCCTTACACAAGTTCACGGGGTAACAGATCTGCCACAACCAGATAGTACTCATACCAACAATTGACCTTCGCCTTATCTCCATTCGCATTCAATTCACGGTGTGAGTGTCAGTTGAACACAAACCTCCACAAAAAGCGACAGAATTTTCTTGGTTACTTTTATAGTACCCATCGAAGTTCAACGCACGTGCTCCAACGTGTCCCCAGCTTCACGGTTCCTACATGGAAATGAGTTTCTTCGAGGGTTTCAAAGTAAATGTTACTTCCTATATGATCTCTTCATTTGACTCAAATTTTTGTCGTGTTGAGAAAGTCTTAAATTTCGAAAAGATGGTGGAGCTATATCTGGTGAATTGGCAGGACATGGAAGTAGTTCATATTGCAGCTCGGCCAATTTTTGCTCAGTGACACGTCTTTTTCTCTGCTCTGGAGTGAGTAAACACAGCACCCATCTTTATGATTATGAAGAAGCAAACTTTATGATTGCATAGACGGATGACGTTAGCGCCATTATTAGCATGTGGACCGAGTTACTTATTAAACTGATGTAGATAGAATGGACGAACCATTTGAAAATTTTTGAAAATAGGACTTGAGTCGGGGTGAGTTTATAGTATTAGGATGACGCTAGTGGGCTTCATAGCATTATAGCATTATGAAGTTAATATCTAACTCCGTTACTCCCAATAACTTGAACTAAAGCGAATTTCTGAATCTGTTTTCTTCGGAATAGACTAAATTGATAGCTGGTTGGTAATTGAAATTTCGTTTGATCTTTTTTACTGCCTTAGCGGAGTTTCTCCAAGCACTATCCACTATCCAGCAGTTGAAATAATTAATCATCAAAATATTTTGTTTTTTGTTTAACGTCCCACGATTATGCCCTTTAGGTTAAAGGAAACGCTTGATACCAAACTGTCCACTGCATTACAATGGAGCCAGTTTCTCATTGTTGAGCCTAGTCACTTCGCTTGTGCATTGATTTTAATTTTCATAGGACTTTCACCAACGTTGAGTTGAGTTGATTTTGAAAATGAAAAAAATAAAATCTTTGAGTTTTACGTCCCACGGTTATGCCGGTTAGGCTAAAGGAGACGGTGATGATGATAAATGAATGAAATGCTGGAATGAAGAAAGTGGAAGGAAACGGGAGAACCCCGATTAAACCCACGCATGTGGACCATTAAACCCACGCATGAGTTGATTTTGAGTTTAACGTCCGTTTCAGTAGCGAGGCTATATGAAACAAGCATTAAGCCACGCGATCTTGCATCGTTTGGCCGAATCCTCGTTTCGCCTAACCAATTATCTGACACTTTTATGACAGATAAAAGATAAGCTTTATGTCCTCCATCTTAGGTTAAATAAGGATACTCGTTTGGCCTAATCCTCTTTTTGCCTAAAATGCTGGACTATAAAAAAATCGTGGAGATAAAACTGGAAGGAAATTTTTCGAAAAAAAAAAATATTCCCTACTATGTGAAGAACTGAGAAATACAAATTAGTTTTCCCATAACTAATTTGTAATAGGACTATTTGCTTTCGGAAAAATGTTTCGACAATTGTACAATTACTTTTCCGTTCCATTTTGAGAATATTAATGCCCCCACAGGGTGTATAGTGACTATATTTGAGATGAGAGAAACACAAAAAGTTACACCTGTTATTAATTTTGTTTAAAGGTGAGTGATGTTCAAAAGTAACTTTAGTTTGCAGTTTGTTTCTAAATATCTGATATTGTCAAATGGTACTGCTAATCGGTACGTTAAAGGAAATATAGTTTCTGTGTTTCTTCTTATGTAGGTGCAAAAGTTATTTTATTGTATAGGTTTTGCTGATCTTTCAGACGATTACATTCCAGTTTCAACGCTTTTTTGAAACTGTTAATGTATTATAAGAGATCCGATTGTGATTCTATTGTAATTACAATTCGTATGAAATTTGTAACTATTTCGAGCTAGATCTGACAAAAGATCCCTAAATTTGCTCATAACTTAACAATGGACAATTGCGATCGCAATGAGTGATTTGTGACAAATCGCTCCGCTGACAAATTGCTCTTTGGATAATTCCACAATTCAAACATCTCAATGTGTTACTGACAAAGAAAGAAGAAAAATATATTTCATTTCTTATTATTACTTTTGAAATTACAACTTTTGAGTTAAATTTCCACTCGTTTCACATACTACCGGGAATGTCCATAGCATAAGTCTCTGAGATGCACAATGAAATTGAAATCCGGGCTTCTCGGTGATTGTTTCAGCAGGAAGAAGTTGAATGCTCCTCCAAACAGATGGTGGCCAACCGGGATCTGTTACGAGGGTGGTTGTCCTACTGGTACACTCCATTTCCACTCGTATGACAGAAATAAAGATATAGTTGAATCTAGTGATATTCGTACTTCGATACAATACGGGTGATTAGTAGGTACCAAAGGTCCAAAACGTTGCTTACAGAAAAACATTATAAATCAACATGGTCTCCGTTATCTTGTACAATTCCAACCTGACATGATTTCGTTGGGCTGGCACCAAATTATAGATCACTATCATGATGAGATTGAATCATGATGAGATTGAAATCGAGACTCATCGCACCAGGGTTTGCTGGTTTAAACCAGCTGTTTAAAAATAATAATAATAAAAAAAAACTGGTTTAAACCAAAAAACGAAAAATGTTCATAAAAGTGTAAGTGTTCGTAAAATCTTGATGAACACACATTTATGGGTTATCACGTTTCACTCCCGTATATTATTCGTATTATATTCAGACCTAAATTTTCCATTCTTTACTCAAAAAGATTATACTACAAAAGCAACTTTTGTAATTTTTTAAAAATAAGTTTATGAATGCTTCTTTTGTGATTTTTTTAATAGTTGGTTATTATTGTTATGCGATTTCAATCAAAGAAAAATTCTAAATATTGTTTCGTTTTAATAATGTTTACTATTGATAAAATACATCGAAATGCTGTAGTTTTTTGGGGGGAGAGGAGGGTTCATACAAATCCCACAAGAGGTATTTATTGAAATGAGAATTATCTTTGGTATCTATTTATGTATAAATGTGTCAGAGCCGAAGTGGACTCAAATAATTCGTATCTTTATTCACTTTTCTTACAGATATGCAAATTAAGTCTATTTCTTCTTCTTCTCGTTGTATTTCTCTATCTTGGACTAATAAAAGTCGTAATGAACTAACTTGGACTAAATTAGTTCTTTTGTACTCTGCAGCATTTTGAAATTTCCATATGTAATTCTGTATAATGGTTCACTTGTGCAACTGGTTATTTTTATGTCCTTCTGAAATGACTCTTGACAGTT
Organism: Thermobia domestica; assembly: GCF_964235325.1. Lineage (NCBI taxonomy): Eukaryota > Metazoa > Arthropoda > Insecta > Zygentoma > Lepismatidae > Thermobia > Thermobia domestica. The sequence continues at coordinate 142,191,493 of NC_137465.1, read as the reverse complement.
ACACTAACAAGTACATAAAGATCAGCACAACGTATTTTTACCAGGAGTCCTTCATGAGTGAGTCGGCAGACATACGGTACCGCATTTGTGGTCAATTAGTCCCGGTTTCGAGTTCAAATGGAGGACAATTTCTCTCGGATGTAAGCCGAGAAGCGGTTTGATTCCGCTTTAAGCTTATGTGACCTCTTCCAGCATAACCCGGTTGTTGCATAATAACACCAAGATGAAACAAACTTATTTCTCTCCATATGTGATATAAATACATACAGCAAATTATTTAAACAAAAAACCTGGTTTAAACTCAAAAAATACCGGTGGTTTTTGCCAACCCTGCATCGCACCATGCCACTCGTTTTTATGGTCCAGTCACGGCATTCTGTTGCCAGTGTAAAACATTAACCGTAGTGACATATAATGACAAGTAGTAACCTCGTGGGTTATCGGCTTCTGAAGTCCATACGATGAAGCGAACGTTGTCTACTAAGTATCTGGCTGAATCCCTTATTCAGTTAGGTGTCCGTCTTGGCTAAGGTTTACTGGTGTTCGGTGCAGTAAGCAAAGTTATGAAAACATTTATACCTTGTTCTCTTACATGTGAGTTTCTTTTTACATTGTTAAATTACTGTAGATTTCCAAATTATGCAGATTCAATATTGAAACCGGAAATAAATCTATAACTTACGGCAGGAATAGAGTAATAATATGAGACATGCATCCTGTTTATCGGAAACTGAATTCTCATCAAAAACGATTTCTCACTATTTCTTACGATTTTTAATATTTAGGAATCAATATTGAAACCGAAAGTTGTACTAGTTCTTACTTTAATAGAAGACTCAAGCTGAGATGAAATATATTCTTAAGATTTGGAATCCATACCATAAATCATTTGGATCGTTAGAGAACGTGTCGATATATATATATACAGTATATGAGTAGGTAAATGGCAAAACACGTTAAATACACTTAAAAAAAATGAGATAGTGGTAGTTCTGGAAACCTTAGTTGAAAAGCTATTATTTCCAAATAGTATTCAGTAGAAAAAGCCATTTTAACTAGTTGAAAATTGAGATTGAAATATGTGCCAATTACCAAAACTTGTTAAATCCATCATGGCTACAGATGCAAAACCAGTTAAATCCCTCTTCCATATTCAGTTTCATAAGCTGTTAAATCCCAAACCTGCAAATAACCTCATGAGAAAAGCAGAATCAAACCCGGTTAATTCCATATTTCAAACAATTTGAGGTTTCGTACTGTATAGGATTAGTTTAGTAATCTGAATATTTATTGCAACTCTTCGTAAATTATTCGAAATTTTATTTGGCAGAATTTGAAGTGTGTGCTTTCATTTTTTTTTTTTGGACTGAAAATTGAAAAAAATGAAATCTTTAGTTTTACGTCCCTCGCTTATGCCGGTTAGGCTTAAGGAGACGGTGATGATGAGAAATGAATGAAATGGTGGAATAAAGAAAGTGGGAGGAAACGGGAGAACCCCGAGAAAACCCACGAGCACGGTGTTTGTCCACCACAAAGTCAACATGACGCGAGCTGGAATCGAATCAGGGACCCCAAGCACCGGAGGGGAACGCTCTACTACTGAGCCACCGCGCACCCTGGACTGAAAATGGAGACACTATACGTCTTAACCTAACTGTTCGTGAAACTTTTCTGTGCTTATTTGCTTTTCTTTAATAATTACTAGACAAATGCACGCAAAATCAAAAGAAAACGATACTCTAAGCAGCGATGATCATAATTTTGTTATCAGACAACACCAAAATTGTCCAGAAAACGTACAAGACACATGAAAAACTGGAAACAAAATGTAGCCAAAAAGACAAGGTGAGTGGACTATCTATGGTTAAAAGTCGTTTGTTTTGTATTTCAGGGTAACTCTTTACTTTGAACAGAACATTTTTGGATTAGGTTCTTCTCTAAACGGTCTCTTCAGCTTCAGTAGAATCTCTTTCTTAAAATGTCTCGTGTCAATTATCATTCAAAATTATATGCTTCAGGTACAACATCTTAAAAAATTTTGCCACTTATTTACCATTTCTGATTCTCTTTCTGCCACTGTTTTGCTCAAACTCAACATTTGCACATTTTGTTTTGCTATATTTCAAATTCATATATTGGGATAATTGGCAAATTAATATTCACCCTATGTTAGCCCATAAAAGGTTACAAACTCTTCCAAAATATAAGTCATTCAGTTTAGAAATGTATACGGATAGGTATAATTAACTTCGCTTGTAGTTACGAAGGGTTTGACGATTGAAAGCAGCTCAAAGCTCACGTTTTACAAAGAGGTTTTTGAGGAATAGAAAACCGAGAAAATGGTGATGCACCAGAGGACGACGACGATATGGATTTCCATTTAGTAGATGATGATGGAGAGGAGGTTACATAATTCAATTTTTTGCACATTTGGGTTCATTGTTTTTAATTTAGAACAAAATTAATGTAGCATTTATGTATACATATTCATTTGTGCCAATCTTGTGCAATGTATAGTTGATAATACATCCCCCCCAATATTTTAGTAGGCATAATACTGATTTCTGACTCTGACTCCCTTTCTTTTTGATAGGTTTTGTATCTTGAGCCTCAACAAAAATGGCCGCTCGTCCAGATGCAAAAGCTGTTATTTCCATTTACATACGCAAAACCTGTTAAATCCAAACTATTTTCTTCAATAACGCAATTCACAGACTAATGTGATTATACAGCTTTCGACAGACCAACACTCACATTATTCTTAATTTTTTAATGTTCTCTAGTTTCTAATGTTATTTTACAATTATGACGTGTTTAAACAGTTTTTCTCGATTTGTCACAAATTTTAAAATGTGAATTTAAAGGGTTTTGCTATTCGCCTACTCATATATATTCGTATATATCCATGGTCCTAGTAAATACATAAAGGAGTTTTGGTAATCCTAACTCCTCGAAAATAGTTAATATAATATTAATCTATATATTTTGCATTTCTTAATTCTTTATATACTAGGGAATTTTCTCTTATATAATTTCCCTCTAGTTGAATTTCCACGATTTTTCTTATTGTCCGCCATTTTAGGCGTAACGAAGATTAGGCCAAACGAGGATCCTTTTTTCGCCTAAAATGGTGGACACAAATCTTATCATTTATCTGTCATAAAAGTGTCAGATAATTGGTTAGGCGAAACGAGGATTAGGCCAAACGTGGCGACACGAAGCCACGCAGTCTGCTCAAAGTTTTCTTGTTTTGCTATTCTCACTTCCAAGATATGACCTAAGACACTCGGGCTTTTCTTCCCCAGCAGACGAAAACTCACGTAGTTGTGCAGAGACAGTATTTCCATCAATTTCTTTTCTGACGAGTGTTTCTGGTGTTAATGTGAACTAGTTTTTTCAACGATAAACGATTTTTTTAAACAAATGAAGCTTTTATAAAACTAATGGAAAATAAAATATAGAATGTTTATACAAAAGTTTTGGCCCTACTAAGGGTACAATATGAAAGTAACGTTCAAAACAAGTAGTGATAATTTTCTAAATTATTTTCAATGACCAATTATAGATGAGGCAAAAATTTGGCACGAAAGAATCATTTACTTTTATTTAAAAAGTAGCGTCTTCAAAACTCTTTTTAAGTTCTCGTAATTAGTCTTGCAACGAATGTACGACCTTAAAGCAGTGGTTCTCAAACTTTCCGACAACGCGGACTCTCTGTTCATTCGGAAAGTGATCTGCGGACCTCCTTGCAATGCTATCTGAAATTTTACATGGTATTTAAAATATACTAATTAGAATTACCAGTGACAAGAAAAAGATGAAGAAACAATGCAATAAGTAATTTGTTCCAAAGATGCACCACTGGTACTGTTTCCTAGTGAACGAAATTTCAATTGAAAATACAATAACTTTCAAGACTAAAAATCAATGTTTTCTTAAAAAAAAATCCATTTGATAAACAATGTTCTCAAATGTAGGGTCACTAACGTGAGGAATGAAATTCTTTATGTTTTTCCATAATTATATTGAAATCTGTAATAAGTTCTGTTACCATCAATCTTAGGTCCGATTCCAGATTAAGACGATTTCACTTTAATGTTTTAATACTGCAAAGAACAGAAAAGATCTGCTCACATAAGTAAGTAGTAAGGAAAGGCATCAAATGTCACAATGTCTTTTTAGACAACTCTTCATACTTACAGGGCAGACACTTAGTAAAGTAGGGAAATATTTAAATTTACAAGCGTAGGTATAATTTCTAATTACTTTCTTTTTAGTAACTGAAAAAACACTTCTTGTATAACAGCTGTGAGTTCCATTTTATTACAACACATTTCAATTTTTAGGCGTCGCGGACCCCAAGGAGTCCGTGGACGCCACTTTGAGAACTACTTAAAGAAAAGGAGTAAGGAAAGTTGTTTGGATTTGACTAACTTCTCCTGCTTGTATACATGGCGTTTCAAAATGTCATTTAAGCTTGCTTTAGCACAATTTTTTTTCTTTATTCGAAAGAACACAAAAATCCCACTCTGACATAAGCTGTAATGAAAAATGAAATGAAAGATTTCAATTTAACGTCCCATGATCATGCCATTTTGGCTGAGAGAAAGCTGATTAAGGCAAGTGGGTGATTATGGAAGAATTGGTGGAATGAGAAATTGGAGGAAATGGGAGTACCCCGAGAAAACCCATGGACACGATGAATGTAAAATAACAATTTTGTTATTATTTAATTGTAGAGCGCTCACCGTTGGTGCGTTATTCTTGGTCCGATCTCGTTCACACAAGTTAGTGGTGGTGTGGTGTCTGTGAATTTTTTAGAAGTTGTCCCGTTTCCCCCTACATTCTCATTCCTCCAATTATTTTTACAATAAATCACTTTCATTAATCATCCTTCTACTTTAGCCTAAAAAGCAGACCCATACGATGTAAAACTAGTAAATTGATTTAATATAATAATAATAATAATAATAATAATAATAATAATAATAATAATAATAATAATAATAATAATAATAATAATAATAATAATAATAATAATAATAACAACAACAACATTCTGGAAACTAATGAAATTAATGTTTTGTATTAATATTGATCTGGGTAATCGCGTTTTGCTTTTTTTGGTTTGCTTTCAGTTTATTGTCTTTTATCAGAACTGAAGCTACATGAAACATGGATCTACAACTTAATGTCGAAATCAGAATCCGCATGTTACACGTGAAGGCGAGTGTGCTAACTATATCCACGGAAGACCTCTTTAAAGTGTGTTTCTAAATTAGATCTAAAATCAAACTGTTCTCAGTAAAGTGGAAATGATCTATTAAAACATGAAGATATTTTTGGTCTACTCGAAGTAAAACCAGAAAATGTATAAAAGTTTCGTACTACAGTAATTTGATATTCTTTTAATGCAAAACTTAGGAATATTTCTACGAACTATAGTTGATCCCAATGTTGCAACATCTTACAAAAATGAGATCCCGTGGTTGGTTGTAGACCAGTCCCACTATCTCTAATCATCATTCCATGTGCCCACCAGTGTCAATCCACTGTTCGTAAGAAATGTGTTCGTTTGTGCGAGGGAAGTTGTGAGGTTAGACAATACTTTTAGAGGAGAGGGAACAATGACGAGGCTAAAAGATTCTGCGGTTTCGAAGGTTGCTCAGAGATATAGTCCCTTATTATTTATAATTCTTTTACTTCGCCTTATTATTTTCTTACCATTTAAAGCTTTCCCATTAATTTTCATTCAACAAACTGTAAGAGATACAGATTTCATAACGTTTTCATTTTTCAACATACTTCTCTTGTAAATGCTGCGATGCTGAAGAGCCCTTATCACAGCAGTATAGGAATATTTAGGTCGTGATCGCTGTAATAATGTCAGCATCAGTTGCGAAACCTCGTGCAGCTTCAGCTTTTTAAATATTCGGGAACAAATAGAAGTATGAGAGGCGAAATCTGGTGAAAAAGGTGGATGAGGAAAGAGTTCAAATTCATATTTATGAATACTTGCCACAAAAACTTCTGAGATGTGGTCTGAAGCATTGTCGAATGTTGGAGAACTGCTCTGGTCGGCATTTGTGGTCTTTTTTCTTGGATTTGATATTTTGATTTTCTTCACAAGCATAATATTGTCTCCTAACACTACAAGCATAATATTGTGATGATGTGACTCCTTTGAATATAATCAATCAATAGCATACCTTGATAATCTCAATCTCATAAAATTAATGCTATTACCTTGACAGCAGAAGGGTGGTCTTTGTCGTCTTTGGGGTAGGGGATAAATGGTGCTTCCACTGTTTGGAATGATGTTTGTTTTCGGGTTGATAGTGATAAACCATAGCTATCTCTAGGAAGGCCCCGCCATAGAAACTTGGCAACGCAGCGCGAACGTCCTATCGGCTGGAACATTTGCCTTTCGGTAAATGGTGACAATCGCACGCTGTCAGTAAAAGGCGTTGGTATTTAGGAGCTGTAAAGTGTCACATTTATGAGAATTAGAGGACAGAATGCCAGATAAATGTATTATGCCTGGGTATCAACGTAATTACACTAAAACAATTAAGGAGGAAGAATATGTAAAGAGTTTCCGATTTCCAAAGCGTTCCATTCTCAAGCGAAATATTGGATTATCATTACGAATTTGTAAACAGTAAAGATTATATTAATAGTTTTTCTTGAGATTCTAAACAAATACTATTTGAACAGTGTTACATTAGATGATTCTGCATTTCTGTACATATGTGGCTGTACATATGTGTTTCAAGACAGCATACAAACTTAACTGTGATGCGTGTAATGATATTTTGATGCATAAAGAGGAATCAAAAGATGAAGGTTCCACTAAGGTTAATCGAAGCAAATTGTCGGTACCGTCAGATTGTATTGTAAGAGTATGCAAACATCTATTTGCAATTATGCAGGTGTTAATATCTAAAGAATATGAAAACAAGTTAATTTCAGATAATAATCAGAAATTAGTCTTGCATCGCTTAAGTGTATTAGGGATAAGCAGAGACAATAACATACTTGATTATATAATATTATTGTAAATCCATGCCACCACGACAATGAAAAATTGGTAGGAAACATTGTTTGTGTAATATTCTTTTAAATAACTATTCAAAATTAATGAAGCAAGCTGTTGTAAAAGAAAGAAATAGAAGAAAGTTAGACATCTTTTCAGCATGAGTACGGCCTCCAATAGACCTAAAATTCTGGCAATTTTACCAAATTTGTAAATGTACTGTGTACTTAAGAACATCGACGCCCGAAGAAAATTTTCTAGAGGACATCTTCCTGGTTGCTGTATTACGTTTTTTTTTTTTTTTTTTTTTTTTTTTTTTTTTAGAAATCCTTAATAAATTTAAAATGAAATCTTTGACTTTTACGTCCCACGGTAATGCCGGTTAGGCTAAAGGAAACGGTGATATTTGAAATGAGTGAAATGGTGGAATGAAGAAAATAGGAGGAAACGAGAGAACCCCGAGGAAACCCACGCACACGGTGTTTGTCCATCACAAAGTTCACTTGGTGCTAGCTGAGATCGAACCTGGAACCTCAAACACCAGAGAGGAACGCTCAACCACTGAGCCATCGCGGCCCCTTAAGAAATTTAAGTTGTTTTATAATACAAATTTTCGTGAACCAGGGGCACCGGGCCCTCTGCCTCCACCTTCGTGCGCGTATATTTTATGAATACTTATGTAATATATAAAACTAGAATAGGAATTTATCATATATCATCGGTACTCATACAGATAGCCTCAGTGCTGAAAAGGACGCTAAACTTCAATTTAATTCTCAATTTAGTGATGTTAAGCCTGTCCTACTGTTCGTTTACTCTTTCTTGCTTTGACACATCTTTCAATATATTTTGTAATCTTATTTTATGAATGGATTTTATATTATTTTAGTTATTTGTTGTCACGATCCTTGTACTTTAAACGTATCTTACTAATTATATTGTATTAGTCAATCACTCTTTGATTACTTATTACTAACTTAGGTAGCCTTCGCTATATTAGTCTCTTGCTTATTACATTCAACAAGAATATTCCATTTGTTTATTGGACAAAACTGTCACAAAAAGTTGACTAAAGGACGTGAAAAAAAGAAAGAAAAACAACCTGCAGAAAAAAAGATTTGTCCTGGTATTGCTCGCGATGGACGTCGAGTGGTGTGGGGAACAGCGTTGCCACACCGAAGGCCGGGGCCTTCCTAAAGACGGCTATGGATAAACCCAACATTCGTCCATAGTGACGAATCGCGACCGAAAATTGTTCTACTCACATTCAAACAGTTTAAAATAACCAATGATGTGATTTACCGAGTGCGCTTTTGTTCAAGAGTCAGAAGACGATTTCTGCGATAGCTAAAGCAGTGCATTTTTTAAGAAATCGCTACTGGGTATCCAGGCACAAAAGGTCCCTTGACACACATAACAAAATTCAAACGCACAGTGATTCTTTAAAGTGCATTTTTGCATAATGTACACTTTTGAAATAATGACATACGAAATTATGTATTTGTCAGACTTCTGCTAACCGTTTCGTTTCCAATTCAACACGTCGCCATCAATACAGGAGCGAACATTTTCTTTTTTACAATTTGGCTCAGATCCGCCTTCAGCCCGGTACTTAAAGATAAAACCTTCCTATCATAATTGGATATTTTCCTTTATTTATTTATTTATTTTTTTTTATCTATAGTTTTAAGTTGGACATAGACAGAACAACGACAAAGAAACGCGATTGACACAGATTGAGAGGACACAAAACACACATTACAAGACACAAACTACTCAACAACGAAATAACAATACGTGAACTTGACTAAACATTTCCCTAACGAAATCATTTTATGTGTAAAGGTATGTATTCAATACTAAATATTACTACCAATACTTTATTGTTTTAAGAAACAATGTATTCAAAAATTTATTTTTATGTTTTAAATCTCATCAATGCTTTAAATCAAAGCATGTAAGCCTTTTTTGATAATGGTTCCACTTCTGCTATAATTTTTACACTTTAAATCTCAATCTATTTCACATTGTTTGGTTTCTCTCCTGTTTTAAAGTGTGTTATTCCACTTGTAATGGGTAACTTTCTAGTATTATATTCACACTTCAATTGCAATGCTTGGTTTCTTACATGTTTAGAACATAATTGAGTAAGTTTCTCATCTGGTTATCATAGGTTTGACGGAGACGTTAATATCATTAGCAGTCTTAGAAATCACAAAATTTTAGAGGAGGACTTGAAGGTTATGAGTAACACTTGATTCGTTTTCTATAGAAATCCTAAAATTTAGTAGGGGTTCAGCCCCCTTTCCAGCCAGTGTAAATCCGCCACTGAAGATAACTGTGCAACCAAGAGGGTCAAAAATTGTTTAAAATAGCGCTTTATATTTGATAGACAATTCCTGACTTTCTTACAAGTTTTCTGCCATCTATTAATTATGTCAGAAAATTTGCCTGAACAAATATTAATTACCGATATTGCCCATAACAGACACGAAATGATTACTTGCCAGAAAATGTTAGGCCAGGATAAAACAGGTTAGGTTAAAGAGAACAATCTTTGAGAAGACTGGAATTGGTCAATTATGAGAATTGGGAATCTCTGGAAAGCAAACCAAGTAATTCTAGTAATTTTATTGTTCAAACACTTCCAGTAGTTTAAAGATTTATGAAGTGCACTGGGTATCCAAACTGCTGGGCCTGGGTATCCATTTGGATACAAAAAGGTAGCTTAAAAAATGCCCTGAGCTAAAGGCACCATTATCTATTCAACTTCTTCTGAACAAAGACGGATACAATTATTTTTCTTCTTACAGATTGTAACTTTATTTGGGTCAAAAATTTAAGATAAAACTACTGATAGAAAAATAACAATTAAACGCATCTGACTACGATATGAAATGTGAATTTCTTAAGAGAAAGACAGTTGGTTTATCCTAACACGTACTGATTTAAAAATAGGTGTATTTGTTTAAGTGTTACTGATTGAGTTACCTTCATAGTGTCAATTCAACTGTAGAAATTATATCTTTGGATGATGAACTGTTGTGACAAGTGAGACAAAAAATGCACTTGTTTTTAAGAAAGATCACCTTAACATTGAATGGTAATACCAAATTTGCATGCATAGTGTAAATTTTTAAATTTTTGGGAGGTAAATGTCTCCAAGTAACAGATTCTTCCCACACCAAAACTTTTACCATGAGGAAATAGGTTGAAGGTACGGTAACACAATTATATTTAATTAATCCATTGAACACAGAAGACTACGTTTAAATACAATTAAATTTGTTTCTATATAATCTCAAGTCGAGAGTTGATGATTGTTATTTTACCTATACCAAACTTACGACCAAAGGGGATGGTTAGGGAGAGAAGGTCTATTTCAACATTTTTCGGTTTTGACCAAAATCATTTATCTAGTTGTATCATTATATAAAAAAATTCTACTCAAATTCCATTTTTCGACATATTTCGTATAACTTTACTACCAGATTTATAAACTTTCATCTACTTTCCTCACCATATACTACACTTTGGACAGAAATGCAATAAAAATATGTTTGTCGAGATATATCTGATGTAGTGCAAACCTTAGTATAGTAGCGAAAAAACTCAATAAAATAAACTTCGTGGTCCAAAGTACTGTATTTCCTTTTGGTGTCAGTTACTACTCTTTTCACTTTAATGATAGCAGAAGGGACTATCGAGACATGGTCGCTTACCCTGAGAGAAGAACTTAGTTGGAGAGTATTTGAGAATAAAATCCTGAGACGAATATTCGGACTAGAGAAGAACGGAAATGGGGAGTGGAGGAAACTTCATAACGAGGAACTGCATAATTTGTACCGTTTACCAAACATTGTTAGGATCATTAAGTCTAGGAGAGTCAGATGGGCAGGTCATGTAGCAAGAATGGGACAAAGTAGGAACGCTTTCAAAGTTTTAACTGGAAATTCAATCGAAAAACGACCATCAGGAAGAGCTAGGTGCAGATGGGAGGACGATATTAAGATGGATCTTGTAGAAATAGGAATACAAAGTAGGATCTAGTTGACTAAGGACAAAAGTCAGTTGAGAACTTTTGTGAACGCGGCATTGAACCTCCGGGTTCCATAGGCCATAGAGTTAGTTAGTTAGTTAGAAGATACTACTACAAATGACCATTTAGTTATCATTATTGTCATGCCATAAGATCTGTACCTAAGTTCACTAGCGCCACACGGCCAATTCAACTGACGTTCGCGACCAACTTTGTTTAAACAACATCGTGCCAAACCTGTAGTGCAAACCAGTCCCCAGTTTGTGTCGTTCACTCGTCCAGTTAATATGGATTGAGGTTTCAAAGAGAATCGTACCGCTGTGATCGCGTTGCATAAGTGCAACAAGTCGCCGGTAGAGATTTTCAATCTTCTAAAGAATTTGCAAATTACGCAAAAATTTGTGTATCGGTGTATCAAACGATTCAACAACACTTCTTGACCGATGACAGAACAAGAAGTGGCTGCCTACGCACTTCAAAAACGCCAGCAGCTGTGAAAGTCGTAGCTGCGGGAATTCGTCGAAATCCTCTTCGAAAACAAAATCATGGCACGAGAGATGAATATACCGAAGAGAATGATGTCCCGCATCATCAAATAGGCTTATAGAAGAATCACAGAACAACTGTTGACAGCAACTTTAAAGAAGATACGAGCCACAAGAGCCAAGAGGATACTCCAGCGGCACGCGAACGGAAAACACAGGCAAATCCTCTTCACCTATGAAGAAAATATTCAGCGTACAATAAAAATTCTACCGATAAAATTACGGAATTTATGCCCACAGTTCTCCGGAAGCTGCCGAACAAATTCTTAGGATCCAAAGAGACCATCACCCAGCTTTCGTGATAGCTTGGTGGGGCGTGTCTTGCTACGGGGTGGCCCACTGCACTTTTGCGAACAGGGAGTCAAGATCAAGGCAGCAAATTAGCAGAACGATGTTTTGGAGAAGGTAGTGAAACCATTGAATCACACTGTGTTTTCTGGCGCAGAATGGATATTTCATCAAGATTCCGCGCTGGCACATGAGGCGAAGATGAACCAGCAGTAGTTAGCCAACAATGTTCCCCACTTCATAGCCGTTGAGGATTGGCTTTTAGACGCACGGATCTCAACCCGTAGGACTACCGCTTTTGGGACTACTTAGAGGAGAACACCTGCAAGAAATTTTAAGATAATTATTGTTTAATATTTTTACGATTACTCTTTTAATTTACTACGATTTACCTCTTGTGTATCAGAAACATACATTTAGACATCATATCACATTTATAAAATGCATTTTCCTTGGTATAATAATGGCTAATAAAGGAAATAAGTAACGTTGTTTATAACACTTAACAAAATCATGTCTTGATAGATATATTTCCTATATTCCTAGGAAAATCACATTTCAAAAAATGAACAGATTTTTGGTTGCCATAGAAGGAACATTTTAAATTTTGGATTATAACGCTTATTTTAACAAAAAAGATATAAAAATTCTTATTGCTCAAACTTCTCCACACAGAACTAGAAAGTGGTCTTCCACAAACAAGATTATTTTATACATTTCAGAAATAGTTTTCAATAGAGTATTTTTCAACAAAATCTACTTAATAAAACAGCTCTCAAGTATAAATATACTATGTACGTACATCTACCATGTAAAAATATTGCAAGCAAGCCAAAATGCTAAAATATAACAAGCCATTTGAGCATCTCCTCTAAATAGTAATAGGTAATATATTTTAATATAAGAATAAACACAATGTAAAATATAAATTATCAACTGTACTTTGTTCCTTTTATTCAAACAGCTTTCTAAAATAGAAGATCACCGAAGGAAAAAATAACGACACACAATTAAACAACTGATTTTATAAACATCAAGAAGATAAACAAATATGGATCATTCATGGGAAGTGAAGATATTAACTCCATCAACAACAAAAAATGTAACAACAAAGTGAAACAATCTCTACAGTTCGAAGATTGTATATATGGATCTAATCACAAAACAGGAAGATTCTACGTTTAAGTAACTGCAGAGGACGAGGATTGAAGTCCAGAGAATCCTAGCTTCTTCGGAAGCGAATTAGGAGGAGGACCAAAGTCTGTTGACGCCTCATTATAGAAGCAATAAGGACGAGGGCAGGCGTTCTGAGACTCCTAGCTTCTGTAGAAGCACATTAGGATGAGGACAAATGCCCGAAGACTCCTTGCTTCCAGTTACGCCATTTCAAGAAAGAAGAGGACATTTTATATATAGAAGAGGAAGAAGAAAAACATTAGAAGATTCTACGTTTAAGTAACTGCAGAGGACGAGGACTGAAGTCCAGAGAATCCTAGCTTCTTCGGAAGCGAATTAGGAGGAGGACCATGGTCTGTTGACGCCTCATTATAGAAGCAATAAGGACGAGGGCAGGCGTTCTGAGACTCCTAGCTTCTGTAGAAGCACATTAGGATGAGGACAAATGCCCGAAGACTCCTTGCTTCCAGTTACGCCATTTCAAGAAAGAAGAAGACATTTTATATATAGAAGAGGAAGAAGAAAAACATTAGAAGACTCTACGTTTAAGTAACTGCAGAGGACGAGGATTGAAGTCCAAAGAATCCTAGCTTCTTCGGAAGCGAATTAGGAGGAGGACCAAGGTCTGTTGACGCCTCATTATAGAAGCAATAAGGACGAGGGCAGGCGTTCTGAGACTCCTAGCTTCTGTAGAAGCACATTAGGATGAGGACAAATGCCCAAAGACTCCTTGCTTCCAGTTACGCCATTTCAAGAAAGAAGAGGACATTTTATATATAGAAGAGGAAGAAGAAAAACAATTAGAAGATTCTACGTTTAAGTAACTGCAGAGGACGAGGACTGAAGTCCAGAGAATCCTAGCTTCTTCGGAAGCGAATTAGGAGGAGGACTATGGTCTGTTGACGCCTCATTATAGAAGCAATAAGGACGAGGGCAGGCGTTCTGAGACTCCTAGCTTCTGTAGAAGCACATTAGGATGAGGACAAATGCCCGAAGACTCCTTGCTTCCAGTTACGCCATTTCAAGAAAGAAGAGGACAAATTATATATTGAAGAGGAAGAAGAAGATTAGAAGAATCGACGTTAAATAACCGCAGATAAGGAGGTATTTTTGACTCCTTGATAAGCCAATGAGAAGGTTGACAGGAAGATTTTTATGTTTAACTAATTCCAGAGGATATAGATCCGGAACGAGGAGAGAATTGGTTGTTAGTAAGTATAAATTAGTGTTGTATATACATTTATGATTTTGTATTTTATATTTCGGTTTCAGTTATGCATGTATGAGCCTAGGGATTATTATTAAGGAGAGAAGTATGTTAGAATATTTTGTACTTGACGTTGACCTTTGTCCCCTTTTTACATCCCTTCATATCTCAGAGGTGTTTAACAGAAACGATAAGCCCGGGAAAAGCTCTTACAACCTCTGGGATACAACAGTCTGAAGTGCATTGTGGGTAACCTAGGGAAGGAGCTGGCCGCCTTATTATAACCCTAGGCAAGAACGTTTTCTGTACTCAAACCTCAACTTCGCTAAGAGGTTCTGTTCTTCCCACTTTGCATGGAGACTGGGGCGGTCAGGGCTTCAATACAGCTTTGGATATATGTATTTTATCTTGAATATCTTTCATTCATTGAGTTCTGGAATACTTCACTAGAGCTGTAACTTACGCTATTGTGTATGTAAGTAGAGTATTAACTAGTTTCCCTTTGAGACGAGACAAAACAGAATTTTCCCGACGGGATAGAGACGAGGCAGAGTTCTAACATAAAACATTTCGACGGGACACTACTTTCAGGGCGCCTTAACTGCTTTCTTGTAGGGAACCCTGCATAGGGTTGCAAATTTAACAGTGATTTCTTTTTCAGTGTTTGGGATAAAAAGATCTCACTTGCTTACTTCAAGATGTAATCACGGCCGGCTCTACGATATGTGAAACAAGTGCATTTGCACTTAGCGGCAAATTTTGAGGGACGGCAAAATCTGCCATAACTATATTATCTGAAATAAATATTTCTTGACGGAAACAGACTTCATGATGATGGTAGTTTAAGTTACTTCTACTTGAATACTACATTTATAAATCATGTTTAGGTCGCATTAGTTTAAGGTCACATGGACAGTGCTAAAACAAATGGTCAAATAAATCCCAGCATGAATAGCTTAATTGATGTCAAATATAAGAACTCAATTCTCGAACAGTAACGAACACTTGTTCCATTTAGTTAGTTATCACAATTTTTATATGAAAACTAGTCTTGTCTTTGTCACAAACAAATTCTTTATCATTGAAGGTGGAAACAAGTTTTAAAACATTAAAAGATGTATTAGGAAGATCAAGAAATAAAGATAAAAGAGCTAGTTGCACTGGAATTGCAATCTGATATATTGAGATTGAAGCTCGATATTGAATTCTATGAAAAGGATTACCATCTTTCTTCTGCAGAAGTGTTTATCTTTCACTAATATAATAGATTATTATTTATAAAAGAAAAAAACATACAACGAGGTTGTATTTGTAATGTTTCGGTCTTTCTGAGTGCGAGTGTGTTTTTCCTCCCATTCGTTGTTCGTGTGGGGGGTAGCATACTTAAAATTGTGGCTTTTAAGATTTTTTCTTTCTAGAGAATGGGGGAGGCTGCAAATGATGCCATTGCACGGAGCAGCAAATTGCCTAGGGCCGACTCTGGGTGTAATTAGTTATAATTCGAGATAGTATCATGAATTCTTACTAGCATTCAATCTACAAATGCCCATTGCGTAAGAATATAATAACTAACTAACTAACTAACTCTATGGCCTATGGAACCCGGAGGTTCAGTGCCGCGTTCACAAAAGCTCTCCACTGACTTCTATCCTTAGCTAATTGGATCCAGTTTCTACTTTGTATTCCTATCTCTGCGAGATCCATCTTAATATTATCCTCCCATCTGCG
Source organism: Thermobia domestica (assembly GCF_964235325.1). Classification (NCBI taxonomy): domain Eukaryota; kingdom Metazoa; phylum Arthropoda; class Insecta; order Zygentoma; family Lepismatidae; genus Thermobia; species Thermobia domestica. Next base: position 142,175,474 of record NC_137465.1, on the reverse strand, counting down.
CCTAGGTCTTCCTAATGGTCGTTTTCCTATGGGTCTACCAGTCAAGACTTTGAAAGCGTTTCTACTTTCTTCCATTCTAGCTACATGACCTGCCCACCTAAGCCTCCTAGACTTGACGACCCTAACAATGTTGGGTAAACCGTATAATATTATATTACATAATTAAATTATTATCAAATTATGCAAAGATTACACTTGTTGTATCGTTTCATTTTCGGAAAGAAGTTAACTCCATTGGAATACCAATCCAGAGTGAATATTTGTGACGATTGTATGGTTTATATAACACACTTTATAAGGCATATTTGTTCTTTTTGCTCAGTTTCAATTGATCATTATAAAATCAAGACATGACTTCCAGTTGTGTGCCCACTGAAATGAAATATCGTATTTACTGAAATCTAATTCATCTTTTAATTTTATTTATTTATTTATTTTGTTCATATTAGTATCCAAAAGAAAGGGCTGCATTAAAATCGATTGGGTAGTTAAAATTAACTCCCTAATTTTATTCAAATTAATCTTTTCTTACATCACAATGCAATGGCGCAATTCTCGATATCGTTACGTTTATTGTTGGCCTATTTTTGCATACAGCCAGTGGCGGTTCTAGAAGAAAAAACTGGGGGGGGGCAGCTCTCAATATCGAATATATATATATATATATATATATATATATATATATATATATATATATATATATATATATATATATATATATATATATATATATATATATATGTGTGTGTGTGTGTGTGTGTGTGTAGGTGGGTGGGTGTGTAATATAAAGTGTTTATATTTTGATGTTGTCCTGCTGACCATTATCTACATTCTCTTTCTTTCCTATTTTGCTTTCTCATCATTCGTTCCAATGCGTTTTTCCGTAAGCTCTTTTCAATGACTCAACAAACACATTAGTCATTTTCTTTAATTGCTTACTAATTCTCCTCAGGTATATCTATGAAGGAAATACAAATATGTACGTTTAAAACCTTTTTCAGTGTAAGAGAACAGTAATTAGTTGAAACAAAAGAGTGAACATTTTAATATTCAAATAAACATTGGATATATGTAATGTTTGCAATACGTTTCAATGAAAATTCATAAAATAAAGTTTACATTCTAGGTAGTGCTATATAATAATTATTGCACAAAATAAATTCAAATAAACCTAACATTATATTTTTACAAATGTAAAACATTTTTCTCAATTTAAAACAGTAATCGCTTTGTTATTTTTTTTTTACCACTGAATGACAATAATGTTAAAATAATGTGGTAGTTAGTGATCTCTTGCCTGTCAGATGACAATTAACGGTTTACTAATTTCCTTTTCAACAAGCAAGACTTTATTTTACATGAATCAGAGGTTACAATTACAAATTTAGATTATGTTCTCTCGCAGGAGACCATTCGTCCAGCTTAGAGCCTTATATGAATGACAGCAAGTTATGAGAATGAAAAATACAACTTACATTAAGTATGCTGGTATACATCCCATGTTATTGCAGATCTTGGTTGGTTGCTGATAGATCCGTTGGTTGTTCCGAGATGATCCTTGGACCTCTCCCTTACCTTTTTATATTGTATTAGTTTCGTCAGCCAGACCCTGAGGTTCTCCGTAACAGCCTTGTTTGTTCACTTAATTACTTCTTACGCTAAGTGACTGCCGGAGAACCTCATTAGTCCACAATAAGTGTGACTGTTTATTCCAAAATTCTTTTGTTATCTAACTTAAGTACACATACATTTTATCACTAGAAATTAATGTCAAAAAAATCTTTTTTGATATATTCTTTTTTAAAACCGTTGAGCTAACTTCATTCTTTTCTTTTTTTTTCACTCATATGATAGTTTCATTGCAGTCCCCCACTTATGAGGAACTGTTCTTGAACATCACCGTAGTGTGTGTCACTTTTTTTTCACTCATAGTTCTGTCCACACTATGTTTATAAACATTGACACTAACTAGGAGTCTATTGGCCTGCACACACTTATACATAAAAAAACAGTTCACATCTTCTAGTGTTCATGGATCCGGAACACATTGAGACGTAGAGTCCTTGTTGGGGACCTTTGCGCTTTGATGAGCCGCAGGGTAATTGGGTGTCATCCATGGCCGCTGCTCATGGCTTCTGTTCTTTAAGTCTTTTTGGCAAGTCGAAGATACACACAAAATTAGGGTTGTAGGTGTGGCGGTGAGGGACAAGTAATGTTGCAACGTAGAGTCCACTCTGTCACAATCTTGATGACTCAGGCATGGGAGAGTTCTCGTGGCTTCAAACAGACAGGGAGCGCAGGCAGCGTCGATAACTCTGGTTCCTCCAAGGTTGAACACGGGCATGGCTTGCTGCTGGTGGCTCCAGTTGGGCTGACGAATCCAGGCAAGGGAGATTTCCTGGTGGCTCCAGTTGGGGTGACGAACCCAGGCAAGGGAGATTTCCTTCTGGCTCCAATTGGACTGGAAGACACAGGCATGGTTTCATGGTGTACTTCTGGGGGCTCCAGGAGGGTTGACTCATCCAGACGAGGGTGATTACCTTGTGGCTCCAAGTGGACTGGAACTTCGGCGGTGCAGGTTCCTGGTTCCTTGCTGTGCCTTGCTTGTTGAAGGGTGGTAAAGGGATGTTGGGATATGGTTGAGATGAAAGGGGATTGTTGTATTTTTCATATTATTCTTTATACCAGATTGTATCTATTTGAAATAATTATCATTTTTGAGGTTCAGTAGTGTTATAGTGAGTCAGTGCAAAAGAGAGATTGGTTTATTATCTATAAATTTTTTTGAATAGGTAAAAGGGCAGTCTAAGACGGGTCCTCCTCTAAGGAAAATGGTAAAATGGAATACTCGAGATGCGCGTTGTAATTTTGTTGGAGATAAGCCTACGAGCAAATATTAAATTGAGTTTTTTTTTTTTTTAGTTGCGACTGGGGGTATAGGAAGGATGTGCGATTGGAACGCGAGACTCTGTTTGTGGGTAGTGGGATACTGTGGAATTTTGGATTGTAGGTGGGAGGTGTTGTAATGCTATGGGGGTATGTGTTTGTATATGAAGGTAGGTTCTGTTCGCTAAGTACCGTTTGCAACAGAATATTCCTAGAAAGAGAAGCAATAACATTGTTAGAGGTGTTACTGTCAGTAGCGTGATATCAAAGAATGAAAGGGCTAAAGTGGGAGTAGGGAACAGAAGTAAGAAGGTAAATTGCAGTCTGAAAAAAAAGAAGAGAAAAAAATTAATGTGATTGTGTCAAGGGAATGGCTTCTGGATTCGAACTGGGTACCGAAAGTTGTAGAGCTTTGAAACGTCTGTAGAGAATAACAAGAAACACGGAGTTGGTAATCGTAATGAGAAATTGTAATGACGTCATTGAAGTACTAATAGGTATTGAGTATTCAAGCGGTATCCAACTGCTCCAAGGTAAGGTTGTGTCGTTAATAGTAATGGGTGAAATTTCGGATATTCTGGAACTGTAATTCAAGGGGATATTGGAGAAATTGGATTTAAAAACAAATAATCGATCATGAGGCAATTGAAAGAGAGAATCATTTATATGTAAAACATGTGTTAATACGAAATGACGTGGTAACATTTGATCATTGTGGCATAAGTCCGGCTGAAAAATAAGAGTTTGTTCTTCCGTGACTAACTTGTGTTCACATGATAAGGTCACTTTAATGGTGCGCGTGTGAGGAACATGGAGTTCCGTCTTATGTCCCTCTGGGGATAAGGTAAATAAAGAAAGAGGAGCATTAGTGAGAACAAATTCGGTATTGCTTAGTGGTGTAAAGGTTAACGAATGATTTGTGGTGCAAGAAAAAGGGCATACCGTTTTATACAGGCCTGTGACTTTTGGGAAACGTAAATGCTGTAAACAGAGGGAAAAGGGGGAGGCATTGTGATTAATTGCTGGCATTTTACACAGAAATGGCTTTTCAGAGATTGCGCAGTGTTGGATTGCATCATTGGGGAGGAGAATAGTCTGTGTGTTATTAAAAAGTACGTATTGAATGTCGGTCTGTAAACTGCATGTTTCATCGTTGAGACGAATAGGATATTTGAGTAATTTATGTAACGAGTATTTGGTATTGACCGGAATAATCGGTATTGTAACCTTCATGTATATAGTAGAAGGAGTAACCTTACAGTTAACTATGGGCATCTTATAAGCCGTATGCGCTGAAAGTAAGGGGTGAATTTGCATGCCTTTTTTGAATAATTGTAAGTTTAAGCGTGTTAGGTCCTTTTCTAACATACTATGAGTAACCAGGGTGCTAGGTATTCTGTTTTCGTTACATGCTAAATAGACGTCGTTAAAAATTGACATTTCTAAAAGTTGGTGTATTTTGTTCAACAATAGAGAATGAAGATTGAAGTTAAGTTGTATAAAGGATGTTAATTGCCGTTTATCTGAAAGCAATGTTTCTTGTATCTGTCGCTCATCTTGAATAATCCTCTTGAAAGCAGTTTGAACATCCGCAAAACTGTCTTTTGTTTCTTTGGCTAGTCGGGAAACGAGTACCGACATATTGTGTAACTCCGAATGAACCGTTAATTCTTTTTGTTCTAGTATTTGAATATGTTGTTTTAATTCATTTTCATGTGATTGAAAATGTGTTATCTTATCTTCCGTTGCAACTCCGGTCGCCCAGTTGAGAAAGGATCCCAGGAAAGGTAGCAGTGCACGCTTATTTTTTATATTCTTAGGCAAAAAACCGAATTTAGGGTTATATGTTGCCTGCATAAGGTCCTGAGAAAAGTTATTTGCAGATTGGATAAGGGTTAGCAATGGCAAACAATATCGGGACTCATTTGCTGGTGTACACTCTAACGTTATAGAGTTACTCTCCAGGATAGGAATTTGGAAGGAATATATTAAAGGTACCATTGTACTATACATAATGGCCTGTGGAATTGCACGAAATTCCCCCCCAATTGTAATTTCTACCCCTTCTGGTTTGAGGGATTGTGTTTGGGATGGGGATATAAGGCCAGAAATTACTATAAATCTGTAAAAAGAAAAAATCCGTAGTGAGCATTTATTTACAAAATAAGGCATTATTAACTAAAAGAAGTGTGTTAAATTCTATTGGTACTCGCGCTTGTGAAAGGATCAGACGTTTAAAGCTAACAATATATTGAACCAAAAATAAATCCTTTATTTCCTGTTTGGGTATTTTTGTGGAAAAATGCAAACTTTCTCCTCATTAAAGGAATGTGTCTGTGTGAGTAATTGAACACGTGTGCCGTTGCTAATCGACCTGGAGGGTGCTGATTTCAAAACTGAAACTTTTCTCGCGCTGTGATTGGCTGTTTCAGAGCCGAAGGAATTTGTTTATGCTATTAACAGATTTGTACAATTAGTATGAGTCTGAATAGGGAAGGGTTGACTATGTTGGTGCTATGTGAATAATTGGTGCAAATGATGTGATGGGAATGATAGTGAGAAAGGGTTTTTTATTATAGAAGATGATGTGTATAAATAATATTGTTGTGTGTGTGAGGCTTAAAAAGTTTGTACTTTTGGACGTACCGGGCTGGTGAAATAAGTGTTGGTAAGTATAAATAAAAAATTAGTTTTGTAAATTTTCATATATATATATATATCCGTCTTATTTGCGCAGTTTAGGAACTTGTATATTCACAGAGAAAAAAATATTTGTTGTATATCGATGTTTTTATTATTTAAGTGAGAGACGAAGGCGGTAACTTAAATGAAGTGGCAGTATTACTCAATTTCCATCTTGGTAGTTTATGTTGTCACGGATGCGAATTAAGGAATTTTTTGTATTTGGTAATATATGTAGGATTGCTCGCTGTATCCGGAATGAATAACTTTAATCTATTTTTCGTTATATTTACTATTTTACCGTCCATGTCAAGTTGATACGTGTTTGAGTCAAGCTTGTTTAATAATCTATATGGCCCGTTGTAAAGTGACCGAAGGGGACCACATTCTTCTCTACGCGTTGCTAATCTTTTGACGAGGACTAGAGATCCTGGAAGAAACTCCGTGGGAGCCTGATTTGTTTCATTTTTGTCTTTCAAACGTTGAAAGGCTTGTTCCTTTCTATATTCCAATAGATCACGAAACTCATTCAGCATGGCTAATCTGTCCGCAACATCCGTGGGTGGGTCAATGGTAGGAAGAATATTTTGCAAAGGAAAGCGTGGTTCACGTCCAAATAAGATGTAAAAAGGTGATACTCCATAGGCCGTCAGTGGGCTGTGATTTATGGTCGCCGTGGCCCTTTTTAAAAAGTTTGGCCACTGTCGCTGGTTATCTCTTGTTAAGAATTTGAGAACTGTTTGTAAGTTCGCTATGCGAGATTCGACTTGGCCAATTGTTTTATGGGCGCCTGGTAGTGCGTACTTAATTTTAATCCCCATAGAGTCTAGAAAAGCTTTGGTTTTTGTACTGGTATGGGTAGATTGTTGATCGGTATAAATAATTTCCATGACACCGAAAGGAATAATTAGTTCATGCGTAATGAATTCAATAAAGGCATCTGAGGTAGGTGTCTTTATGGGTTTGGTTACTGTGTATGATGAATGTAGGTCAGTAGCCACGTAGAAATGGGTAAATTCATCTCCTTCTGATGGCAATAATTTTCCACAAATATCTATTTGCCACGTGGAGAAGAGATTAGTGGGGGGCAATCTTTGCACGTGATCAACAACTTTCTGGTAGTTGCGTTTGAAGTATCCACAATCCAAACAGGACTGTAATTTATTGTGAAGCCAGTTTTTAAAGTTAGGTATGTAATATTTGTTGCGAATGAGATAATATAGCTTCAGATACCCGGGATGAATCAACGCGTTGTTGTGAAATTCATCAAAAATAGTATCACGCAAAATTTTGGGTACACAAAGTAAAGTGCGCGGCTGGGTCGGAGAAAACATTTTGCGATACAATAGGTTGTTCTGAAAAAAGTATTGTTTATTCCAAGTCTCGTAATGTTTGTTTGTCCTGTCTTCAGTAATGAGTGCGGTGATAATTCTTGAAAAATATGGGTCATTACGTTGCAGTTGAGCTATGTCTGTTTTTGTGTCTAAGGCTAACAGATGATAGGGATGCACGTCCGCGTCTAATAGCTGTAAATCTGTTTCATCGAAAGGTAATGGATTCCTACTTAACATATCACTGACCGGATTCTGGGCAGAGCGCACGTGGAGCAATGTAAAATCATACTGGTTAATCTGTTCCAACCACCGTAAAATTTTTGGCGTCAATTGTGTGGTGGATTTTAGTGCCAGTAACGATTTATTGTCTGTTACTAAAGTGAAGTGGTGGCCTAATAAATATTTCTTAAATTTTGTTAGTGCAAAGAATATGGCAAATAATTCCAAATTATGAATAGGGAGTGGTCTTATGCGTTGTGGGTGTCTTGCCGATATATAACATACCGCGTGATAGTCTTTTTCTCCTATCTTTCTCTGAAACAAACAGGCACCAACGCCATCTATTGACGAATCGCACATTACCATGTGTTCTGTGTTTTCTACGCTGTAAAGCTGTAGTACAGGTGAATTAACTAGAAATTGCCTCATGCTTTCAAATGCCTTTTCCATTTAAGGGGTCCATTGTAGCTTTCGTGGGTTCCCCCGGAGGGCCTTGTATAGGGGCTCAAGTTTTTGCGAGATGAAAGGGATGTGGTTCCTGTAAAAATTAACACTAGCAAGCCATCCGCGTAATTTTTTGATTGTCGTTGGCTTGGGTAGTTTAGTGATAGCGTCTATTTTGGCCGGATCAGGTTTCAATGAACCATGAGAAACAATGTGTCCAAGACATTTTACCGATGTCACTCCGAATTCTGATTTATCTATATTAAACAGCAATGAGTGTTTTTCTGCTAGCTCTAAGACTTGGTCAAAAATTTTTAGCAAATGTGAGTATGAAGAGGAATAAATGTAAAAGTCATCCACATACAAAGAAAAGTTTTTGGCGGGAATGCCACGGTAAATAGTACGTAAAATACGTTGTAAATTGATAGTAGAGTTTTTGTGGCCTTGTGGCTGTACGCATAGTTCGTACTGTGAATGTGGTAAATCTAAGTCACGAACTGAAAAAGCAGTACTAGGGCGGTCTTCTTCTGCAAGGGGACACTGGAAAAACGACTGAGATAAATCAAGATGTATTATCCACTTGGCTTCTGCCATCGAATCCAATACTTCCTGTATTGGTTGAATTGCATCAGCTATGGTGTGGCATTTCCCAGATAACGTGCGTAAATCTAGCACAACACGAAGGTCTCCTTTTGAGTTCGGTTTCACTATAGCTAAGATGTTATTCCTATACTGGGACGAGGAGGGCTGTATGATGCCTTGTTCTAAAAATTGCAAAATCTTTTCTTTCAGTTTAGGGCGCAGTCTATGTGGAATTGTGTATTGACGATTGACAAACGGTTGTCGATCAATTAAGTCTAACGAGACACTAAAAGTCTTAATTTTTGTGAAATCTGTCGGAAACCATTTAAATGTTGTTACTCTCTTTTTCAAAACATCCAACATTTGTTGTTTTTGAGTAGGGGAAAGATCCTGATTGATATTGAATTTCGTGAAATCAATATAGTCTTTTATTGTGGCCATGCGTTCTTTTCGGTTCTCTTCTGCATGTTTCTCGGTTAGTTCATACAGCTGAGTTACTGAAAACACATTCGATTCCTGTATGTCCTCTGGAAGGACTGTACCCAACGCAATGGGCATGCCCTGTGTGAAAGTTTGGTCATAATTAGATAAATTCACAACAGGGATTGCAAGGTTATCAGTTGATATTGCTGTGTGTACCGTGTAGCATCCCTTAAAATTTTCATGAATTGGCGAATGAATATAAAAATGCTTAATGTCTGAATGTAACGGTATATGCAGTTTGACCATGCCTACTGCTTGCGCCGGGATTATTTGCGTTTTGGCAGTGTGGAAAACAAATGTTTGTTTTTGGGAGAACTTGCTTGTAACCTTTGTTAGTAGATGTACCTGTGCGTTACTGTTGGGAGGAGGGGTGGGGGGTTTCTTACCAAAATGTTCTAATGTTAAAGTTCTAGTGTTATAATCTAAGTGTGCCAGATGTTCTTTCAAGAATTGATTACCCAAAATGATGGGAAAGGAACGTAAGGGCGTTATGCGAAAAAGTATTGAAAAAATGTAACCCTGTATATTTACCGTTAATGTCACCGCATGGGTGAGGGTAAGAGGTAACCCAGATATGCCATTTAGTACTGTAGTTAGGGGGAACGGCTTTACCTGAGGGGGTACTAAATGGCTGGGGAGTAAATTTAATTCTGCGCCTGTATCTAATATTAGAGAGTGTGTTTTCCCTGAGATTTTTCCTTGTATGTACGTTAACTTACGCTGAAAGATTAGAGGTACTTGTAATGTGCATTTTTTTTGTAAATGTTGTTTGGGGTTCATTTCTAATTCTAGCTGTTGCAATGTGTTTTGTGAAGTGGTATTAGTTCTATCCTGTGATACAATATGAGTATCTAGATTGACATTGGGTGGAGGGTCTATGTCCCCCCTTACTTTTCCCCGTTTTTTGAACTAGTGTCCGTGGAAGGTAAGGAAGGCAGAGGAGTGGTTGCATAATGTTGACTAGGGACTTCAGATGGGGGGGAGTAATTGGGATAAAAATAGGGTGAGGGGTAGTACCCAGGGAAAGGATGTGGGTAGAGTGGAGGGTACATCGATGCAAAATTGGTTGATGCGGAAAAACCCCTTGTTTGGTTATTGGAATTTCTAGAGAAAGGCCGTTGTTTTTTCTTAAAGTGTTTTAGGTGTTTTGATTGGTTCGTGGGCTGCGATTTAGAATTTTGTGGGTTGCTCTGACATGCACAAATTTTGTCCTCAGACTTCTTAATTGCGTCGTCTGACTTTTGATCACAGGCGCACTGCCTGTGCTTATTGGAACAACAATGATGATCTGTGGCCGTATGTTTAGACTGCTGGTTTTCGCTATGTCTACTAGGGGATTGATGAAAGGGCGCCCGTTTTGACCTGCGAAAATTGTCCGAACAACAGCTATAATTCGGATATGAGGAGCGGTTAAATGAACTAGCGTGTGCATCCTCCGTAAATGCCACAGTGTGCTGTACTGGCTGGGCATTCATATGTGTATTTACTTGGAGTTGGAGGGCATCTAGGCGAGTAATGATATTTTGAAGGGAGTCATTCGCCGCCTGGGAAATACTGTGGGAAGGCTGGGGTATGTTGGAAACAGCAGGCAGGCTTGCCAACCGTCTTTGCGCTAATCGATCGGCTCGTTCCCTAGTAGATGCTAGGGTAATTAACTCTTCAAAGTTGTGAATTATTTTTTGTGAAAATTCAACTATATGATGTGGCAGCATTCCTGTAATAGCATCTAATAAAAATTCATTAAAGCTAGGCGGGTTTTCTAGTTGAGTAGACAAATATTTTTTGGCGTATAAATAATGCAAGAGAGATTCCGAGGGTTCCTGAATCCTAGACCTATATGTTTCTGTGGCTGATATAGGTAAATTGTTAGGACCAAATTGTTTCAAAAATTTGTCTTTAAGTTCTGTCCAGGACAAAGCGTCTAACCCGGCAGTGGTTTGGTACCAGTACAAGGGTACATCTGCTAGACACAACGAAAAAAATATTTGGTAATAGTATACATGAGAACCCCCTGTCTTCCGTGGGCGAGGATACTTCATATTATATATTTATACGTTACCAAATTAAATCACTGCGTTGTCTTCATTACATGTGCTTAACATTCTATTTTTACTTTCTAGAATAAATTTTGTTGATTTCGATTCGAAAAATGTTAAATATTTTTAAATTTACATCATGATGCAGACCAAAATCCTTGTTGCATATAATGTAATGCACTATAGCATATAAAGTACAAGGGCAAATATGTACGTTCTTTTTTATTTTCGTATCAGTGGATAAGTAAATGAAAGTGGGTTTGTTACCCCCTTTTTAAGTTCGTAGATACTCAATGAATAATCCCTAAAAGTATGAGCGTCCAGCTCCTTCTGGAACTGCTCCGGTCTTACGTATACTATATCCAAATATTTTTCATCCTATCTTCTGACCAACCAGATATTTTCGCTGTGCGTTCAAAATTGGTTAGAAACAAATCTGCCCTCTCTAAAGGTGTGCCCGCAAATATTGTAAGAGAGTTGGGGTTAACCGAAACGGATGCGGAGCCTAACGTGACAGAGGCTGAAGGTTGTGAAACTGTATGGGAAGGAGTATGAACTACAGGTTCTGAGGTTATAGAATGGGGTGTCGTGCTGTTAGCGTGCAGGTTAATGGATGTAGCAGGAAGAGTCGTCAAAGACTGCGGGGCTACTACGTGACCGTTTATGTCCATAGTTTGCGCAAGACTACGTGTAATTGGCATTATAGGGAACTAGAATACACTCAAAAATATATTGGGGAACCAAAAACAAAAAAATTCTAGCAAATGCACTGAAAAAACTATACCACTATTGAAAAAACGTCCAAAAGGAAGATAAGAAAAAAAATTAAGTCTGGTATAAAGAAAACTGCTGTCATTTAATATAGGGCCCCAGCTGTATTCTTTCGTCTGGGAGCCATGTTAAAATAATGCGGTAGTTAGTGATCTCTTGCCTGTCAGATGACAATTAACGGTTTACTAATTTCCTTTTCAACAAGCAAGACTTTATTTTACATGAATCAGAGGTTACAATTACAAATTTAGATTATGTTCTCTCGCAGGAGACCATTCGTCCAGCTTAGAACCTTATATGAATGACAGCAAGTTATGAGAATGAAAAATACAACTTACATTAAGTATGCTGGTATACATCCCATGTTATTGCAGATCTTGGTTGGTTGCTGATAGATACGTTGGTTGTTCCGAGATGATCCTTGGACCTCTCCCTTACCTTTTTATATTGTATTAGTTTCGTCAGCCAGACCCTGAGGTTCTCCGTAACAGCCTTGTTTGTTCACTTAATTACTTCTTACGCTACGTGACTGCCGGAGAACCTCATTAGTCCACAATAAGTGTGACTGTTTATTCCAAAATTCTTTTGTTATCTAACTTAAGTACACATACATTTTATCACTAGAAATTAATGTCAAAAAAATCTTTTTTGATATATTCTTTTTTAAAACCGTTGAGCTAACTTCTTTCTTTTCTTTTTTTTTCACTCATATGATAGTTTCATTGCAATAAATTATTTTTTGATTTCCATTGTTTATAAGCAAGTTTTATCCTGATCGGAAGCTTAGAAGAAAGAAGTCCTGTTGAAAATATTAATTTTGTGATTACTCTAAAGTAGAGCCTAACAATGGAATATTACTTTGTTTTTTAGAAAAACCTAATAATATTTATAACCAAAGAAATATTATGTATTTATATTTATATTATATTATATTTCCATTATATTTATGATGTATTTATATTATGAGCAATCAGTAACTAAAGATTGATTCTACGGTTTCCAATATTCGCAAACTAATCCACTACCCCAGATGGATCCTGAAAAAGAGTTCCACTTAACTTAGGGTGACCAACCGTCCCGTAAAAACGGGATTGTCCCGTTTTTTCACTACCATTCCCGGTGTCCCGACAAATTTTCTCGGGACGCCAAAATGTCCCGTATTTACGTACATTAAATACAAGAAAGCTTTCCAATCTAAAATTTCTTAATTTATATTATTATTTTCTTATCACATAGCTTAGAAAATACTAATATTCTAAGCTATGTGATTATATTGGAATATGTCTAATTACTGAACAACGTCATTACGACATTTGCGATGTTGGATGTGGTGGCTGCACTGTTTTTCCTCCTAGGCCTCCCCCCCAAGACTCCCACTCCATAGACGACAGTGCAAGGGGCTGAAAGTCTCAGGGGGTGCTCTTAACCCATGTCCCGAACCTCTATTTTCACGCTCTCTTCACAGTGACGTCACCAGCGAGGAACTTAGAGCTTGTCATCTGCTTGGCGCGCGAAGATTTGCTAGTAAGACCATAAACAATTCTTTATTTATTTTGGTTTTTTTGCTATGTTGAATTGTGTTGCTTTCTTTTCTAGTGGTGTACGTGGACGAACATTATTTAATAGAGAAAAGGTCTATATCTCGGAAGATTTCTTTACGTGGGCTTGGCTGTACAGACATGCGATATTGCAAGATAGTGTGAACTTGAGTACGTGTGTACATATGTATCTTTACGTGTATTTGTCTTTCATTTCCAAGTGTTCCACATTATAGAATTAGGGATGTACCGATATATCGGTGTCGGTAATACCAGCCACTTTTGGGAGTATCGGTATCGGCATTGGCAAATAAACACCGATATTTACCGATACATTTTTCAAACTATGTTCAGTTTGTTTAATATTAACAGTGACACTTAAGTAGAGTTATACCCATCCATGGACCATTTTTGACCTTGAAAGTACTTACACTCTAGGTACTCTATGTACATATTCTAAGTAATTTTGTTGAAGTAATGAATATTGTAATTACTCTAAGTACTCTCATTGAAGTACAAAGGTTCAATTGTAATTGAATTATTACCGGTACTTTAGGTACAATTACTGACATGTAATTATGCTGTACCGGACTGTAGTCTCATTACTTCGCGTATGTAACATTGAAAATATTTAGTTTTTTGTACTATCAGTTTACTTACTGTGCTATTTTTTGTATGTATGTAACCTTGAATATATATACTCTCATTACTCGTATGTAATCTAGCATTTCGCGTATGTAATTTCATTATCGGACTGTAATTGAAGTTCATAAGTACCCGTAATGTACCCTTTATTTGAATCAAAGTTGTGATATTCCGTTAGGTATGATAGTATTTTTGATAATAATGTATGTGTAAAGCTTACTTACCTTTCATATTCACCCTTTTTGGATGTTTTGCGCGGAACTTTCTTATTTGAACACCATTTCCAAGGTTTAACCTGCTTAGTTTAATCGCTTTGTACTCTCTTATATTTATATATGAAATTGATTTTTTTTTATGCGCGAAATATTAATTATTTTTGTTTGTAATTGTTTGGTAGAAATTATCGTATTTTGTGCGATCTTTTAGAATTGTTTTGTGCGATGTTGACCTCTTGCATAAATATATTTTTTAAATGAAGAATCATTTCGATTTGTATATAGACTTAGCATGAGTTTTGAAAAATCATATAAATGTTTGAGTATTATGAGGTTGAAATAAATAAAAAATTTTACAAGCTGCATTTTTTTTATTGAAATTATATTGTTAGAAAGTAAAAAAACATGAATTGCATATATAAATATAAGAGAGTACAAAGCGATTAAACTAAGCAGGTTTAACCTTGGAAATGGTGTTCAAATAAGAAAGTTCCGCGCAAAACATCCAAAAAGGGTGAGTATGAAGGGTGAGTAAGTGTCCTTCAGCCGTATATTAATATTAATGGCAAGAGGTTAGTAATTAGCATACTAACGCAACTTTGATTCAAATAAAAGGGTATATTACGGGTACTTATGAACTTCAATTACAGTCCGACAATGAAACTACATACGCGGAATGCTAGGTTATATACAAGTAATGAGAGTGTATATCTTCAAGGTTACATACATACATAAAAAATTGACAGTAATGAAACTGTTAGTACAAAAACTAAATATTTTCAATGTTACATACGCGAAGTAATGAGACTACAGTCCGGTACAGCATAATTACATGTTAGTAATTGTACCTAAAGTACCGGTAATAATTCAAGTTCAATTAAACCTTTGTACTTCAATTTATTACTTCAATGAGAGTACTTAGAGTAATTACAATATTCATTACTTTAACGACAGTATGTACCAAAAGTGTAAGTACTTTCAAGGTCAAAAATGGTCCATGGATGGGTATAACTCTACTCACTTATATTTCATCGGTTTCTTTTAGAGTTAAAAGTTGTTCTAAATTATTATCAATTGTACAATCAATCGATTTCTTTATGCATGTATACGCCTTTGATTTGCACTATTCATATTTAACTGATAGTTTTAGTCTCTCCATGCCAAAATAGTGAAGGTCCTCAGTCAGGATTATAGGCACCTGAAGAAAATTTTCTAGGGGGAGCCGATTTCCCGATTTCAAAGTAAAATAAAGTAAGTTTATTTTCCTTATTTATTTTCAAAAATGTTTATGTATGCATGAAGTTCACAATTTTCGATATTTTTTCTGCTTATTGGTCCTCTAGATGTTTATTTGAGTTAGAAATCAGAGTAAAACTCCGGGACGTCGTGTGGGTAGAACAGGTGGGGCTGTTGCCCCACGCATTGCACCCCAGAATGTAAGAATTTGACCGTTGAGAGAAACTAGCAGGTTAACTATTTCTAATTCATTGTTGAGATTAGTGTTGTCCACGAGACGAGACCGAGGCGAGAAATGTCTCGTCTGCAATTCGGGACGAGAAGAATCTTTTAAATTCGTTTAAATTAAAAAATATGGGAGTTCTCGTCTCGTTTTCGAGGCAAGATGAGAAACTTCATGAGTCTCATTGGCAACACGAGTTCACTCAAGTATTAAACCTTAAACACTGGTTTAGTGTTGCATTGTTCAAAAAAAAACCTATAAATTGATAAAGTGATTGTAAGAACACAATGAAGAGCATTCAAAGATACACAAGCCATTACACAATATACTCCAATAATAAATATGGTTTAAATGTTGTTATATCTCATCCTTCGTGGATCTCTCGTGACTTTAGGAAGTCAGGACAAATTTTCAGTGAAGAGGGTAGAGAAACTTCGAGGCAAGACGAAGAGAGCTTTTTTCGAAAATCGATTCTACAAGACGAGAAAACCTAATTTCTCGTCTTGTCTCGATTCGTAACACTAGTTAGCATACAAATATTTAGATATAAACCAAATACATTTTTCTGGACTGTGTACTATTAATGTCACGAAGTGCAATCATAGCGTCAACAATGGTTACATTAAATATAATCTGTGATGGATAGTCGACATGACGTTTAACATGGATGGGTTCCGTTTTAATAATCATGTGGAGAAGATATGAATTGGCAATTTTAAACTTTAAGCCTGAGTGCCGTATACTGAACAAAATAAATTCCTACGCATCAAAGGGCTTCCGCAACTGAATGCATCGACGATTTATTATTAATATTCTTATTCTTATTCTTATTCTTATTCTTATTCTTATTCTTATTCTTATTCTTATTCTTATTATTATTATTATTATTATTATTATCCATGGTTTGAAGTATTTATTGAGATATTTCTATCAGTAATCACAAAGTAATCTATTTATGCCGGGTGTGGAACTCACCTTATCATTGGTTCCACAATTACTTTAACTCCAGGCACCGGAAATTTTAGAGATTGCCCTGGTAAAACACATATTTATCTGCAACTTTGCTTAAATACTTCCACAGTAACATTTCAAATATAAATACATTTAAAATGTAATTATAATTCAACAATTATCTATCTCATCAAAAAATAAATGATCATGCAACACAGGTACATGGTTAATTTTCCATAATATAAATTGCGTTAAGAAGATGTTCTATTTATTGTTTATTGGTGGAATATTGATTATTTATTTATTTATTTGTACTTTGTGTGCAGGAGAATGTTGTGACAGCGAAAATGTTATGCATAAAGAAAGAAAAAAGACATTATGGCTACTTCGTACACCTCTATACCTACTTGCTGCTCCTCGCTGGTGACGTCACGCAAAACGAGGAGCGAAGCGTCTGTGCGTATAGCCCAACCTTTCCTTTTAGTAACCTTGTGAAAGTCTTATGAAAAACAGTTTTTACTCTCTGTTTCGGGCGGTGGAAGACTGAGGCGCTGTCACCAGTACAGTACAGTGTTTCCATGATTTGACTAAGATGTAACATACTGTCATTTACGAAAGGGGAACAAAAGTATAGAACTATAAAAGCGAAAGTAAAAAAAGAAAACTATCTGTAAGTGAAATAATGTTTAAAAGTAAGAAAAAACAAATAAAGGGAGTTGGAATCCGATGCTCAGAGTAGTTTGTAATAAATTCTGCCACTGACAGATTTTGTAGATTGACAGATATTGATGAATGTTTTATATATATTTTAGTAATGTTTTCAAAATTTCATTTCTTGTTAGTTGCTGATAGTTACTTGTTATTTAATTAATTCCACAACCTATTCAATAGGTTTTAAAATGAAAAAGTATAAATTTGTCCTTTTTTGTGAGAGATATAGAGAGAAAGAGGGAGAGAGAACGGAGAGGCAAAAATATATATTTAGGGGAGTAACCTATCCAAACGTAAAAAATTGTCCCGTTTTTTCTAGTTGAAGATTTGGTCACCCTAACTTAACTCCGTCTCAATTGATATGAGAGCAACATTAGAAAGTCTTCGCTGGCATTGTAGATCTCAAATATTGCTTTACGCGCTTCATAACAGAGAAACTGCGCTCAGCAGATGCAGATGACACAGGAAGCGTTAAAATAATCCTTAGAAACGTCAACAATTCAGGAAAAGCCAATTCCATAGTTTGTAGCTGAACGAAAAACTCCATGACACCTACGCTTTACAGTTTACTGTCGTTAGCAAACACATTCTTAGCCAAATCCAGTTCCGATTTTAATTTGTTAATATCCTGGAAAAAGTCCTTGTACTTGTTTGAATATAAGAATACATAGATAAAAAGTGTTTAAAAAATGTGCACTAGCCGTTCCTAAGGTAATTTGGGCATGAGTATGTGCAAATAGAAAGTTACAAGATATAGATTATGGATGTTATGTAAGATATGATTTATGATTTCAAGATTACAAGAAGATAGGATAATGATGAGTAATATGTTTTAAGAGATTTATATGCAACAAGGATAAAGGTACAGATAAAGAATAAACAAGATTCAAGAAGTTTTACTAAGTATTGATTTTGTGTAGATTACTGTTGTAGTAAAATAGATACAAACAAGTGATCTAGATACGATATAAAGATTTCCGATTAAGTAATTTAACCTAACAATTTGGCGCAGTCGGTAGGATAGGATTCAAGCTCTAGGATACCAGTATTGATCCAAGAAGAATTAAAGTTAACAGATTGTATTGAAGGATTAAAAGAGAGAGCTAGGATACACAATGTCTTCATTGCCAAGTTTTCCACCTTTCAACTGTGAAACCGATCACCTGCAAGCATATCTGGATCGTTTTGAACATTTATGTATAGCCACACAAATCCCAGATGACAGAAAGGTCTCAACTTTGTTTGCTATTATTGGTTCCGAAGCGTATGAGCAAATTTGTAATATGTGTTGGCCAAATTCACCATCAGAAAAGTCATATGAAGAAATCAAGACAGTTATGAAAACATATTATGCAGCAAAAGTGAACGTTATTTCGGAGAGATTTCAATTCCACAGCATGAAGCAGAAGCCTTATCAGTCTATTAATAGCTTTGTACTAGATCTAAAAAAGCAATCATCATTTTGTGGCTACACTTGTTGCTTGGATGAGAATCTTCGAGACCAGTTTGTGTTTGGAGTCACTGATGAAGCGATTCGGCGTAAGCTGTTAAACACAAAAGATTTGACTTTCCAGCAAGCTATAGACATTGCGTTAACTATGGAAAGCACCGAACAACAGTTGAGGTTATATAAGCCTAAACCAGAGTCTGGTATAAATATGGTGCATTCGACAAAAAATCGTTTTGCAAAAGTTAACGAGCGGCATGGGTCTAGTTCCACTTCAGCATCTCCAAAATCATCATCATCTCCAAGATCGTCACCGAAATTTCCTGCTCGGTGTAGTTTCTGTAGATTACAACACAAGAGAGGAGCTTGTCCTGCGTGGGGAAAACAATGTTTAAAATGTGGACGTAGGAATCATTTTGCATTAGCCTGTCAATATGACACTTTTGAAGCCTCTGAAAATACCATCATGAAGTCAGAACAGGACGAACTAGTTGAAATGGCAAATCAGCTGAAGTTAGATCACGTATTTTGTGATACGGAAGAGGAACGCACACTTTCTGATTGTGATCCACACTATGGCATGACGGACATATTGTGGTATGATCAGTGGAACCAAGAGAATTCACAGTGCAAGGATGAACAGCGTGACAGGACCAAATGCACGGATCAACAGCAAGACAGGATTGGGTTGGCAACAGTGGCAACCGACGGATTACAAGGGCATATGTCAGAGCTGCATGAAGTAGAGGTACCGAACTACCCAGATATAGGAGTTTTAGAGGATAAGCACACGAATTCTCCCAAGAGAGTTAAACATTGTTGGGCCAATTGGTGGTACAAGAAAAAGTCACGAGATCATCGGAAAGAGTCTGATAGCAAGGAGAAGAACTGTGATTCTGTGGAAGCCGGCAAGAACACTTCGTGGACGGAGGAGCTGCAAGAGCGTGACGTAATTCTTGCTCAGCTGATGGAGAAACAAAAGTGCATGCAGGCACAGATAGATTTTCTGCAGGAGAGAGGGCAGGCGCAACAAAGAAGAAGGAAGTTTAGAAGATGGAAAGGAAAAGAAGATTATTCGGAGGATTCATAGATTTCTTTGATTTGATTTCTGTTTCTGTGATACGTTTCAGTTGCAAGTGGTTAGATTTTGTTGTAAGTTGTTAGATTAGGCTACAAGATATATAAGATTACATAAGATGTTAGGTTAGGTTTCAAGGTATAAGTCTTATTTTGTAAAGAGGGGAGAATGTTAGAATATAAGAATACATAGATAAAAAGTGTTTAAAAAATGTGCACTAGCCGTTCCTAAGGTAATTTGGGCATGAGTATGTGCAAATAGAAAGTTACAAGATATAGATTATGGATGTTATGTAAGATATGATTTATGATTTCAAGATTACAAGAAGATAGGATAATGATGAGTAATATGTTTTAAGAGATTTATATGCAACAAGGATAAAGGTACAGATAAAGAATAAACAAGATTCAAGAAGTTTTACTAAGTATTGATTTTGTGCAGATTACTGTTGTAGTAAAATAGATACAAACAAGTGATCTAGATACGATATAAAGATTTCCGATTAAGTAATTTAACCTAACAGTACTTCTCCGCTAAGATCTGAATGAAAGATGGATTAAGGAAGGAACCACTTCTAGGATTGCATGCGTCTATAGCATCACACACAAAATCATTTTCAGGAAATCTGCGCTTCAGTTCACTGGTCATATTATCAAGCACTTGAAACAAGACCCTTTTATATTCTTCAGCCAAAGGTGTAGATTGGTCTCTTCTTACGTTGGAAATCGATGCTGTGACTACATAATCATTCAATTTCTTTGATATAGTTTGAATTCTTAAGCTAGCATCAACTTGAAGATCAAAAGATCTGAATAGCTCCCATGTTTTCTTCCAAATGATAGAAAAATAATCATCATTACGTTTATCTTGCAACGAACAAATCAGTCCATTAACTAATCGTTTTGCGCTGCCGAAGTCAAAGAA
Organism: Thermobia domestica; assembly: GCF_964235325.1. Taxonomy (NCBI): domain Eukaryota; kingdom Metazoa; phylum Arthropoda; class Insecta; order Zygentoma; family Lepismatidae; genus Thermobia; species Thermobia domestica. Next base: position 142,155,069 of record NC_137465.1, on the reverse strand, counting down.
GTACCATTTTAAAGGCCAAAATATTGTTAAGTATTTGTAGCACAAACATCACTTTAAAGTCACAGAACTGTTTCAATAGTCCTCGCGCCTCTGCAGCTTCTCTTTTGTTTGTTGAGTTTGAAAAATACTCAAGGGCTGTTTTAACTGATGCAAAGCGTTTTATGAAATACACGATGCCCTTGTATTTACATACCCAGTGTGTGGCACTTCTAGAACTCGCTCTTCAGGATAAAGTTTATTCTGCACTTCAATAAATTTTTCGTGATGTAACGTGAACACCGACTGGAAAGAATAGATGGCTTCTAACAAACCTAACCTAACCTAACCTAAAGCATCACCAACCACATCAAGTCTTTTAGAAACGTCTACTAGCACTAAATTTAATCTATGTGCATAACAATGGACAAAAACACATGGATTTTTAACTTTGTGACGAAATACCTTCTGTACACCATTAGCACATCCTGACATTACCGATGCACCATCATAGGATTGGCCGATGCATTTCTTTGGGTCTAAGCCTACAGTAACAAGATGTTCCAAAGCTTTACTCGCGAGTGATTTTGCACTCAAATCTGATAGTTTTATGAAACCGATAAAGCGTTCTTCTATTTCATCATGTTTGACGTACCAAATTTGTCAAAAGTAAATCCCCACGTTGAGCGGGTTTGCACATCCAGGCTCCTAACTATGAAAACATTTACGATCACTCCAACCCCAATCATTTCACATACTAAACCTGTTGTATATAAGTTATTAAGACGTAAAATTAAATATAATTTATACGAAAAAGACTTTTATGCATTGCAAGAGTTGTAACGTCCAAATATTCACCACAAACTTATAGTCGTATCGACATAAACAAAAAAAGTGTGGAGCAGGAAACCACTTTATATAAGAGTCAAAAGAGGCTTAGTGAAGACATACGAACTGGTCGATCGGTTTGGGTCACTAGCCTATCAATCAGAAGTTTATGTGTTCAAACCCTGTAGGAAGCATTCGTTTTGTTTTGTTTTTTCTTAAAAGTGAGTTCCCACTTTCATAAGAAGATTGAGAACATTTCTTTGAATAAATCTTTGGCAACTACTTTTTTCTCAAATTCGATTAGAAGCGAACGTTATATGAATGGCAAATCTAAAATCCATTGCAGAGAACAAAATATTAAGTGTGTTCAATATTTCATTATTATCCTTTGATTTGTAAAGAAAAACTAATTATAAGAATTGACGATTTCAGAAGATTCTCCCCGGGGGATAGTCAATATATGAATGAGAGAAAACTAATAAAACATTATTAGTCCACTTTGAGCATGGTCGAAGATAACTTATGGCCACGAAGGGGGAAATTTATGTCGACAGGGTCTCAAATCTTGCCCCAGGTCATGCCCTGAAATCATCACTGTTTGAAAGGTTTCCTTAACAAATAGAATATTACATTTATTTCTCGTTCTACGTTTTGAAATGAAAAAATCATAATTTTAAAGAGAATTATAATACGATAAGCATAAAGATTTATAGAACTAATAAAGTAAATATTCTTGTGTAAGTTATCAATTTCTAATCGGATTAAAACTGGAATATTCGTTTGCATCACACTTTAAAGTAAATCATCTCTCTATATAATTCTTACTGGAAAGCATGTTTAACTCCAATTACTTAATCAATATTTTTAATAATATACTCTTATTGTAATACTTTTACTATTCAATGCTGTATACGCTTCATTTCCCAAAGCAAAACCTCGCAAATTTGTAGTGAACTAGTGAATATTATCAAATAAATTATCATTTAGTTTACGTAAATACTACATCGCTTGATTTAAAACTTCGTACTTTTAATAATAATAATAATAATAATAATAATAATAATAATAATAATAATAATAATAATAATATAATGATAATAATATCATAGCCATATCTTCATCAGAATTTCAGGCTTAATAAAATTCAACGTAGTCTTTATTCGAAGTTCTATTTAATCGAATCCGATAGAAATACAAAGAGAAACTTTGAGAACAGGTAAAAGAAAAATGTTAGTTTTGTGGGATTGGAAGTAACCTTTAAGAGTTCTTTACAATTTACAGACAAGTGACTTAAACACTTTTTCCTTTTCTTTAAGTTAACTGATTCGCCGAACGTATCTGAATAACTTGTCTCTATTTTCTGCTCGGTTATACACGTTTTACAATCATTTCCATTAACCCTGAACGACAAGAACACGAACACAAAAACATCTACCTAGGTAGGACAGTTAAAATTCCCAACTTCTCCCACTGGGAATAGAACAAGGTATCCCATATAGTCAAGGCACACGGGCTACCCACTAGACCAGCGGGAAGAGCGAGTGAAATGTATTCTGTAGTGTCTGAAGAGATACCTATTTCAGCCTGCTGTATATGTCTATTCATTTTTAATGTTTACCGTATTCGTTACTTTGAGGAATGATATATGTTATTGATATGTGTTGTATTACATATTCGTCCATAAATATTATATAAATTATCAGAATTATTCATGATCTTTCATAGAAATTCAAAGGTGCATGCGCAGTAGAAACAGAAGAATGCAGTTTACTGATACTAGTCAGAATGCAAATTTATAACAGGCTGTCAGAATTTCTTAATGGAAAGCAGTGGTTCCCAACCTGGGGACGCGAAGCTTCCTCCTGAGTAAGCATGAAAGCTACTGGGGGCGGAGTAAGGGGGCGAAAGCTACTGGCAGAAATGAATTGTGAAATAAATAAATAAAGCACCACTTATAATGACTTTTAAAATTAAGCTTGACAATTTTATAATGACCGTTTAAAAACATAATACTGCACTAGGAGTATGCAAAACTCTTGCTGGAAATAAATATAAATTCCTGAGATTATAATAATAATAATAATAATAATAATAATAATAATAATAATAATAATAATAATAATAATAATAATAATAATAATAATAATAATTATTATTATTATTATTATTATTATTATTATTATTATTATTATTATTATTGGTCTCCTACTTCTTGGCCGAGATGTGAAATATTCACCACCTTCTTCATACCGCTAAATCAATTTCTTCACAGTTTTTTCGTCATAGCTATCTGAATGGCAGTTTGTCCCATTGTTGCTCGACCTATGATTTCCCCTAGCATAGTAACAGGTAGTTTTCTACAGCCTTTAGAGCGAGGCATTTTGGCAGCCTGTAGAAATTTGCATTGTATCATCAGCATCATTATATCAGTAATATTCCGCCATGACCAGCGGGTCACTTACCGCAGCTCAGAAGCTACCATGCTCCACGATCTTCTATTAATCTCTCCATCTTCACATACAATTTTTCTGTTTCGATATCTCCAATAGCCTAATTCTGTTTCTATATAGTCTAATCCGTCCCCTCGCTCTCTTTCCTGCCACCATTCCCTCTAGCACATCCCTCATGATACAGTTCCTTCTTAACCAGTATCCCAACCAGTTTCTCTTCCTCTTCTTAATAATATTTTTCTCCTTCCATTTCTAACACCCTCTCATTTCTTTTCCTCTCGACCAAGCTATTTCTCCCTATTCTTCTCCACGCACATATTTCGAAACCCTTTAATTGTTTCTCATCATTTTTGCGTAATGTCCATATTTCTGTCCTATAAGTACAGTAAAATACAGTACACGAAGCATTTTATGAGTCTTTTTTTCAACTCTATTCAAGGTCCCACAAAATAGTATTTTTTTTTCATCCTAAAGGCTTCTTTCGCCATTTCTATCCTTCCTTTTATTTCACGTTCACATGTCATATCATCACTAATAACACTACTCAGATATCGAAAACTAGTCACCTGTTCTTTTTTCCCGCTCCTACTTCTATATTTGACACCGATCGCTTCGTTTCAATCTCCATGGATTTTGTCTTTCTAACATTTATTTTCATCCCATATTCTTCACAAGCCTTTTTCAAATTTTCTACATCTTATTAATTTTCTTTTTAGATTCTGCAATAACAACCGTATAAACCCCAAACCGTATACACATCATCATTCTATCTCCTACCGAAATTCCATCTTCATTATGTAGATTCCTTTTCGCTATCTCTTCTACATAGCTATTAAATAATGTCGGCGAAATATATCATCTCTGTTGAACTCATCTTCCAATTACACAGTCTCTGTTTTACTCACCTTCTGTTTACTGTGCATGCACCAGTGAATTTCCATGGAAGACCAAGAATAATTCTGATAATTTATATAGACTAATATTTATCGATGAATACTTAATAGACCCCATATGAATAACATATATCTCATTCCTCAAAGTAACGAATACGGTAAAAATAAAAAAAAATTAATAGACATACAGTGTATTATATCAGGGCGAAATAGCCGTAAACTTCAGACATTTAGCTACATAATACATTTAGCTCTTCCCGCTGGTCTAGTAGCTAGCACGTGTGCTTTGGGTGTACGGGGTCCCGGGTTCAATTCCCGGTGGTGAAGTTTGAAATTTTAATTGTCCTAGATCTTTTCGTATTCATGTTCCTGTCGTTCAAGATTAATGGAAATGATTGTAAAATGTGTATAACCGAGTAGAAATTAGAGACAAGTTACTCAGATACGTTCGATGAATCAGTTAACTTAAAGAAAAGAAAATGTGTCTAAAGTATTTGTCTGTAAATTGTGAAGAACTCTTGAAAGTTAGTTCCAGTTCCACCAAAGCAACTTTTTTCTTTTACCTGTTCTAGAAGTTCCTCTTCGTATTTCTGTCGGATTCGATTAAATAGAACCTCGAATAGAGAACCCGTTGAATTCATTTATTAACTAAGCCTGAAATTCTGATAAAAATATGGCTATGATTTTATTATTATTATTATTATTAAAGTAAAAGTTTCAAATCGGGCGATGCAGTATTTACGTAAACTAAATGCTAATTTATTTGATAATAGTTACTAGTCCACTATAAATTTGCGAGGTTTTGCTTTGGAAAATGAAGTGCATATGACATTGAATAGTAAAAGTATTACAATAAAATATATTATTAAAAATATTGATTAAGTAATTGGAGTTAAACATGCTTTCCAGTAAGAATTATATAGAGAGATGATTTACTTCAAAGTGTGATGCAAACGAATATTCCAGTTTTAATCTGATTAGAAATCGATAACTTACACAAGAATATTTACTTTATTAGTTCTATAAATCTTTATGCTTATCGTATTATAATTCTCTTTAAAATTATGATTTTTCCATTTCAAAACGTAGAACGAGAAATAAATGTAATATTCTATTTAAGAAAACTTTCAAACGGTGATGATTTAAGAGCATGACCTGTCGTAGAATTTGAGACCTTGTCGACATAAGTTATCTTCGACCATGCTCAAAGTGGACTAATAATGTTTTATTAGTTTTCTCTCATTCATATATTGAGTATCGGCCCGAGGAGAATCTTCTGAAATCGTCAATGCTTATAATTAGTTTTTCATTACAAATCAAAGGATAATAATGAAATATTGAATATACTTAATATTTTGTTCTCAGCTACGGATTTTAGATTTGCCATTCATATAATGTTCGCTTCTAATCGAATTTGAGAAAAAAGTAGTTGCCAAAGATTTATTCAAAGAAATGTTCTCAATCTTCTTATGAAAGTGGGAACTCACTTTTAAGAAAAAACAAAACAAAATGAATTCTTCCTACAGGGTTTGAACACATAAACTTCTGATTGATAGGCTAGTGACCCAAACCATTCGACCAGTTCGTATGTCTTCACTGAGCCTCTTTTGGCTCTTATATAAAGTGGTTTCCTGCTCCACACTTTTTTTGTTTATGTCGATACGACTATAAGTTTGTGGTGAATATTTGGACGTTACAACTCTTGCAATGCATAAAAGTCTTTTTCGTATAAATTATATTCAATTTTATGTCCTAATAACTTATATACAACAGGTTTAATATGTGAAATGATTGGGGTTGGAGTGATCGTAAATGTTTTCATAGTTAGGAGCTTGGATATGCAAACCCGCTTAACGTGGGGATTTAATTGTGTGAAATTTGGTACACATTGTCTCAAAAAGGTTGAGCGCATTCCTTATTGGTGTTTTGAGGCAAAAAATTTCAAAGTCCAACTTCGGGTATCTTCGGAAAAAAGTAAACCAGGTTCGAACCTCCAAGCCAGCCTTTGCAATCGGGAAAAAGTTTGAAGATGTGTTTTTCATCTTTTAAATATAATAAGACTTGTTACCAAGTGTAGAAAAAAGGCAACATTGATTGAAATACTTAATGATACAATATTTCGAAACCTTGTATTAATGTCAGCACATGTTTGTTTGTCATTTAGCTCTTCATACGTGATGGAACATTTAGATACGTAAACGAATCTTTCCATATGTAAAAGAATGCTCAAAGTTAAGACAGAATATAATTATCCCCTGAGTACTAAAATAAAAGTCAAAGTAGAACAAAAACAGCGTTTGTAGTGGATATGAATGTCATAATTTTTTTGAGAAACTTTATACATCGCTAAAAGCATGTTAGCAAAAGTCCTTGTGTTAGCTCACTGGTAAGCTGTCGGATTTCAAATCATAAGGTTATGAGTTCAATTCCCATCTGGGTCAATGCTTTTTTAAAAATTATATTTTCCGCAATGCATGAAAAATTATATAAAATAATTACATTAAAATATATCAGTTGTATATATATACAACATAATCATTGCAGAACATAGTAATTATTATGTTTAAAATATAAAATCTTAGATAATTTTCACAGTAGGTCGGTATTATATATGAGAATGTTAAATGCAAGTTAGGAAAATCGTTTAATAGCAATAAATAAATTATGTAGTGTATTTATTTGCAGCTACTTCTCATACAGATGTAACTCCTCAATATTCTTAATACAGCATGTCATTTACATTTGTGAAATACAGTATATTCCTACGGATATAAACAGAGTATCCAAAGTCGGATCCTGCTTCAAGAGACATAACTTTTCCGGATCCCCTTAACGTCACGGGAAGAAACACAAATTCTCTTTAGATCGGAATTTGTTACTTAGAGTCTCATTCGAATACGTTGAATATGCTTTTGTATATTCATCTCTCTCTCTCTCGCTTTGTTTATGTGTGTGTGTGTGTTGCGGAATATCCCAAGTTGAATACAACATTTGCAAAGTATATGAACATCAGTGTCATGGAATACCGGAAATTGAGAGTCGTGTTTCTTCAGGTTGGAATTGCGTGTTCATGTTAGCTCACTGGTAGAGTACGGGCTTGTTAATGAGGTCGTCTTGAGTTCAAAGCCCGCAGAGAATTATCTCTTTTTTTGTTAGTAGAATTGCATAGAAATCGGATACAAGGAGTGGTTTACTTCTAAAAATATTTTCAGAAGCGTTTAGGTAGCCCTGAAAAGGGCTGTTTTCGGGAGTTAAGGCAGGGACATTAATATTGTGTCCAAGACCCTTCTGAATTTATTACACGCCCCATTCTTCTGGGCATGGAATCTATTAAATGGGTGACAAATCTATCTCCTTCCCCTACCTCCGGCCATGCTTCGGAAACAAGATGCCACAGGTCATCCTGGGTTCTTGGTGGATCTGCCTCAGGCCAACTGTCCCTTGGAGTACGCTTCACTTCTGCCCACATATTTTCCATAGGATTGAGGTCTGCTCCACGAGGCGGCCAGTCAATTAAATCAATTTCAGGCTGCCCTGCGAACCATTCCTTAACCACACGGGAAGTATGTATTGGCGACTGGTCTTGCTGGAACTGGATTACACCATCAGGCTGAAATACTCGTACAGATGGCACCATGATATTACTCATAATGTCCAAGTACTGAGCACTGTCCAGATGTTCTTCAATTCTGTGAAGCTGTCCTGCTCCGGGACTGGAAATCCAACCCCAACATGAAATAGATACATGGCCACTGCGATTTCAAGCAGCCACGTATCCAGGGTCATATCGGGTGCCTCTCGGACGATACACAAAACGGCGTCCTCATTTGATGTTGTGAATATGGATTCATCTGAGAAAACTACGTTTTCCCAATTGCGACCCACATTCGCCTATGCAAACGCGAGACGGTAAATGTTGTGGTCGTCTGAGAGTTTTTCCTTCACCACAGCAACACGGCCACGTAACCCAGCATGACGAAGCCTTCGCAGAGCTGTATGCTTACTACCAGGAAAAAGAGAAGCTTCCTTTAGCAGTCTAGACGTCCTTAGTGGGTCTAACCTGGCTTTGTTTACTAATCTCGCATCTTCGGCTTCGGTTGACACATGCGGACGACCAGGAAATCGTAAATTACCAGTCTGACGTGTAGCACCATATTTCCGAATCCATCGCCTTCCTGTAGAGGCCGGGACACCTGCTCGCCTGATAGCTGCAGTTGCAGAATAGCCTTCCAACTCCCATAAAGTAATTAGTGCTGTACGTCTATCCATAGTTACCAATGATCTGAGCTGTGAGTAGGAAGCAATAGGTAAAAGCTAGTACCTGACGTGTGGTTGGTTACTTGCACAACACGCCTATTGTGGGGAACGACTTGGTCAACGACTAACGAAAGAAATCTGAAAATGGTGCTCCGTAATAATAATATTAAAAACAGTTTTTATAAAGGAATATTAATACATACGAAAAGGTGTTTAAAGAAAGAATTGTTATACTGACTTTACACGTATAAAAACATATACCATATACCAAACAGATTGAGCGATATGATAATAGCTGTATTGAGACGAACACTTTCGAAGTTTAACTTCGGGTATCTTCTGAAAACAGTAAACTAAAGCTGCTGGTTCGAATCTCCAAGCCAACCTTAGCAATCGGGAAAAAATGTACAGATATGTTTTTCCTTCTGTTAAATATAATAACAGATGTTGAAATGGTATTAAGTGTAGAAAAAAAGTAAAATTGATTGAAATACTTAATGATACAATATTTCGAAACTATATATTCACACTCTCGTTTCGTCATTGTGATTTCCATACGGAAAAGAGCATTTACGTATGAGCTCAGTTATATTTCAGAAGCAGCTTCCGAAAATCGGTCATGTTAGCTCAGTGGTACACCCCCGAGCGTTTAAATCGTGAGTTCGATACCCGTTCAGGTGAGATTCTTTTATGATATTCTACTTTCCTCAATGCATGAAAATTATGTAAATAGTTACATTACAATTCATCAGTTGTATATATCAGTTGAATATATATATATTCATATCATTTCACGAGATAAGCAATTCTTATCTTTAAAATATAACATTTGAGGTATTGACAGAACGTCGGTAAGTTATATGTGAATATTAAATACAAATTAAGAAAATCGTGAAATAGCAATAAATAAGTTATGTAATGTATTTATTTGCAACTATTTTCATACACAGGTAACTTCTCAATATTCGCATTACAGCATTTAGGTAGAGCATATCGAAAATCGGATCGTGGTTCAAGACAAAAAACTAGCTAGCCCCAAAGTGTCACGTAAGAAATCCACGAATCGCAAAAGTAAAGTGAAGAGATTGAGAGCGGTAATACCTTAATCGCTCTCTCTCAACTCTCTCTCATCTGCATTTATACATATAAAAGTGTATGTATGTATGTTCCAACATAACTCATGTATGCCTAGAGCAGGGTTTCTCAACCTGGAAGTCGTGACCTCTAGGGGGTCGCGAAGATAAGCGGAAGAGATAAATATAGTTAGAATCTAATACCGGAAACTATTTTTAAATATTATTTTGAATTTTGTTCTGATAGGCATACTTTTATTTTTTATACATACTGTAAAGAACAATAAAAAGTAAGTCTACTGAACATTTTCAAAGGGTGTAGAGTTGTTTAAAAATGAATTTAAATGAAGGAGGTATGATATGAAACTAATGAGAACTGTATATAGAAATACTAGAAAAATACACATTCAACAAAACCTGCACATTGAAATACAATTAAAATTGAAACCTAATAAGATACCTAAGCATGGTGTAATTTCACTAGTGCAGCAATGCCCGGTTCAATCTTCGTGACGAACATTATGAAGCCATTTGCAACTGATAAGCGATTTCTTGTCTTTGTTTTAATGTTTACCATTAAAAAAAAAGACTTTCGCACAAGTACGATGTAGCAAATGGAATTATTACTTTTAAAGCAGCAGATACCAGACCAGGATATTCTCTCCTAATCAGGCAGAACTTGTCCAAGTCTTCGTTACAGAAAACCAGTTGCAAAGACTTGTAGCATGATCATTCTATTATTTGGTCAACAAGTTGTGGGCTTAGATCAGATACGTTAATGGCCTCTTCAATGAAGGAGTTTAACATCCATCTTGAACCAGCACCTTCGTCGTTGGGAATATAGATATTACAGTTACTGTATCCACTGTCAATGCCGGGCGCCGAAAAAAGGGGGCACAAATTTCGGAGGAAGTGTGTTACTCATGTTAGGGAACTGCATGTGCACATGTATAAAAAAGAAGGATAAACGTAATAAAATGTGCTCAAAATCAAGGAAAGGCAGGGTTTACTTTTGAAAATTTTATTGAGCTTCGTGCCAACCATGGTGGCGCTTCGCAGCTAGTCTGCTGACCTCACTCATATGTACGGAGACATCGTCGTATACTCTCGCCCCGAGCCCTGATTTTCCATGCCACGGCACTGTTCACTATAAACAAGAAATGGATTCTACTATTATAGAAATAGGTATGTTAAAAATCCCACACAAGCTTATTATAAAACACAAATTATAAAAGGGTCGCTGGTAAGAGGATGTGATAAAAGGGGATCGTGATAGGAATTAGATTGAGAACCACTGGCCTAGAGTAATTTTAACCACATTTCTTATAGACTGAAAAAGAGTGCTGTCGGGTTACCTATGGTGAATGGGGGGGATACATATAAAAGATTGCTAGAAAATGATCGGTATTAGTGTCGAATTCATAGTTTTCGGGGTCGCTTAGATAAATAGTGTGACTTTCGATTTCGCTCAACTCCGATTAAGCTCTCATTAGTAGGGATGGGCACGAGCGACTTTTCTTTGAAACTCGACTCGACTCGAAACAGAGATCTTTGAAGTCTACTCTAAGACTCGGCGCGAAAAATATCCCCCAACTCGACTCGGATTAGAGTCGAGTCGAACCAAAACGGCCAAATCCTGTGTGTAGTCCTACCTACACAATACATAGACAATATAATTATTCTATTATCAATTATACTACTATTACTACAAATAATAATAATAATAATAATAATAATAATAATAATTATTATTATTATTATTATTATTACAACACCGTATATAAACATGAACGATAGATGGTTAGTAAAGGAATACTAAAAGCTAGTTGACTGCCGACGTCGGTAGTCATGAAGTCTACAAGGCAAAGACATCGTTCATTACCCTAAGCTGTAAGCGTCGGTGGACTACAGATGGTCAACTATTTAAAATTGGTGGCCCAGCAGCGACAATCCGCGGTGGCCCCAGTTCCATTTTGAAAACTTTACTACCAGCGGCAGAGACGCGATGAAACGACAACGAACCACAAAATTACTCTCCCAAAATATGTTAAAATGCCTATATATGTGACTTGTTTATATTTAGGTGAGTCAAAAAAACACAAAACAAATACCCCGGGGTGGACGCGAACTATCAATATTACGATTACTAGGCATGTGTTCTTCTGACTTCCCCACGGAAACGATCATAAAAAGCTTGCTTGTTGAGGGATAAATCATTGACGTCTTAATTTAGCCAATCAGACAAACCCCTACATCTCGAGTTCTAGGAGGTGATACCGTGAACCGTTTCAGATTTATTGCTTTCTGGTGGGGTACTATCTATGTGCAAAATTTGAGCATAATAGCCGACATGCATCTTCGGTGCCTCTTATCTTTAGTACAATTTTAACCAGAGATGGTGTGGGTCAATGAAAATTTGATCCATAACCCACCATGACCCACTATCACCCACCACTCAAATGACCCATTGGCCCACTCTGACCCATCATCCATCGTGATCCACTCTGACCCACCACCAACTATGAACCACTCTGAACCATTGCGACCAACTCCGACCCACCAACACCCATCGACATCAACTCTGACCTATGATCCACGTCCTCTTCACGTTGATTAAAGAGGTTACACTTGTAATAAAACAAGACTGTGAAATTATCACTTATCGGAGTTTGAATTTCTACCGTCAATGGCTCAAGCACCTCTCTATTACAATACTGGTGGATCTGACCTTTACGATATATAATGGCAAAGTGTTTCTCATCTTCCGAATTAAAATGAATTTAAATTTATCATATATAATTATTTCTTTGTTGCCTTACAGACACATTTCAGTAGAACATAGGATGAAAGTCTCAAATCAAGGAAAAGTAGACCAACGTAAAAACAGAAAGAAAAACTAATTTTCTATATAATTAAGCACCTGGAGTGCCACTCTTTATCTAATCCACCCCGAAAATTATGGATTCGACACTAATGTCGGTCTTTTTTAATATATAATTTTGATGTCAGCCCCTTTCATTTCTCCTAGGAGAGCAAACGGATACTGCCACCATTAGAACTAAATTTGGTCTTAAATGACATTAAAATTTCTACCAATTAATTTAGCGGCCAGTGTAGCATTTAAAAGCTCGGCGCCCCTACGCACTTTTGCTCTCGGCGCCCCCAATAACTACATATTTCTCCGCCCCTTCATCCCTAAGTTAAAAATAAAACTTAATTCGAATATGCTTAATTAGTGAATTTATTACAGTTAAATACCACTCACTACATGCTACAGCTAGAACTACGTAACAAAAAATAACAAATGTGAAACATGTTCTGAATTATTTTTAGATTTCTTACGCTATTTTTAAACATATTAGAATAGTAAAAGAGGATTGTTCATGAAATAGTATATTTGCTCTTGATTTTTAACTTTTTCATACGGAAAAAATTAAAATATTATTCAAGTTTTAAACTTTGCACTCTGCAAATATGTTGCCCTCTAGGCAATGGGACTAATGTGAAATGTGGACTAATGGGAAATGCGGCATTGTTAGCGGCGCTGAAAACTTACGATTCGATTCTAATATCGGTTGATTTCGATATTTTTATGTCGCTACATAACCACCCTGGGTGCTAATGGGACCTTAATTGGAATTGAATTGAAAGTAGAACTATTCACCTAAGCGACCACGAAGCTATGGATTCGATACTAATATCGACCCGTTTCTAGCATTTTTGATATGTATCCCGACAGTACTCTTTTCCAGACTGTAAGACATACAGTTAAAATTGCGCTAGATATATCAGAATTATGTTGAAACACACACATACATCCACTTTTATATTCTGTATAAATAGAGAGTGAGCGAGCGAGAGAGAGAGAGCGACTCAAGGCATCACCACTTCCACATTGCAAAAGCATATATCAGGAATTGAATTGAAAATCTATGTAAATACTTTCTGCTGTGACATGCTTCATAAGGACAATTCCAGTCTGCTCACGTGACCTTTGGGGTTCATGAATTTCTTGCGAGCGTTGCGACTTTGGATTCTCTGTTTAAACCCTCGGTTTATGCATCGAATAATTTTTCAAGAACATAAATGACATGCTGTATTATGAATGTTGAGAATTACCCTCTATATGACAAATAGCTGCAAATAAATACACTACATGATTTATTTATTGCTATTGAACGAGTTTCTTAACTTGTATTTAACATTCTCATATATACCGACCTACTGTGAACACCTACCTATTTCAGATGTTATATTTTAAACATAATAATTACTATATTTTGCAATGATTATGTTATATATATACAACTGATGTATTTAATGTTATTATTTTATATAATTTTTCATGTATTGCGGAAAATATAATTTTTAAAAGAGCATTGACCCAGATGGGAACAGAACTCAGAACCCTATGATTTGAAATCCGACAGCTTACCAGTGAGCTAACACAAGGACTTCTGGAAACATGCTTCTAGCGATGTATAACGGTTCTCAAGATAATTATGACATTCATGGCCACTACAAACGCTGTTTTTGTTCTACTTTGACTGTTATTTTAGTACTCAGGGGATAATTATATTCTATGTCTTAACTTTGAGCATTCTTTTACATATGGAAAGATTCGTTTACATATCTAAATGTTCCATTACGTATGGAGAGCTAAATGACAAACAAGCATGTGCTGACATTAATACAAGGTTTTGAAATATTGTATCATTAAGTATTTCAATCAATGTTGCTTTTTTTCAACACTTGATAACAAGTCTTATTATATTTAAAAGAAGAAAAACACATCTTCAAACTTTTTCCCGATTGCAAAGGCTGGCTTCGAGGTTCGAACCTGGTTTACTTTTTTCCGAAGATACCCGAAGTTGGACTTTGAAAATTTTTGCCTCAAAACACCAATAAGGAATGCGCTCAACCCTTTTGAGACAAGGTGTACGTACTTTTTGTATTACTCTATCTTTACTACATTTTCTGTTATTGTTTTGTTACTTTTGATAATTGAATGTTTTGTTTAGCTAGATTTTGAATTTGAACATAAAATAATTAGAGTAGGCTCCAGGAAATATTTTTGGCCATCTCATAACTTTGAAGCCCCACTGCCCCTAATGTATAAGCAAATGCACTATACATTGTGATCCACGTATCTCCCCACTGGTAAATTAACAAATCGAACCCTGGTCTGATACCACGTAAGCTGTAGGTGTGCGTCTCCTATAGCCTCGATGCTGAAAAGGGCGCTAAATCACAATCTAACTAACCAACTGAAATCTGTTTCCAGATGTGTGTGAGATATATATATATACAGGGTGTTAATGATTTATACCGACAAACTGTAGGAGGTGATTCCTTACATCAAAATAAGAGAAAAAGTTCATATGGACCTATGGCGAAAAGTGATAGTTCCAGAGCAAGGGCTGTCCAAAATCGCGAAAAAAAAAACAAATTTCCAGAGACCTTCCTTAGAATTCCAGAAGTTGTGGATGGTGGTCCTTATTAGCGTAAAAGAAGTCACGCATACACAAACCAAAAGTGTATATTAAATCCATTTTCAATACTTATACAGGGTATTCCCCACATGATGAAATTCTCAGATATGCTCTCAATAGAGTTTACAGATATAGCCTGATTTCAAGGATGGTCCAAAGTAGGCAGGAGGTAAGCCTTGAGAACAATGGACAACCAGTTCTTCGGAGGGAAGTAGGAAGTGTTAGGAACGGGCAGCTACATGTATTTTCGTGTTCGGAATAACGTGTGTTGGCATGTATTTCGTCACAGTATATTTCACGTTTTCTTCACTAATAAGTGTGCAAGAAAACATCGCAACATGCGTTTTCCCGATTACGAGGTACCATGCTGCTGACGATCCTTAACACTTCCGACATCCCGCCAAAGGATTCCGTATTGATTGCTGTCAAGGCTTATTATTTGCTTACTTTTTACCAATCATAAAGTCAGAGCATATTTCAAAATTCGGTTGATGGCATGTCTGGGAATTTCACCCTACAGAGAATACTCCTGTACACTCGTTGAACATTAATGAAATATGCATTTTTGTTTTCGGCATGCGTGACTTCCTTTACGCTGATAAGGACCGCTATCCATAGTTTCTGGAATTCGAACTAGGTCGTTTTGAAGTTTGGCTTTTTCGCAATTTTGGACAGTCCTAGCTCTGAAACTATGCGCTTTTCCCCACAGGTCGATATGAACTTTTTTCTCTTATTTTGATGTAAGGAATCACCTCCTACAGTTTGTCGGTATAGTTCATTAACACCCTATATATATATATATATATATATATATGTATATATATATATATATATATATATATATATATATATATATATATATATATATATATATATATATATATACACCTCTCAGCCCCCTTCCAAAAAAAACTACTTCTTCCAAAGTTTGACAAGGGTAGCTACACTTGGACCGCTTTACATCACACTGCTCACCTTAAACTCTTTTTATAAAAAAAAAAAATTGATAGGGTACATAACATTTTGACAATTTTAGCCCTCTCTAAAATTTGGCTATAACTTTTTTTTTGGGATAAGTTACTTTTAAATGTTACTATCATGGATATAATTATTTATCTTTATTATTGATTGATGGCTGTTTAGAAAAAAAAAGTCGAAATCAAAGGTCATACGATGGACCACACATATAGCCAGGGATGTAATTTTAGACTTCGGTTATTTAACCATTGTTGTTGTCAAAAAGTAGAGGCACACGCTCGTTAAAGGGTAGAGGGGAGTCCCTCACGTTAAAATATGTATTAAAAAGATAACGTAGTTTAACTAGCCGTCTTTTTGCCCGATGCGTTTCGGTTACTGTTTAAGTTTGGCCCAAGACTCATACAAATAATATAATATAATATATAATAATTAGATGGTTCGTATCTATTTCAGGACACACTCAAAACTCGGCCGAAAGTTATTGCAAATAATGTAAGAGGACAAAGGTTGCATATTTATTCCCAGAGTCTTTAATCCTACCAAAAATGTAGAAGTGTAGCTTATTTTGCAAATCATTCGCTTTTATGACTCATTGTCAAAATGTCAAGGTACATGTCTATTTCGCGTTATATACTGGGTAGGTCTAAATATAGAGGCATTCATTTTACCTTCAGTCAGATTTAAGACTCACTTCCCAAATGTTAATCTTTGAACCATATAGTGTTTACAAGTTATTCTTAACTCAAAGTTGTCACTAGCCGTAACACGACGTCATATGCCATGTTTACTAGTTATTTGAACAAGGTTTTCTGGCAAACCATAAACCTAGTGCTACAAAGTTTCAATGTAAAGATGCCTGAAATTTGACAGTCAACTCAAATTTATATGATAACAGCCGCTAGTTTTTCTTTTTCTTCTGATCGACTATCAGCAAATGTTACATGTTGCTCTATTTTTTTTACTTAAAAACATCGTATTATCTATTTCACTCCTATATCCTGTTAGTGATTATATTTAAGTATTTCTTCGTTGTAAGTAAGCGTAGGTTGTATGAGTAGGTCACTCTGAAGGAGGACTCGGAATTTTTTAAATTTTCTTTTTCGGGGACTCGGCATTTGTCCTTAATGGCACAAGTTCTAAAGTGTATTGAACCTCACCTGAACCGATCTGAACGAAATTCGGAGGAAAAGTATCTACGAAATAATGATCACCATATTTAGTACCTGGGGTCGGCTCAGCTCGCTTTGTACCGTGTTTGGCACTTTATTTCTCGGCTGAATCTGAAGCAAATTTGATGGACAAATAGCCCGTGGTCTAGGGAATAAAAAATAATATATTTTGTGGACGAGCTCGGTCAGAGACAGGCTCGGGTCGTCTTGTATGTGGTACTTTATTTCTCAGTTACTACTGGCCGGAGCTGAACGAAATTTGATGAGCAAGTAGTCCATCGCGTAGGAACTAAAGATCACTGTTTGATAGCCAGGCTTGTCCAGAGGCAGATACGCCTCGACAAAAGAAACTTGTGTTCTACAACTTTGCATGCCGGGAGCTTCTGAATTCGGTTCACCTCAGCTTGTCAAGTATTTAAGTTTGTAGTTTGTTGCAGGTGTGCTCACAGGAATGAATAGATTATAACTAGGGCTCGGAAGTTGAGGAAAAATCTTTTTTACGAGTGTCCGAGAACAAGGCTTAATATATGTTCATTTTGGGTCATTGTAGGCCAGAAAATCCGTGTAACGTGGGTTCCTGTCACCACGGCATGGCGTGTCCTCAGGTTGCGGATCGAGGAGAAGGCCTCTAGATATAGATGTTAGCTGCGAATATTCTGAATAAGCAGTCGCGGACAGCCGACAAGCAGTGGTCCTCCAGCTTGGGGGTTTGGGTAAGACGAACAACCTCATCCTGTAAGAAAAGAAAGAAAAAAGAAAAGAAACTTGTTCAGAAACATTCACAAAAGCCTCTGACAAGGACTGATGACTTGGCACGACATCAGCAAAAGAAAATGGACATGAGATTTGGAACATGGAATATTAGAAGGTTTTATAGGGCAGGCACGTTAAAATCCGTCACAAGTGAGTTAGAGAAATACAGGATGGAGCTAGTAGGAGTTCAGGAAGTTAGGTGGGAAGGAAATGGATCTGTGAATTCCCGAAATTTTACGCTCTTTTACGGGGAAGGAAATAAAAGTCACCAATTAGGAACAGCGTTTTTCGTTCACAAACGAATATTACCAGCAAATTAAGCGGGTTGAATTTGTTACTGACAGACTTTTATTACCCTTAAGGGTCGGTGGTGTGATAGTATTGTTTTAAATGTACATGTCCCAAAAGAAGATAAAGATGGCGATATAAAAGACAGTTTTTACGAAGAAGTGGAACGGATATTTAACCAACATGTGCGATACCATATGAAAATTCTATTAGGGGATATCAGTGCGAAGGTAGGACGAGAGGACGAGAGGAAATTATAGGGAACGAAAGTCTGCATAAAGAAAGTAATGACAACGGTGTTAGACTCGTGAACTTTGCAACATCCAAAAACCTAATCGTGAAGAGTACAAAATTCCCACATCGCGACGTTCATAAATACACTTGGACCTCACCAGACGGAAAAACACATAATCAAATTGATCACGTTTTAGTAGATAGAAGAAGGCAATCTAGCATAATTTATGTCCGGTCGTTTAGAGGGGCTGATTATGACACTGATCACTACCTGGTAGCAGCGATAATACGAGAGAAATTATCGTTGAGTAAAGGAAATATTCAATGTCCGAAAACGGAAATATTTAATTTAAAGAAATTAGAAGAGAGCCAGGTAAGAGAGGAATACCAGATTGAAGTTTCGAATAGATTCTCGGCTTTAGAAGATTCGAAGTGCACTAGTGTTGAAGATACTTGGATTGAAATTAGAGATAGCATTCAAATTTCAGCAAAAGAAAAATTGGAACACGCGGAAATACGTAGGAACAAACCATGGTTCGACCAGGAGTGCATTAAATTAGCAGAGAAGAGAAAACGGGCAAAATTGCGTTGGTTACAAAATACGAATGAAATAACTACACAAAATTTCGCAGGCATCAGGCGGGAAACTTTCAAAACTTTTAGAACAAAGAAACGCGATTTTCTGAAAGCTAAAATTAAGGAACTTGAAGATAATAGTAAAAATAAAAACACCCGGGACATGTATAAGGGGATCAACGAATTTAAGAAAGGCTATCAACCTCGTGCTTATATATTAAAGAAAGCTGACGGAACAGTTCTCACTGATACGGATAGCATCTTAAATATATGGAAAGATTTCTTTGACGATTTGCTTACGTGCATGGAAAAAGGGAGATACACACCGCAGAACTGTACATTCCAGAACCCAACCGAATAGAAGTAAAAACCACTATAAAGAAATTAAAGAAACACAAATGTCCCGGGGTAGAGGAAATTCCGGCTGAGTTAATTTTAGCTGGAGGCGAAAAATTGTGGAACAAGATACACAAACTCATTTTCCTTATCTGGAACAAGGAAGAATTGCCACAAGAGTGGAAAGAATCAATCATTATTTCAATTCACAAGAAAAGCGACAAAACTGACTGTAATAATTATCGAGGCATTTCACTTCTGTCAACATCCTATAAAATTCTTTCAAATATTCTGTTAGCAAGATTAACCCCATACGCCAATGAAATTATTGGAGATTATCAGTGTGGATTTAGACGAAATCGATCAACTATCGATCTAATATTTACCATTCGACAAATACTCGAAAAGAAGTGGGAATACAATACCCCGGTACATCAACTATTTATTGATTTTAGAAGGGCCTACGACTCGGTTAGGAGAGAAATATTATTTAACGTTCTTACAGAACTTGGAATACCGAGAAAGCTAATTAGATTAATTAAGATATTTTTAAATGAATCCCAAAGTAAATGCCGGGTAGGAAAATTTTTGTCCACGAGCTTTCACGTCGAAATTGGCCTGAAACAAGGAGATGCATTGTCGCCATTATTATTCAACTTTGTTCTGGAATACGCTATAAGGAAAATCAAAGATAGCAACCATGGCCTAGAGTTGAACGGTATTCACCAGGTTACGGTATATGCTGATGATGTAAATTTAATAGGGGATGATAGGAGAACAATAGAAAGAAATGCAGAGATCTTATTAAACGATTGCAGGGACAAGGGTTTAGGCATTAAAATATTAAATAATACTTTTGATAATGTTCATACTTTCAAATATCTAGGATCAATATTAACAGACGAAAATCATATTCACGAAGAAATTAAATGTCGATTAAAAACAGAGAATTCGGTTCAAAATCTCTTGTCATCGCGAATTCTGTCGAGGAATTTGAAGCTTAAAATATATAAAACGATAATCATGCCTGTTGTTCTGTATGGTTGCGAAACATGGTCTGAGGGAAGAACATAGGCTGAAAGTACTTGAGAACAAGATCCTGAGACGAATATTAGGACCCAAGAGGAACGGGGATGGAGAATGGCGGAAACTTCATAACGAGGAACTACATAATTTATACGGTTTACCCAACATTGTTAGGGTCATCAAGTCTAGGAGGCTTAGATGGGCAGGTGATGTAGCTAGAATGGAAGAAAGTAGAAACGCTTTCAAAGTGTTTGTAATGTAGCATTACAGTTGAAAGTAATGGCAACTTTTTTTACGCACCCTGTACCTAGTAATTTTTTTCCTTCTATTTCGGTTTAATTACACAATTTATTTATTCTCCTTACTTCAAATTAAATGTAATGAATCGAAAGGTTTCGTTAGTAATCATATTTTAACTGAATAATATATTTATTTATATTTTGATTAATTGTAAATCCCGTTTACCATTCTGACGTCATACCGAAACATAGTTCCGTCATTGGATATAAATTTTCTTAATTTCAGACCAATGTAGATTTTGGCCAGGTACCTAAACTTTCCCTCACCCCCTCTCACTAGTCCATAGTCACTTTCAGATCCGGTTATATCTAGATTTGCCAAATTTCTATTCGCATTGTAATTTCCGCGGCTGGAAGACTCCGACCTCATTGGTGCAATTTTCCAATCCCTGTCGTTTTCGGCGCAATGTTATCATAATAATAATCAAGGGCGCATCTGGACGCACAGCTCGTGACGTGTACTGTCACATTTCAACTGGGAAGGACTAGGATTTTAATAGAATTCAGGTAAAAAATCTGATTTAATTTCATAGTTGAACATTGAAAAAAGGAGGAGGCCCCAAAAAAGGAAAAAATCTACATTTTTTGTAAGGAAACAACAATTCAGTGAAATTTCGGATTGCTGTTTGCAGGACGCCATATTGCTCGTCATCCGATCAAAATAGGATAGACAATATAGGAGAGTGATTCTTGATCTCTTAAAACTCAGGGATTAGGGAAATACGACCTGGTTTCGTACATATTGTGTATAGTAAATGTGATTTTTTTTTATTTTTCAGTAAGTGCATGTACGTAGTAGGTTTGATAGTTGTAATGTTAATTATCATAATGGCAGCTTAAGCTAACAAAAAGGGGCTACTATTTCTCTTTCCAAATTGAACCATTTCTAGCGGGGAAATGGGTTAGTTATTGTTTGTTTTAGGGCCTTTTCCCCTCTCAGGGGAAGGGTCCCTCAATAAATCTCGTTAAGGTGCCCCTAGGGCATCAATCTTTAGCAATCATTTTGTAAATAATTGGTCAGGTCAATTGGACCTAGGGTTAACTTTCTCATTTTGTCCCCATAAAGTTTAATAGAGCCAACTCTCTATACCAACAATGGAGTATTTTTCCTCAATACGCATGTAATTAAATGGTGCTTGCTTAGTTAGTATTTATGTGTAGTATTTATAGTGGTGTGTAGTTCGTAGTTCTGTGTGAGTGCGTGATTTCTACTGTTAGGACAGTGTAGTTCACATGCGTTAGTTTAATACCATTTGTCTAACTCAAAGCACACTAAACGAGAGTAAATATTAGATTTCTGATTCATAAGTACAATTATATATTTCAGTACACGGTAAATTATGTCTCCACTACAGCGCCATTGCGTTCGTTTTCTCTAATCAATTGTTTGTTGACTTTACGTTATCGCCCAAGTTAGTGATCTAGATTGTTTGATTTTGGCCCCTTATTTCTAAATTACATCTAGTAGACATGGTTTACGGTTCGAATGAGTATGCATTTATATGAAATAGCATGAGATCTTACTATTTTGAAAATTACAGCTTGCTATGTCATTTAGAACCCGAAATATCCACTGAAATCAAGAATGCCTATTTTCTTAATAGAAGTAAAGCCCATATGATGTTACTGTTTGTTTCAAAATGTAATATTAAATTCTCTTTTCCCGTGGCTGTAGAAAAATTCCATTGTTGCTTTAGTTTTATCAGCAAATCAGAAATAAAATCATCGTTGACAATTTAACTTTCAGTGTGTGCACGTATGATTTTTTTTTTACAAAACTGCGAAGTAAATATAATTTGGGTGCTGCGAATCAAAGAGTCCGTGGTTCGATGAATGTTATCGTGTAGTAGTTTAAGCGTGACGGATTGTGATAATTATATGTTTATTAGTGCGTAATGTAAATATGTGTATGGCCTGTGTGTAAATGTATTTAATAGGGTGTCTGTAAAATATTACTTCGCGCGAAAATGAGTAAATAATGAATGAATGTAATGATATGGTAATAATACGATATAAAATATGAATGAGATGGTAGGACACCCGTACTTAAATGAATAGGCCCAGTGTATATTATATATGGAGAATATGTTTTACTGAAAATCTCTCGCGTTTTGACTTCTACACCAGTACATTCATCCAACCGAGTTTGCTATTAGATAGTAACGTGTAGTTGGGAATTGTATGTTACTTCGCATTTAAGTACCTCATACTAACAGCCCCGGTTCTTAAGCCTCTCATCAGATAGGGTAGCATCATGTGGGAATTACTTTTAAAGGTTGACAGAGATGATAATTAAGAAAAATAACTGCTATATCCTGTGATCAACGAAAAGTACAGGTTTGGTCATTCACACCTTTAACATTCATTGACTTTCCGAGATTTTTTTTCGTTGCTTACCTTATTTACTGTGCAGTGTTCATACAGCTCAGTTCGGACTATCCGATTAAATCAACCGCTACTAAATTAATATTTATGCCCATCGCGTACCCGGACGTCGACCCATGACCCTCTTAAGTATTTTCGTTTCTTTTCTCAGTTTAATTAGTTGATGGAAATTAACGACGTCCCAGACTTCGGCATGTCTGCGAAGGGTAGCCATCGGTGAGGTTTGGTCACTGAAATCTCCGATCCAAAATTCAGTTTATTTTAATTTTTTTTTATTTTGGCAAATTATCATTAGGGATATCTTAGCTATTACTCTAGTTTCATTACTATTCTGGACTTTCTTAGTTTCTAAGAGGTCGGATGTTTTTTTTTCTCTTTGAAATTCTAAATTAGCGCCTTCTCTAACCTTCCGGTGGATTCCGGGATCTGCAATGGCGTTGACCGGATACGGTGAGTGGTGGGATTTCCCTAAAGCCTTTGTTTCTCCGAAAATCCCATCGAGGACACAGACTCGTCTCGACGTTGCAGACTTGTTTTTCGGCTATTTATTTGGTAAGCCGAACCCCTTTTGGCATAAAAGAGAATATTTGGTTATAGTATGTTGTATACGTAAATTCGACCACTTATCTTTCGTAGTTGTAGTGTTCTGTCTCCTCTCTTTTTACCTATCCTTCTACTTCTTCTCTAAAGTTTTTTTTAATTTTTCAACCTTCCCCCCCGGTTCTGAAACCATGAAAACATACAATATTCATATCACTTATTTCGATCGTATGTACTAACTGAGATATCGAGAAATACAGTTCGTGGAGGTATTTCAGCACAACTCAGGACCATTTTCGCGATATTCAATCCATCATGGGAGGGACTGACAAGAAGGTACACTACGATTTCAGATTCCCAGAAACTTAATTGTTGTTCATCGATAGTACAAATTATATACATTGATTACTGATTTCTGGTTGTATGGTATGTATGTATTAGTCGTTTGGGCCCATTAGTTTCAAATAATCTTGATTTTTTTTCTTTCTCTGTATATATATATATATATATATATATATATATATATATATATATATATATATATATATATATATGTGTGTGTGTGTGTGTGTGTGTGTGTGTGTACTTACATAATTTGAAAAGTTACGTGCCTGCTCTATTTGTTGTATTTCCACCTCTTATGTCAACTTATTAAATAACACCAACTATTTCTTTATACGCGGATTTTAGTAAATTGGGAATTATTATTGATTATCGGGTTTACATATAAAGTCCAATGTTGCAACCTTATGAGAAAAAAAAGAATTTTGTTAGTCAGGGTTTTTGTTTATCTTGAGCCAAACAAGCGTGAATACTTGTTGAATATAAAAAGGTTATGTAGAATTTAAATGTCGACGAAATACTAAGATGGATATTAAAGTGAAATTTATTATATTGAGTAATATGAATATATATATATATGCGAGTATGTATGTAAAGGGCTCGGTATTTACCCTGGTTGTTTTTAGGTTGCCATAGATTTTTGACACCCGACATTGACAAATTATTTGTGATGTAAAGTATTACCGCGTAATTTATAATTAATGACATCTTACTGATTTGTTAATAACGTTAGTAACTATTAAATTTTTAATAACATGTTAAATATTGCATGTAAATAGAACAAGTAGCAGGTCGTAAGAAAAGTAAACAAAACCCTAATCCTTATCCAAATTTATTTTGCGAGATCATAGTGAAATCAGTAAACTTCGAAACAGTGCGCCCCGCCAACAAATCCTTCTATCAGTAAACTATGAAGCAAATCCTCCCCTACGATCGGAAACATAACCATTTGTCGTTCGTCAGTTCAGTGACTAAAATCTCTCGACCCCACGATCTATACTAGAAATAGAAATTCAGTGATCTTAATTTGAACTGATTTTGATTAATAATTTAGTAATGTGAATACGGGACCTAGATAGGTCCAAAGACCTAATTCCATTGAAATATCATATAGCATTATGGAAATATGTTCCAAATGTCTGTGACTGGATTTGATAATTTTTTTTATCTTAATAAATTTTGAAATTTTTCTACCAAGTGCGTCAAGTGACGAAATGGAAAATATATATAATATGAAGAAACTATTTTTTCTTTCGTCTGTAGTTAAGACAAACGATTAAATACTCTCATGGACACCAATCACAGTGAATAAAGAGAGTTAAAAAAGGAGTTACTATCGACGTGAGAACAAAGACTCTTAAAATTGTCAAAATTTCTCCTCTTGGGACAGAGACTCAATAAAATGCTACCAAAGTTTTTTTTAAGATTAATTAACCAATTATATATTTCTTTCTTTTCTTTTTCACCATGATACGTATTCATTGTATTGAACATGAAATATGTTTAATGTTTAATTTTGATTTTTTTCCCTTCTCTCTCCGATTTTTTTGAATGTAATCCAATTTTTTAATATCTCTACAAGAGAAATGTGTTATTTGATATTGTTGAAAGTAACAGATTTCTGTGCATGCCTATGTATTATTATTAATATATTTTTTTTTAATTCATGTATCAAACTTTTTCTGTTATGTCAAACTAAGTTTTCTTTTCTTGAAATGTAATAAATATCTATAGAGATGTAGTTAGGTTAGTTTAATTACACTAAATGCAACCTTAAATATACATTGTCCTGTATGAATGTGTGTGTGAGTGAAATGTAGGTTTAGTTTTAAGTGCACCAATTCTTTTGACATATATGTGTGACTTACTATAATTAATGGTAGTTGGCAACAAGTCGTTGAAAGTCAATACTAACCTAATTTAAGTTGGCTCTATAAAGGAAGCAAAAAGGACCGAAGTAGCCTGAACGAATGATCATCATGAGAGAACTTTGAAAGTCAAAATCTTCGACAAATATATGTATTACTTTGATTTTTTTTATTCTTCTCTGCGGTCAATTCTAGCATGCCGTCCACTTCATCGTTTATACTTCAAGTACTGGATACTCGTCAAGAATTTCGGAAATATTGAATAAACTGTTAAATCCAACTTTCTCATCCATCTCAGATCTAGATTGGGATAATTCGGTAGTTGGGGTTACATGGATCTAGGTCTGGGAAGTATGGGTTGACATGTGTCTACCTTTGATCACGTTAATAGCAAATATTCACCCAATAGCTATTGGAAATGATCGCAATTCGGTAATTATTCACTTTCCTTTACCATATTTCTCAAAAATATCCAGTAACAGTTTCCTTTTTTTTCATCTTCTTACTTTCCCTATTTTTCTTCTTATCCCAACTTTCTCTTCTCTTCTTTACTTCTTCTTCTATTCGAATAAAACTGAAAAGGGGGTCGTGATTGGAAGTTCCATATATAATAAACACGGTCATGTATTTAGTTATTTTATTTTATTTTCTTCAGAAGTCCGATAAGAAGTTTTCTCATTTCGATCGAACCTAGTATGTTCGAAATTAAGAAATGGATAATATATTCCAATATAATTAGACATAAGCCTATAGCTTCATGAATATCCCCGCCAGGGGTGAAGGTTTCCCACTCACGACTTACTCCATACATCTCATTTGTTACAGAGCTTTCTCTTTTTTTCTCTTTTCTTTTTTTCCCTTTTCATGTTAGAGGTAAGACCAATCGGAAAACTACCATTAGGAAGACCTAGGCGCAGATGGGAGGGCAATATTAAGATGGATCTGGCAGAGATGGGAATACAAAGTAGAATTTTTTTTACGTTTACCCGCTTAAAGGGTTGCGCCCTTTCTTCAGGGGAGAGGGATGGTATAGGAGCATCAATTTTAATATGAGAGGGTCTAGGTGTTGTTTAGTCATCTTTATTTAACATTTTATTCAGTTTACTCAGGGATGGGCATCAATTAAGTGGGGGCAATTTTCATGTGTCATGGATGCTGAGGAAGATCGTCTGGCTGACATATAAGTCGTAGTCGTTCCTTAACTTCGGTGCCTGAAATAAATAGAAAATACCAAAACACAGTTGCGGTGATTCAGGTTCATCACGAGCTATAAAACATACTGTGCAATCACAGAAATAGACGGTAGGCAAGACAGGAGGAGTGGTAGATGTCATGAGGGTGAAGTGCTATGACGCCACAACACATGGGTATTGTTAGTAAGATGAATGCTATTAGCTTCTGTTCCTGGGGCGACTCAGGAACTAATGAAGACAAAGGCAGCCCTGTTAGTGGTTGATTTACTGTGCATGAGATGGATAGATGAGCGGTGAAACTGTGCCAGGATGATAAATGTCGAAAACTTCCGGATCGACGTTCTCGCGGCCGAGGTTCAAATGATACAGGGTCATCAGATGTTGTAAAGGTGTCGGATAATAAACAGCAGGGGTATCGAAGTCTCTATCATAGCGGAGAATGTTCAGAAATATTGGATGAGCAGTTTCAATGCGTTTTGTAATGTATTTTAAGCGGAGAGCCTCAAGATGGGATAAGAGCGGTGGAAAATGGATACGGTCGTAGAGTAGACGGGTTGGGTGGGGAAGCTGGATACGAAAGGCTAAACGAAATGCATGGTGTTCGAGTATTGCTAATTTTCGATAGTACTTCGGAGGAGCTGGCAACCAAGCTGTGTGACCATAGGTTAAGACCAGACGCATGAAAACTTTGTAAGTGTTTAGGAGTAGATTTGAATGTAGACCCCACGTGGTACCAACTAGTTGTTTCAGTAAGTTAAGTCTGTTTTTGGCTTTTTCGATGACAGTGAGAAGGTGCGGTGTCCAAGTAAGCTTGAAATCGAACACAATACCTAGATACTTAAGAGTGTTATGGATGGTGACTGGTGAGTTATCAACATGAAGTCGTAGTAAATGAGGATTTCGGTGTACTCGAGATCGACGACCAGATGGTAAGAACACGATAGCTTGCGTTTTAGTAGCATTGATTGCCAAACGCCAAACGTTGCACCAGTCAACAAATGTGTCAATTGCCTGTTGAAGGTGTTGTTGGATACCAGCAATTGTCCGTCCAGCAGCGAGAAATGCAGTATCGTCAGCGAATTGGAAAAGTTGTATACCAGGAGTGGTTGGTAAGTCGGAGACATAAAGCAAATACAACAGAGGAGAGAGAGAAGATCCCTGAGGAACGCTAGAATTAAGGAATATTGGAAATGACAGAGCATCATTGATCGATATGTAAGCAAGTCGGGCGGTGAGAAAGGAGTGTATAGTTCGTATGTATGAGAGAGGTAGTTGGAAAGAGTACAGCTTGTATATAAGACCCTGGTGCCAAACTTTATCGAATGCCTTTTCAAGATCGAATGTAACCAGACATGATGGATGACCCTGGTTGAATTGATTGTATATAGAGGTGCTGAGACGTAGCAGGGGGTCCAGAATGCTGAAATTGGGGCGAAATCCTGCTTGATGCAATGGTAGAAGAGCGTGAGCCTGTAAGTGATCGTGGAGACGACGCACTAAGATACGTTCAAATATTTTGCTGAACGTGGACGTCAGTTGTATAGGTCGATAAGAGGTAACGTCAGAGGGCGGTTTATTAGGTTTGGGAAAGAGTAATACTTTTGAGTACTTCCAAGTGATGGGGAAAAACCAGTACGGAGTATAAATGTATAAATAAGGCTTAGGATGGTGAAGACAACAGGAGGAGCGTTTTTAATCAGAGTATAGGTAAGCCCGTCGAAGCCTGGTGCTGTATTTCGTTTCTTAAGGAGAGTAGACTGGATGTCTGGCGGTTGGATGGGTACTGTGAGTGCATTATTTAGTTCCAGAGCGTGACTATGATGTGGTTGCAAATGTGTTAAGTTAGGATCAGATAACCGATCGATTTCTGTAAGTAAACGTTGTGGAGTATGCCAGCCAGATAAGGGAGTAAATATATTTTGGAAGTGTGCAGCAAAGGTATTGGCCTTGTCCTGATCTGAAGAAAGTGCTTGCTGGTTTACAACTAGTGGGTATGGTGTCCTTTGGAATTTGCCAACGAGTTGATTGAACTGTCGCCAATATTTGGTAGGATGGGATGTTTCGTTGAGTTTGTTACATGTTCTGGTCCAGTGAAGGCGTTTGTATGCGATTATGTAGTTATGAGTGATTCGAAGATATTGTCTGTAAAGGCGAAGTGCTTCTAAATTACGGCTGCGAGTGTATTCTCTGTAGGCACGTCGAGCTGCAGTTATGAGAGAAAGGTATCGTGGAGGGAGTTTCGGTTTGTGCGGGGAAATATATGCGGTTGGAATGTGGTGATCAGCTGCCGTATGTAAGGTCTGAGTGAGATGTTGCACGGCAGTGTCTAGGTCATGTTGTGAGGTTAACTCTAAAGTATCAGAAAGTGCTGAGGTGATGGTCGCTTGGTACGCTTGCCAGTTGGCCTGATGATACATATAAACTTTTCTCTTCGGTATGGTATGGTGTGAAGAAGTGTTGGTAGCAAGAGACAGCTTGATAGGAACGTGATCGCTCCCTAAGGAATCCAAAACGTCAATATTGATATGAGAGTTGAGTGTTGTAGAGGATATAACGATATCAGGTGTGGTATTGCTAGATGGACGAGTTGGCCGAGGAAGTACATGGAAGTGGCCGGTCGTATTAAGCGTGACGAAATTCAAAAATCGTTGTTGTTCGTGTTGAGGCCGGCTGTGAAAATTGATGTCTCCCATGATAATGAATTTACGATAGGTGTCAGAGAGGTATTGAAAAAACTGATATGGTATATCCTGTCTCGGCCTGACATAGATGGTTGCATAACCTATAGTATGATTCCTGAGATATAAGAGAACAACATTGTATTCGGGCAACTGAAAAGCAGGAGGTAGGATAATAGACCGATGGGGAATGCGAGATTGCAAGCCAATAGCTGTACCTCCATGGAGGCGAGCGCCGTTCGGTCCATCATGTCTGTGGAGAACGTATTTAGGAATATAGCAGGGTATATAGGGAGCCAAGTACGTTTCGTTAAGAGCAAAAGCGGTGATGCTTTCCTCCAGAAGAAGTTGTTGAAACAGTACTTGATGCGTAAGAAGAGATCTTATGTTCAAAAATAAGAAATTGTAAGCCATAATGATGTGGACCAGAAGTATGGAAATAGCACTGATACTACGAAGCATGTTCAAACAGCCGTTTCAATGGGCTGAATTTGGAAATGAACGTTGGATCCACTGCATGTGGCGTGTAATGTGAGATTGTAAAGAAGTTTAGCGGAGTGAATGATTTGGTTGAGGACGTGCTGGCGCTGAAATGGCAGGATGTTCTGTAAAGTAAGAGTTATGAATCGTAAGAGGTCTTCTACTGTGACAGGATGTGTCAGCGAGTTAGCAGGTGGGGTGCTGTCATCAGAAGTTTTGATAGGTGCTACTAATTCTGGCTTATCAGGTGCAGGTGCGGGCTTGGCACGACAACGGTAACTATATGTAGGGTGCTTTTCAGGGCAAGTGGTGCATTGAGGAGGTGCGCTTGAATTGGGACAATTTCGGGTCAGATGATTGCCACTACAGTACCCGCATTTGACGGTGTTTATACAATTATGGGTGTAATGATCGTTGTAGGTTTGGCATTTCTCGCATCGTATTGGAAGAGGTGGAGGCGTGCGAGAAGGCTCTACCTTGTAGCGCCGGCGATATACATAAGCACCGTTACCCAAAAGATGATCAATTATTTGCTGCTGGTCGGTCAAAACACGCACAAGCTGGGTAGGACTACTGTTGTTACGAATTCGAATACATTTTTTGATTTCCAGGCCCTCGTATCGCAGCTCATCAAAGATCTCATCGTCAGTGAGTTCGGGTTCAATGCCTCGGATAACTACTGATAGAAGTGGTGGACGACGAGGTGGCGGAGGTGTTTTCCGTTGGCTCGGATTGAGAGGTGACAACACAGCCTGCGGCCCAAAAATTTCATAGGTAGCTTTGTTTCTAACATGAATATGAAAGTTAGGGTTAGGCGATTTCAATATGATTCCATCCCTAGTAGGAATGATTTGGTGGACATCAGCGCGCGGAACATATTTATTGATTTGCATGAAGATGGCGCGTGCAGTCCGGTACTTGGTATGGAAGTTCTTTAGGATGAAATTATACATGGTTTCTCTGTTAGCTGGCAAAGTAGGAGAGGATGGCGCATTAGCCCAGTCCATCTCGGTGTTTCTCGCAGTCACTGTGGCATTGGAACATTCTCCATCAGAGCTATAGTGTCTTGGTTTCTTAGCGTCTGATTCCTTGGAGTGCCCAATCGGAGATCGTGAGCGAGATCGAGATTCAGTTTGCTTAGAGGTATCTGCTTTAGTGGTCTTCGTACCAGCAGAGTGACCTGGTTTCGTGGTTGTACCCTTCGCTCCCGTCGGGGAGGGGGGCATGATGATGATTTAACCTAGCAAGGATGCGATTCAGATGAAAGTGTTGTTAGGCAGTAGTATGAATGAAGAGCGAGAGGAAGCCCACTGTGGCTCTCACTTGAGGAAGCAATACGTCCTCGCGGAGATGTCGGTCAGTGCAAGCACTGGCCCTCCACAACAAGAGATGAAGAAACGATTAGATGATGATGACCACGGGCTCCCACCAGGCCCGTGCTGGGTCACTAACGAGGGCGGTGGACAAGTCTACCAAAAGGGCGCCCATACAAACGTGAATATATATATATATATATATATATATATATATATATATATATATATATATGTGTGTGTGTGTGTGTGTGTGTGTATTAATTTATGTCACTTCAAATCATTTAATGAAAATAATACAAAGCAATATCATTGACTCATTCAATAACTATTGAAACAATAATGAAATATTAAATTAAAATTGAGTTAATCAACTGCTGTATGCAGTTAATATCAGTACACCATAAATAATTCATTGTGCGTTTCGCGTATAACAGTAGTTTTTAGAGGTGAAACATTTTTGCCCTCAAAATACAGAACATGAATAATTATTTTATGTAGACTACAGTGGCATTTCGTTTTTCAAACTGTGAATAATATAGATTTTAGCTTATCTTATAATACTTTTTTTTCATTTTACCAATATTTTTCATGATTTACAATTTTACTAACATCAAGAACGCTTAAACTCTTCTCTGTCTCTTTACTTTCTTATTCGCCTGTTCTACGTGCCTCTTGTTTCGCTTTGCTGGCCTCAGAAAGCTTCCTAACATACATGACCCTTCGAATTGCTACCGTTCAGCATGATCGGAGATATTTTCCAAGAAACCACAGCTCGCATACACACCTTTGTTCCCATACTGTTTGGCAGATAATACTAAATCTTCTGCTTTCAATCAGGGGCGTGCTGGGATACTAATGAGGGCGGTGGACAAGTCTACTAAAAGGGCGCCCATACAAACGAGACTATATATATATATATATATATATATATATATATATATATATATATATATATATATATATATATATATATATATATATATATATATATATATACAGAGAGAGAGAGAGAGAGAGAGACTTGGGAAAAAAGTGTGGGTGCCATTTTAGTTTCTTTGTTCTAAAAGTTTTAGAAGTTTTCTGGCAGATGACAATGAAATTTTACGTAGTTATTTCGTTCGGATTTTGTAGCCAACGCTGTTTCTTCTGTTTTCTCTTCTCTGCTACTTTAATAGATTCCTGGTTGAACCGTGGTTTGTTCCTACGTATTTCTGCGTGCCCGAATATTTCTTTTGCTGAAATTTTAATGTTATCTCTAATTTCAACCAAGTATCTTGAACACTAGTGCACTCCGAACTTTCTAAAACCGAAATCTATTCGATACTTCAATCTGGCTCCCCTCTCACCTGACTCTCCTCTATTTAAAAAAATAATAAACCGCTCCGTTTTCAGATATTGAATATTTCCTTTATTCAACGATAGTCTCTTGCTATCACAATCAACTTCTCTGAACGACCGAACATCAGTTGTGCGAGACTGTTCTTTTCTGTCTACTAAAAATGATCAGTTTGAATATGTGTTGTTCCATCTGATAAAGTCTAAGTATATTTATGAATTTCGCGATGTTGGAATTTGTAATCTTCACGATAAGGTTTCTGGATATTGCACAGTTCACGAGTGTAACGCCGTTGTCACAACCTTCCTTATGCAAACATTTATTCCCTATAATCGGTTTGAAAATACCCTCTCGTCCTACCTTCGTATTGAAACCGCCTAACAGAATTTTCATATGGTATTGGAGGAGATGATCAAGTACCCGTTCTATTCTTTCGTAAAAACTGTTTTTTTTTTTTTTTGTATCGCCATCCTTATTTTCTGTTTAGACATGTGCATTTAAAACAATAATACAGTATTACACCACCGACCCTTCAGAGAAGTAAAAGAAAATCTATCATTAACAAATTCAACCTATGTAATTGCTGATATTACGTATTCGTTTGTGAACGGAAAGCCCTGTTTCTAGTTAGTAATTTTTATTTTGTTCCCCGTAAAATAACATAAAATTTCCCGACTTGACTCCTCCATTTCTTCTCATCTAACTTCCTGATATCCCAGTAGGTCTAACCTCTATTTGTAAACTCATTTTTTACAAATTTTAACGAGCCCGTCCTATAGAGACTTCTTATATTCCATACTCAAAATCTCATGTCGATTTTACTTTCCTGAGTTCGTGCTAAGTTATCAGTTCTGATCCGAGGTTTCTGCGAAATTATCTGAACAACCCCGTTTTTTTCACAGGATGAGGTTTCTAGCCTCACACCAAATTGTCAAACTGGATTATCACCCCTTGTCTGTCCGCAACTGCTTACTCAGTATATTCGCAGCTAACCTCTATATCCCAGACGCCTCCTCCTCGATCCACAACCTGAGGACGCGCCCTGCCGTAGTGACAGGAAGAGCACATTTTACGTAAATTAATATAGCTATATTTCAGAAATACAACAGGTACTGATTATCGGAACACTGCTTTAAAACACACAGTAATAATTAATATGCATATTAAGACTATGAAAGCTTCGATGCCGTAAAAATCGTAAACTAGAGACTAGTGTTAGTGTAGTATTACATAAATGCATCGTACGTTTGACTATCCGAACCATTCTTGATGTATCACATTGTGTCGTTTTATAGATATATAACTTTATAATATTTTTGTAATGATTATACTCTTTACCTGTTCTCTGCCAATAGCAACTGTATGAATTCATAATACAAAACTGAAATACAGAGGAATAAAATTTAAAAAATAATGTGATTTTGCAGGTCATCTTATGTAAAGGGCGCCTTGTATTCTTCACAGGTTCTGTACTACCAGTCAGTATTTGAATTTATTATACAAAGCTGGTATACAGGATAACCAAAACCACTTATCTTTAATGTGATGTTTCGTAGGGCGCCTTATGTAGAGGGCGCACTGTACCTTTCACGGGTTCTTCGCCAATAGTAACTGTGTGTATTTATTGTACAGAACTGTGCTATACAGAAGAGTAAATAAAATCGTTTATCTTTCATGTGGTCTCGGAAGGGCGCCTAATGTAAAGGGCGCACTGCACCTTTCACGGGTTCTTTACCAATAAAAGTATAAGAATTTATTACTAAAAAGTTGTACCTTTATTTATACTGTGATATTTCAGAGGGCGCACCGGGACACGTCCCGGTGTCCCGGTGGGCCAGCACGGGCCTGGCTCCCACTTGAGTCAGCAATACGGACTGCAAGGGGATGTCGATTGTCTGCAGCAGAACAATCCTCCCTAAATGAACAAAACACAATTAGATGCTCACAGAGCGTTAAGAATCGTTCTCAGATGTATGAATCGATGATTCGACTCTGAATTCTGAGTTAAGTAGAAACTGGATCCAATTGGCTAAGGATAGAAGTCAGTGGAGAGCTTTTGTGAACGCGGCATTGAACCTCCCTGTTCCATAGGCCATAGAGTGAGTTATTAGTTAGTTAGTAGGCCAGAAAATGGTGGATTTTATTTGGCCTTTTTTTTGGCCTTTTTCGGCGTTTTTTGTTTATTGGTCTTTTTAAAACCTTTTTATAGGTCTTAACGTCTTTTTTTTCATTTCATCTTTCGATAATAAATTTACTGGCCATTAACTCGAAATCACCACTGCCTCTTAAACATCTTTTCTTTACTAAAGAAAATTCAAAAGATAAGACATGCTTCAACGACTGGACTGATTACCCCAGATCTGCAACAATCACAAGTAAGATAAGGAGGCGTAACAATGTCCTCCAGTAGAGGGTGAAGGTCTGGAAGTCTTCGTAATTTAGTATGGAATTCTGTTTGTGGAAGAAGAATGTGTACATGCCTAGAATTAAACCTAAGAAAACTTCCTTTTTGCTTCAGTTTGTGTGTAACTTTGGAGCAGTTTTATTTTTCAACCGATGGAAATATTATTTTCTGCAAATATTGCGAAGTGAAAGTAAGTGCAGAGAAAACGATTCCATGTCTTATAGCACGTTGGACGTGAAAGCAGCTTCCCGGGCCAGGGAGAAAAAGGAAAAACAGCTTCTGTTAGGACAAGACCTAAAACATGATTTGACTCCGGACCAGAAGGCAACGCGGGCAGATACCTGTGTTTGTTTGCTGTCTCGTCTGAGCAAACAGCCATTTCTGGACAGGGTGTTGACATGTGATGAGAAGTGGGCTCCGTACGAAGCTCTACGGCACCATCATTATCGGTTAGCATACCATGAACCGGTTCCTAAACAGTCGAAACCAGCACTGCACCAGAACTTCCTCCTGTGTGTTTGGTGGACTGCTCGCAGCATCATGCATTGGGAACTGCAACCAGCTGGTCAGAGCATCAATGCAACTGTGTACTGTTAGCAGTTGAGTAATGTTCAAGAAAATCTTAAAGCTCTGGAGCCAGCATTTCTGAATTGCAAAAGGGTCCTCCTGTTACAGGACAACGCTAAGCCTCACGTGGCTAGGATGGCCCGAGACACCATTCTATGCCTTGGATGGGAAGCACTTTCGCCATACTCCCCGGACATTGCACCGTCCGATTATCACCTGTTCCATTCATTGGACAATCACCTTAGAGAACGCTGGTTCAAATTCCTAGTAGAGCAAAATTCCTTCTTCGCTTCGCGTCCCACCAAGTTCTACCGCGATGGAATCCATGGGCTTCCAGACGTTGTCAGAGGGTCGTCGATGCTGATGGGGACTATTTTTGATCTTCTAAGTACATCTTAGGTGACATATCGATGTTCGAAAGTGGTAGGTGAAAAGCGACTTTTTTGGTTACCTTTATAGAAGTACATCCCATACATTAGGTTCCAAGTTATGTATGTGCAATAAATAATCAGTAATATAGATATATTCAATTTCGATGTCAAAATCAAATACATTAAATCAGTAATAATAATAATAATAATAATAATAATAATAATAATAATAATAATAATAATAATAATAATAATAATAATAATTTGTTCTCAAAATAATAATATATATTTACACAAAATATTCGCAGGTTTCTCTAGCATTGTATTACTTAAAAGATAAAACTCAATCCTTTTAAAACTTATATGCTAATAAATTGTTTCTTATATAAGATAATTCATTAAACTTCTATTCCTAATGTGTATAGAAAAGGCATGTGGCGGGCCGGCGGTATGCGTTTGCGTAGACCGGCACCATGCACGTAGCCAAGGGGTGGGTCCAGGGGGTCAGGACCCCCCCCCCTTTGGATCCAGAAATGAAAAATTGTAAGGTAGGATGAAACAAAAAGAAACGAGAAAAAGATGAACCAGCGTCAAAAATATAAAGCTACAGCAAGCGTTTGGTTACTCTTTCTTATGAGGAGCTTTGTGGGGAGCGGGGAGAAGGGGTTAAGTTGAAAATGGATATTATTGTAACGAAGCATTCCGAATTCCATCTATCTCCATGCTAATCCTATGGACTACAAATGACGATAGGTCTATATAAACCGGTTCGATAAGATAGAGTCTCAGGTAGAACTTAAGAAACGCCCAGAATCACCAATAATTTGAGACATTTTGAATTTTTGGGTAACAGTAATCCAGTTTATAGAATGTCTTTAGTGCCGAAAGAGATCTCGTTGCTACTCTTAATAACATATCCTCATTTTATTGTCCTCACAAACCAATATGGGTATGTTGCTAGTAAAATAGTATAGATTGATCGATCCCGTGGTGAATAACCACAGTATTTCATGTCACTCCCCCCCCCCTGTCCAATTACGAAATCCTGGCTAAACGAACGAATATATGTTGCTAGTAAAATAGTTTAGAATGATGGGGCCCTGGTGTGATACCTACAGTATTTCGTCACGGACCCCCCCTATTGCGAAATCCCGGCTACGTGCCTGCCGGCACCCATACAAAAGAGTTTAATAATTAACCAAAATACTCCTAATTGGTCAAAAAAGTCTACAAATCACCAATTATAACTCGAGCGGCAAAGTTATAAACTGGAACAGAAACTCAACTAACAACTAATCTGAAGATCTTAGCTTTACAAGGTAGCGTTCGCCTCGGCTAAGAACTTCTAACGAAAGGATGGAGTTCATTATCCTCACAAAAGTTTAATAACTACCAACTTTTTGGGATAT
This sequence comes from Thermobia domestica, assembly GCF_964235325.1. NCBI lineage: Eukaryota > Metazoa > Arthropoda > Insecta > Zygentoma > Lepismatidae > Thermobia > Thermobia domestica. The sequence continues at coordinate 142,117,552 of NC_137465.1, read as the reverse complement.
CACTTGAAAACAAAAGTCAGAAGTACAGTTCCTTGCAATAAGCCTGTAGTTTCTTGGTTCTACTGATATTACAAGTCCACGAGCTGGGCTTTGAGTGTAACTAAGTGTCTATAGAAATTGTTTGTAAAACTTACGTGGCACTTTCCAATCTCTAAATACAGGGTGCCCGAGAAGTCCTTCCCTGATTACAGAAATTGATAACTCAGGCTAGAAATAAGATAGAAATATGAAACTGGTGTTGAATTGTTTACAAACTATAAAAGTTTTGGTCACATCAGTACACTTCCACATGAGCACCCTTGGTAGCACGTAGCACATCTAGGCGATATTCAATTTTCATCCACACATTAGCCAACATCACTGGAGAGATCGATGCAACGACTGTGGTTATTCGTTGCTGCAGGGTTTCAAGATCTGGTACACGTGTTCGGTAGACCTCATCCTTGACATAACCCCATAAAAAGAAGTCTAATGGGGTTATGTCAGGAGGGCGTGGAGGCCAAGCTGTTGGTCCATCACGATCAATCCATCGCCCAGGAAATGTCCTATCGAGATAGGCACGGACGTCCAAACCCCAATGAGGTGGTGCACCGTCTTGCTGAAAAACGACATCGGGGCGATACTGAAGCAGCTGAGGAACAGCATACAGCTGCAACATATCCAGGTACACTGCAGATGTGATGGTATCCTCAGCGAAGAAGAATGACCCGATAATTCGATCGTGCAATAACGCGCACCAAACATTCACCTTTGGACTGCCTCTGGTGGACTCCCTGACCTCCCTGGGGGGTTCTGAACCCCAAATGCGTACATTATGGCGATTCACTACTCTACTGACAAAGAATGTCGCTTCGTCGGAAAAGGCAATTCGTCTGAGATAACCATTATCGTCCTCAATACGTGATAGCATTTCGACCGCAAAGTCATATCGACGTGTACCGTCGTCGGGCAACAAAGCCTGAACAAGTTGCACTTTGTAAGCACGAAACAATAAACGTTTGTGTAAAATGTCATGGATAGAGCTTTTTGGCATCTGTAATTCACGTGAGGCCCTGCGCACCGATTTCTTAGGACTTCTCAGAAAAGACTGCCGCACAGCCTCCACCGTGTCTGCTGAGGTTCTTGGTCGACCAGACCTCGGAAGGTCAGCAACCGACCCTGTGTTCTTGAACTTCTCATACCAGGCTTTAATGCTCTTGACGTCAGGTGGAGTCCTCCCAAATGTTGTCTGGAACTGTCTCTGCACCGTGGTTGGCGATCGTGTTTCATGGTACCACAGGACACACTGTGCCTTCTCCTGGTTGGTTAACATGGCTTCTTGGGCTTCTTACTTACGTACTACAAACCTAAAACAAAAAATTGAGACTTGGTAAAACAGAATAAACCTAACACAGACAAAAACTTTTATAGTTTGTAAACAATTCAACACCAGTTTCATATTTCTATCTTATTTCTAGCCTGAGTTATCAATTTCTGTAATCAGGGAAGGACTTCTCGGACACCCTGTATGTTCACAGAGAAAAATTCACAAAATAAAACTTCACTAGACTGGGAGGGCACGAGTCAGTCCTAGTATAAGGTTTAGGTGCACAGGTGTAACTATTAGATCTACCGGTGTGTTTGAGCTAGCTAGGCAGTGAACCTAGAGTCTCTCTAAACACACATCAAATAGGGGAGTGACAGGACTTCGACCATCAGCTTCCTAAGCTCGCCAGCAATTTCTGGGCACACAGGTCCCGGCTGTAGCTAAGCTTGTAGAAGCATATTGCCAAGTTCGAAGGAAGCAGACTTTGACCGTCAGTTTCCTAAGCCGACCATCAATTACGTGCAGACCCCTGGCTGTCGTTGAGCTTTCAGAAACAGATTTCCAAGTTAGCCAATGGGACAAGGTATGGATGGTAACCAAGAGAATAAGGAGGCTTCCGGGGAAGCCGGCACAGTGACGGCAAGGATTACTAGAAACCACTCGGAAATCCTGGGCTAGGTCGTACCTAAGACAATGCGGACTCCGTCTAGATAGTACGACCTTGAGGGGCCTCAGGAACATTGGCCAAGTCCGAAGATCGAGCCAAAACATGGGTTTTTAAAGGACTCGATGGCCCTTGCAATCGGCACCAATTTACGGGTCGGGCGCATAGATGTAACGTGTACAGACATTGTACTAGGATCATTAGGTCAAAGGTTGGACATGCATGGTAGTCTGAAAGTTCCCTGGGGAGGAACCAACTAGTAGTCAGCAGCCTGAAAAGGAAGCTGATTGGTTTGCGCACGACACTAAGAGCATAGTCGAACTGAGAAAAGTTCTCCGTGGGCGGAGAAAGTAGCGATTGGAACACGTCATGCTGATAACAGAATTTAACATCAAGATTGGTTTACAACAAGGTGCCTGGGCTGCGCTAAATAAGAAAAAGATTCTTTTTGTGCGCATGCGTGTATGTATGTGTATTCTGTACTCTGTATTTGTGTGTGTTGCCCCCAAACTCTGGCAAAGTGGTTTACATCGAGATGTACAATAATCATACATAGTATCATTTGAAAATATTAAACATGAAAGATTTTATATATGTTTGTACCAAGGATCTTCTTCCTATAATTTATCTTTAAAACACACTGTTAAAACATATATAACATCTGCAGTTTGAAGACAGAAAAGATTCTTCTCTTTAGAAGCAAAAACGAAAAGATTTTAAACACAGATTATATGAACTTTTTTTAGAGCTTTCTAGCAATAATAATATAACCAATACTACGATTACATATATAGTATACATAGAGTTGTGTAACACAGATATTCCCCGTTAACAGAGGGGATGATGTTATCTACCAGAGAGTTGAACTCTGAGGTCACGTGAGGGGGAGATACAGCTAGAACCGAGGAGACAAGAAATCTTCCGTTCTGACTAACAGAAAACCAAAATGCTCAACATGAATTTGTATTTTAAAAAGAAGTAAATGAAATACTAATTCTGTTGCAGTAACAAAAATACAAAAAAAGAAAAATGATGCAAAAATTAGTCTGAGAATTTGCGGACACTGCAGGCACATTGATCAGTTAAACACAATCAAGATCATACCCTATATAAAATATGGTAGAAGGTAAAAGATAGAAAAAGCATTTACCATCTCAAAGTGTAAATTATATACATACATATATATATATTTAGAATAATATTTAATAGTAAAAGAGATAATAGGGAATATTAAATAGTGATAATAGCAAAGTACTGATGTCCATTCATTCATGTACGAGGGATATTCATAAATATTTATATATTATCAAGGTTTGTACTAAATTTTTATTCTAATCTACTAATGCAACATATTAGAAGGTAAACAATGGATCATTATTTTTTAAATTTTTATGTAAAGGTTTAAACTAAGAAAATACAATTCCTGGGCTACTAAGCTAAAACAAGAATACAAATACAAAATATTCCTTCCATGCATTAACGCAATAAAATACCAATGTAAACAAGAGTAAGTACAAATGGTCACGTAATTACGAAACAGATAGATAAAACACTACTAATATAAATATTGTTAACAAATCTCTAACTTTATAATTACAAATAATCGCAACTAATGGCAAACATCTGCTGATAAATCCAAAATAATTATAAATCTTGTGTACAAGTAAGTTCAATAAACATACTCTAATGCTTCTAAATCATATTAATGCAACTCCAATACCAATAGCAAGATGCAAGCAATGATTACTTTAAATATGTTCAAATGTAATGGTTTTGTTTACAAAATCCTGCCAACAAAAATTCTAATAGCAATAGTCAAACAAAGTAATTATCAAGGATCTTATAAAATAGAGGATCTGCCCTTACAACAAAATCTTGAAGCCATACATCACAGTTTCGCCACTCCTAATCTGCCCTATAGGATCGTAATGTTTTCAGCCAACAATCATAGCGGAAACGAAAGTAGCTAATCAGACGATGGCGGAAACGAAAGTAGCCAATCAGACTTGGCGACGCTCCGTTGTTTTTTGGCTTCATTGATTTAATAGCATGGAGATACAGATGGACAGTTTCTCTATTTTATAACATCCTTGGTAATTATGTACAAATAATTCCCCTATATTGCCTTAACAGTAACAATTAACCAAAAGTTTATATGATTTCCATACATTAGCTCATTAAGACACTTGGCATCAAACACGAATAAGTATAAATAATAAAAATTCTATTAACATAAAATCTAAAAGCACAAGTAATCCTAAATCTGCAATGTTTCCAAACAATAGCAAACCTCAAATTTACAGCTACAAGTAATAATTTGTCTAATGAAAATATTGAGTCCTAATAAAATACTCTAAGCAATAGTAAACAATTTTCATAAAGACCCTAGCCCTAAATAGATATGTTAGATCCATATCAAATAAAACCCTCTTATAATCTCATGTGCCGCTGTTTGAGTATCAATAAATTCAAGAATTATTAAAATATTAAACCTAAGGTAATAGTAAAGAATGCTATTAAAATTATTTATCACTTGATTTATTAAAGTAAGGCTTAAAATCCATACGGTAATTACGAGCCAAAACTCGTGTTCAAGTAATATCGAGCTTCATTGAATATACGAAACTTGCCAATAACAAACATCAATATTAGCCTTTATAAAATTATCTATCATGTATTCTATTAAAATAAAGTCTAAGCTATATCAGTAATTAGGAGCCAAAGCACGGGTTCAAGTATGTTCAAACTTTCTTAAAATAGTAATCCAGAGCCAATAATAAACAGTACTAATAAAATTGTCTATCGTAAATAATACCCAAGATGTAATTACAAGTCAAAGCTCGTGTTTAAGTAAGTTCAAGCTTCGTTAAAATATTAAGTTTGAGCCAGTAATAAATAATAGTAATAATGATAATATTTTCTATCACATGACTTATTATTATAAAACCTAAGCTACACCTATAATTATCATACAAAGCTTGTGTTCAAGTGTCTTCAAACTTCCTCAAAATATTAATAATAAGCGATGCTAACAGTATTAATGAAATCATTTAACATATATTCTATGAAAATAAAACCTAAGCTCTACTTGTAATTACGAACCAAAACTCGCATTTAAGTACCGGTAGCTTCGAACTTCATTAAAATACTGAACCTGAGTCGATGGCAAACATCAATGTTAGCTTTAATAAACTAACGTTCGTTCTATTAAAATAAACCTTAAGTCGATCTAATAACTACGAGTCAAAGCACGTGTTCAAGAAAATTCGAGCTTCTTTAAATAAATTTCTCCAGTATTTATCAAACCATTGTTCCATTCAAGTTGATAAAACATTACGCTCATTAAATCATAGTAATTCTAATAAGTAAAACTATTATAGCATTGCTCCACCAATCCTGAGGATAAGGCACGTCTTCTTGCTACTTTATCCCTTGAAGCAGGTGCCTGGGCACAGGCTATTCCATCTCGATCCTTAGGGCTGCATCTTCCCGACGAAAGTTTTCGAATCGCTTATGCCTTACGTTTGGGAGCAGATGTCTACTAGGGATGCATTCGAGTCGAGTCGAGTCGAGATTTAAGCCTGTCTCGACTCGTCTCGAGAAAATGTTGTCTCGACTCGTGTCTCGACTCGAAAATATGTTTCTGTCTCGACTCGTGTCTCGACTCGACAGTCTCTGTCTCGACTCGACTCGAATTCGAGTCGAGACGTCTCGAAATTCGAGTCGAGACAAAATGTACGAGTTAAAATATACGCACATATCAGCCAGACCATCATGACTACCTACCTAATTGTCAGTATGTCGACTTTTGGCATGGATAAAAACGGCGACACGTCTTGGCATACACGCAATGATCCTTGATAGGTCGCTGGAGAGAGCTGGCACCACATGTGCTCACTCAGGTCACCTAATTCCCGTAAATTCCGGGAAGGGGGGCGATGTGTTCTGACGTCACGTTCAATCACATCCCACAAGGGACATCACTCAAATGTCCGGCTCCAATTTCAATGAAACTTTTTTTGCTGATAGAAGGCATGTATGCATCATTACTTGTGATGACAAATTTTTGCCATGGTGCATGCTTTCTATTTTTTAAAATAACTTTTAAGAGTTGTGATGTGGTTATTAGAGATTACTACAGAAGTCCCTTACTACCCTTTGTAAACGGAGCGTTAATGAAGAAAGGTGAAGAAAAACCATGTGGATACATATAAGTCCTGGGGGAAGTCGTATGGTAGATATGACCTTGATGGCAGCCATCTTGAAATCCGCCATTTTGAATTAAGGTCAAGTTTTCAAAATGGGAATAGGGTAATATGATACATAATTTCGGGCTAGAATTTAATTAGAAAAATAATGGTGAGGTTAGTTTTAAGATACACCCATTTGGGGGAAAGTTACCGGCATATTAATTGTTTTTACTTACTGTGTGCGTAAGTCCCTTCTTACTTTCGTCTCAAGACCTGTAAATCGATCGCAACGGCAGAGCCCGGTTTCGCACTAGTGTTTAGAAATCTTTAAACTCACTTGAGGCAATATTTGTGGATTATTGTATTGTATTTTGCCTTTAATTAAATTTGAACCCACTTCATGATCTTGTGTAAAGTATCATTAAAAGAGAATTTCTGTTTTTATGGAGAACGTAAGCATAGCAATTATAAAAGGTGAGTAAGGTGCGTATGTATTTATAAGAAAGTTTATTTTACGAGTCTTTTGTGGTTCTGCCAACCTATTCTTTAGTTGTTTTTTTTAAATACTCATATCTCATAAATAAAAGAGCTATTATAAAATCTCTTACCACTATTCTTTAATACTTATAAAATTTTATTTATTGTAAAAGCACTGGCGAAATATTTCTTATCGCCCACTAAAATTATGGTGGAGCTCCTTCGTGGCTAACGGTTAGTATACTTGCCTTTGGCGTGGGAAACCTGGGCTTGATTCCCGGTGGGAGTTCATGTGGTTCGGATTCCACGTTAATCAGTAGGTCCACGTCTCACATAGCCTCGCTGCTGAACGGGACGTTACATTGACTACATTATAAAATTGTAATTTGTGACGACTAAAATATCAGAAATTAAAGATTATTCTTTGGGTTTTGGAACATTTTGAAAAACGTGAAAAACTGGTACTGCACCGATACAACACACCTTTTGGATTTGTCATTGTGTAAAGTGATACAAACTAAAGAAGAATTACAACTTTATGAAATTGTATTAGGACTTATTTAGAAATAAACACCAAATAAGTGTAATAGTTCATATCCGTATCAAATACCAAGTTTATGATGAATCAACTACACAACGTAGGATCCAAAAACGCTCATTGCAATTTGTTCCATCCTTCAGTCGAACCAGGAACTGAAACATAAAGAGTGACATTTTCTTTTTAAAGATACTTTGTCCAGCTAAGTATTGTGAAGGTTTATGTCAGTAGAAGGAATTGCATTCCATTATACAAGCGCAATTTCACAACTTTATGTACACATTACTAAATATCGAACACCCTTGTCCATATGATTAGCGTACGCGTCTTTGGTGCGGGAGACCTAGGTTCGATTTCCGATGGGAACTCCTATGGTTCTGAACCCACGTTAATTTGTAAGTTCACGTCTCATATAGCCTTGATGCTGAAAGGGACACTAAACTCTAATCTAATACTAAATACAAATATTTAAAGAAAAATGATGACGAACCAAGATGACGTGAATTTGGCTATCAAATCCATTTTGTGTTTTCAGTTATTTTCTAGTAGTATTTTTTCTAGGCATCCTTTCAAAAGACAGTGATGCAAATTTCGTAACTGCGAATTCCTGTTAGAAGCCATGAAATTATCCGATTAGATGCAAAATTTCCCGTCCACTAAAATAGATACCGTAAATTTACAATATCTAACAATAAATAATTTTGAAACATATCGCTTTCGAGGGAAAAAATGAAGTGAAATCTTTGAGTTTTACGTCCCACGGTTATGCCAGTTAGGCTAAAGGAGAGGGGTGATGATGAGAAATTAGTGAAATCGTGGAATGAAGAAAGTGGGAGGAACGGAAGAACACCGAGGAAACCCATGCACACGGTGTTTGTCCACTACAAAGTTCACTTGGTACGAGCTGGGATCGAACCAGGGTCCCCAAGCACCAGAGGTGAACGATCTACCACTGAGCCACCGCGGCCCCGCTTTAGAGGGGCCATGACGTATAGTTGAACTCATTCTCGTAGTATGAAAGGCATTATTTATAATTATGCATGATAGGATCACAAACAAAATTTAAAAATATTATGTGCACTTTCTTTTAACAAACATTATATTGTCTTTTATGGTGTGGAAGGGAACGTTATGTTCGAAAAAAAAGTCCTTAACACGATTCTTGTTGCTACACACTGCATGTTCCTAGCCACAGAAAAGATGCAGCGATAGGTAGGCTATTTTTCAATTGCTTTACATTAGTTTGATGTTTCAAGTCTTTTGTGTGTTTCTGAAGTTCACTTTTACCACAAAAGAGCTCAATATTGACATGTCTTACATAGCTTTGGTTCAATTCTCAACACGGACTGCAACTACCCGTTAAATTGTGCATCCGAAAGGCACTCTTTGTTAAACCTCGCTTATCACCGCTCATCTTAATAATATATATATAACTTCACCGCGAAGCAAATGTTGCATTTCTCTCTTTCATCCTAACACAAAACAAAACTAACCACAGCTGTGACACGAAGGAGCTATTTCGAAAAGAAACAAGCTGTGCTTCATAGAGATGTGTACCAAATGATAGAAGTATAAAGTATTGTTTTCTTTCCTGTTTATTGATATCAGTTGGTGTTCTTAATGAGTTTACTCATTAGTTTAGAAATAGTATATATGGAATTTGGACATATGTTGTACGTATTTTCCTGAGAAATTGATGAGACCAGAAAAATTATAAGGACAGATGGAATAGGTTTAAGCGCATCTACGTGACTTTATCAAATATTTATTCTCCATAATGGTACCATGCGGAAAACTTGGTATACTATAATCTTTGCCTCCCTCTGTTAGCTGTTTCGTATCATATATATTGGATGGTTTTGATATTTCTTCTGATCATTAAAATATAGCAATGGTACCTGTGTGCGTGCAGAAATGCAAAAGCACAAGATAACTTCCTATCTGTTTTGGAAACAACAACACCCATTTCACGTGTGCGAGAGAAATTGAGCACAGTGAGATCGGGTGTTTATGTTTACTCACGGTCAGTTCGCAGCAGGAGTCCATGGTAAAAGATTTGGCTAACTATCTCTTCATATTGACGTGAAAACACTCGCAAAACCCTACAAATACAAAAGAATGCGCTTCAAAGAAAGTTTAGACACAGATGTTTCAATTTTCTCTTAGCATCTTTCTTCAGCAAAAGAGTCGGTTCATTGTATTCGAAAAAGGGAAGGGAGAAAGGGTGAATTTATATTTTATGGGGGGGGGGTAACATTGTAAGTAGTATAAACAATACATACCGCTTCTGACTCGACCCTCATCCTACCTCAAGTTGTAAAGTAGAAACTACTAGAAAGGGACAGAAGTATTCAACATGACTGCGACTTGAGTTTCAGTTCACAATACTAAAACCAGTGAGCAAGTAAACAGTCTTTTGTAGGATCGTGTTTTACTTCTTGAATTTATTTTTGAACATTTCTGTGAATTCAACAACAGAACGCAGTAGAAATACGGACTAGTTTTTACTTCAACCATTACTTTCGCTCCAACCCAAGGATGCCACATTTATGATTTCGTATAATACTAGATTTAGTGATTTTACTATTGAACTAGTGATCTAGTACGTACTTTGGGTAAATAGGCACATTCTAGTGATTTTTTTGCATTTTTTTCTGATGCAGACAAATGACAAGGAAATGGTTCTTAAAATAAAAGGAAGAAGTATATTGCAGTTCAAAACAAATGTAGAAACTTTAAATTATTTTTTTTCTCTCTCTGACTGAGTGAAACCCCTGCTGTGTAACGACCTTAGGTAAACAACGGCTATCTTTGGTCCGCTACCTCCTTTTGTTAGCCGACATGAGATGTGTTACTTTTTTTTTAAGAAAGTGAAGAAATAATTATCCAGTACATTTACGTTTTGTCAGGCACACAGGCGCAGTCTGTACTTGTTTCCTAACGAATTTTAGCAACATAACATAAATGAAACATGTGTACCAGAAAATAGAGGCAGTACAAACGGACATTTTCATCTGTGACACATTTGATGAGAAATATAGTTAGATGTCACGTGCAAGCACTCTAAACATGTCCTATCCTTTAATTCTATTCGTATGTTTATGTAGGTGAGACTGAGAAATCAAGAAACAATAATAACTGGTTTTCTTCCAGGGCAAAAATCTAAATGTGAAGGGGTGTTACACTGGGACTTTAATTGCGTCCTTTGTACAAGATTGACAAGTAATCGCAATTTTACAAGATTAACAAGTAATCGCAATTTTTTAATTTATTAGTTCTTGGGGAGAGGAAGTTGGAAGCGAACCCTCGTAAGGACCTCTGCAAGAAAACATGAATACTATCCGCCACTGTTTGTTACATTACACAAAATAGTTATATATATACAGGGGCGGATCCAGGATATGATCAAGGGAGGGGCTAAACCATATTTTTCCGTTTTATCCAGTGTAAAGCAGGACTGAAGTCCATTTTATCCAGTGTATACCCGAGCGTCAAGGGGGGGCTATAGCCCCTATAGCCCCCCTTAGATCCGCCACTGTATATATATATATATATATATATATATATATATATATATATATATATATATATATATATATATATATATATATAAATATATATATATATAATATTGAGTTTTAGTCAGGGTTGTCATTCTGCAGGAGAGGGGAGGATAGTAATACCTGGCGAATATTTTCTATTCTCAGAGTGTTGCAAATGATAGCATTTCCTTCATTATAGCTTGGCCAAGCTAGTTGCATTATATATAAGGATTAAGTTAGCCTAAAAAGCTTAAATTTTTATGGCAGTTTTACTCTGTAGCCATGTTTCTCATTTTCGGTCTACGGGACTCTGTGTTCGGAAATTTTCGATGGCTTCCAAGTCGGAAAATAAGTGTATCAAAGGCATATATATTATATGTATGGTTATATGAGGCATGGATCTACAGTTTAAAGTGGAATACCGGTAACAACTTCATGAGCTTCCACCGTAAATCGAACCAGAGTCTCCCGCGATCAAGGTGTATGTGTTAACCATACAGCCACGAGGAAATTCACATAAGCACACACACATATATATTGTTGAGTTGATTTTGACTTTACCGTCTCTTTCAGCAGCGAGGATATATGAAGTGTAGACCTACTGATTAACGTGGAAACCGAACTACATGAGCTCGCGCCGGGAATTGAACCCGAGTCTTCCACGACAAAGACGCGTACACTAGCCACGGAGTTCACACACACACACACAGAATCAGAGTCCTCACACACCAAGGGTAAAAGCTGTGCCACTGAGTCACAGCAGCCACGAAGCTAGGTCGAGTCCACTTTACGTTCATAGTTTCTTAGTACATAAATGTTACGATTATGAAATAGATTTTCCTTAATGAGCTGCATATAAACAAAAGCTTTCGAAATGTATTAAACAATTAGCTCGATTTGAGTGTGAACTTAAAGTTATATCAGAGTGTAAATACGGATACGCACCAAAGCTCGAAAACTTAATACACTATTTCTCCTATATAGTCAGCATGTACCAAGCAATCGTTCAGCTTTCATTTGAGAGGATGGAAATCGAAGGCTCCTGAACACCTATGTTACTAATGTGCGGAATGTATTTATCTTACAGTGAACTGCTTCGATGCCAAGTGGCCTAACTCCAAAATTGAAATTTTCCAGGAGTGAAAGTTAAAGTTCAATATCTCATGAAAAATTCATATTTCTTTTATGTTGGGAACCAAAACCATAACTACTGTATGTAGTTCATTGTTTTATAATTTAGTGTTTACAAAAATCCTTTAAAAAAATACCTATTCACAGAAGTGAAAGGTACTTATCTGTACTAGTTCTTGGCATCCAAGCAGTCCATTTACTGTAATACTAGCTTAATATACCCATTCTTAGCATGGGGGCTGTATTTGGAAGTCAACACCTGTGGAAGTATCACCATTCATTTCAGCGACCGCGAAAACTATGGATTTGACACTAGTATCAATCAATATGGGCTATTTATACATGTCTCGGTATTCCTCACCCGCTGACACCCGGCCCGCGTACAGTGGTAGCTGAATTTGCAAGTCATCGCTGATGGAAGTGTCACCATTGATCTCAGCGACCGTGAAAACTATGGATTTGACACTAATGTCGATCAATTTGGATTACTTTTACTACATATCTCGGTAAACGCGCCCCTGAGATCCCCCTGGTTACAATTTTGACAAAAACGCTTTGCCTTAGACTGGGACCTGGACCAAGGTATCCGTGACCAAAATTTGGTAACTCTCGGTCAACTTGTCTGGTCCTCAGGTCGGTCCCAGTAAACGTCCCCTTTGAGACCCCCCTGGTTCGAAATTTAAAAATAAACGCTTCGTCTTGATCTGGGGCCTGGACCAAGGTACCCGTGACCAAATTTTGGGAACTCTCGGTCCACTCGTCTGGTCCCCAGGTCGCACACAAGCAGACAGACAAACTCACAAACAAACTCTTTATTTTATTTATATTAGATAAGATATACTATGTAAAATAGTCTCGTATCACAATATGTGATGTACAACAAATGTTTCATTATATATTATCCGTAGCTCTTGATATGCTGCAACATATTAAAGCCTCAAAATAGTTGGGCAAGCGAATAATCCAGAAGTTACGTAACCCTATTGCGTTCATGGGAACAAAAACAATAATTATAACTATGCTAAATTACTATAGACTATCAACTGCTCTTTCAGAGAATTTATGAAGTTCACTTTATCGCAATAGTTTTATACAAACTAGATTTAAACTACGGATAATAGTTTTATACAAACTAGATAATCAATTATTATTATTATCATTATATTTGCAGTACAACCAAATACAACAACATTAACTATTAGTTCTAATTAACCGAATTGAGCTGAAAATTAAATCTTGATCTTTAAAGATTAATTATTAATTTTATGCGTTCTGTACCTTTCTGAAGGAATAAAAGCTGGAATTGGTTTCAAGGCTGTTTCTGAGTGAATACTTTCTTCAAAATAATATTAAAAATTATAGAAAAATTTTCGAGACATTCGAGTCGAGTCGAGATTTTTAAGAGCCGTCTCGACTCGACTCGTGTCTCGACTCGAAAATTCGAGTCGAGAAATACGTTTGTCTCGACTCATCTCGAATTTTACAAAGTGTGTCTCGACTCGAATCTCGACTCGAATTCGAGTCGAGTCGAGTCGAGATTCGAGACATGTCTCGACTCGAGCGCATCCCTAATGTCTACAAACAATACCGGTGCCTTGCTTGCGGAAGTTTGGTGGAAAGAAGGGTATACATGGCCTATCATGTCTTCAAAGTGCTGGCAGATACTCTCGCCACTACGATGTTAATGACTTCATCATGAGAGCACTCATCTCTTCTGGAACGCCTTCCGTGAGAGAGCCAATGGGGTGTAACCGTTCTGACGGCAAGAGACCTGACGGAATGTCTTTGGTGCCATGGAAACGAGGGAAGGCTCTAATATTGGATTTCATTTGTGCCAATACTCTAGCCCTAGGCCCGTATCCAGGGGGGTCTAGGGGGCCGGGCCCCCGTAAATTTTCGCTGGCCCCCTAAAATTTTCACGGTAGGCCTGCAAATGAACTATAACATGGTGATGAAGTATAATATGGTTGGATCGGCCCCCCTAACTTCGGCCGGGCCCTCCAACATTTTTGGGTTGACTACCGGCCTGTCTACTCCCCTCTAATCTTCCTACTTCTTCCACAAAAGCTGGGATGGTCGCAACTCACAGAGAATCTGGAAAGAGACGAAAATATAACAACCCCTTGGACAAATACCACTTCGTCACCATCGCCATCAAAACTTGTGGCTCCTGCGTCATGAACGACTAAACTTTATTAAAGAAGTTGGACGCCGAATAACTCAATACAGGCGACACTCGAGCTCCAGCGTTTCTTATACAAAGATTAAGTATGGCTGTGCAAAGAGGGAACGTAGCAGTGTTGCCAACAAGCTGATACAAGTCGCTAAATAGGAGATGAAATGACTCCATTTTGGGCGAAAAGTCGCTAAAAATTATTCGTGGAATTTCATCTCTCTCTCTCTCTTGTGTGATCAATTCAAACCTTAATATTATTTATGGTAAAAACGTATAAGTAAAAACGTAAATTAAAGAATTGTAATGCAACTAAGTATAATTTCACTTTTAATACAACATGTATTTTTTACTTTATGCTCAATTTCACTTCAACGAAATCAAAAATGAGTTTAGAAAAATGAAGAAAAGTAAACGTCTACAAAGAAAAGTCTTACATTCACATCTCTCTTACTCACACTTCTACAGATAGTATAATCAGCTTGCTGTTGGTAATATGTTACTTGTGCTTCTAAACGGAAGCTCCGCAAATTAAAGGTGATAGGGCATGAAAGGTAGGAGTCGGTCTCCGTTAGAGGGCAAGAGGTATCTACAATCAAAGCGGGAGATACATGCTACGTCCTTTGCCAGTTCCTCAACACTTGCGTTGATTCAAATAAGCAAAAGGAATCTAAACCTATATCTGAATTGATGCAAGCTAATAGTACTTGATTATAGAATAAGTTGTTCGAAGCACAAAAATCGCTAGATTGTCGCCAAGAAAGTCGCCAAATTGTCATTCAAAAATCACCAAAAAAAAGTCGCTAATCGGAAAAATTACTTTTAGTCGCTATTCTGGAAGTCGAATCCCCTAGATTTAGCGACGTTTCACCCAAATTGGCAACACTGGAACGTAGCAGCGATGCTAGGAACTCTTCCACCGGGAAAAGCATTGGAAGAAATCTTCCTTCTGTAACCACCCTCCTCTCACCAAACTCACGCAATTCCTGCTAATTAATAATATATAAAATGAATTTTTAGAACCTATGTTGCTATTTTTATAATAATGAAGTAATTTTCATTTAACATTCTATCTACAATGATATACCCATGTAACTTTTGCATGTAACTTTTTTTATTATTTTTATCATGTATTGTAAACATACATGATACAGAGATGTTACAAAAGAACTCAATTAGTATATTGTTCTAAAAAAAATGGTAGTTTTACGTTAATAACATTTAATATATATATATTTTTTAATACTTCCAAAAGTAACTAACTGATTCATACTAGCTTTGCTATATTCAATAACTTACAAATGCTGAGCAAAGCACCGTTTTATTATAAAATAATAAAATAATAATAATATATATAGTCATTGTTAATAATTTTTAAATTCTTTCAACAGACATATATAACAGAAACACGGATACTTCTGAACGCTGATTGGCTAATCAATAAAGAATCATCCAATCATAATGAAAGTTGATCAAAATGAAACTAAATACCAAGATCCTATTGGTCCAGTGGAAATGAGCTGCAAATTATTATTTTATCATTTTATAATAAAACGGTTCTTTGCTCAGCATTTGTATTTTAATTCCAAAAGTAAGACCCATTTATATTTCCTCATTTATATTAACTGTATCTAGTTACTTTTTCAAAGAAACACCAGTTTTTGTTGTTTTTAACTTGATTTTAGCGTCCCTTTGAGCAGCGAAGCTATATGAGACGTGGACTTAATGATTAAAGTGGAATCCGAACCACATGAGCTCACTAGAAATACGAGAAAAACTCTACAGGCGAATCGTGCTACAACATTGTACTATATATTCAAAAGGAAAGGGTAAAAATAATAATTATTTAACCAATCCTCATCTGGAATCGAACCCAGATATATTCTACTAAACCAATGAGGTAATTTTGTAATTTTGCAAAGAGAACGCAGGTAATATAGGTGAGATTCCGTTTATGATAAATGAACATTGATAATTTTTATGTTAAAATGTGTAATAGTTATTTCTCAACATCGAATCCGAATGTTTGATATAGGCCTAAGTAGTACGTTGGATACCTGGAGGGTCATTCCATAACACTTTGCGTCAAAGCAGGTATAAAATCTGCGGTTTAGTTTGCGGCAATAGCGATAGCAGTTATTGATTTTTTGCATGTTTTGCGTTGCGTTACGTTCCAAAATATTTGCAAAGTTTAGTATGGAATAAGATTTGGATTATTAAGATACGTATACGGGTAGTTAGCCTGTGATACGTATTACTTGCCTATTTCTTGAATATTGGCCTTATTAGTGTTGAAACTGCTTTGTTTGATTTCCAGCAGTCAGATAAGATGAATAGAATGATAACCTGACGAGAAATATTGAGGTGGCACGATTGAAATGTCGAAGAAATGCGTCACTTTTAGTGATGAGCAAATGCAAGACCAAGACCAAGACCGGTGTGGTCTTGGTCTTGGTCTTGCACATCCAGTCTTGGTCTTGGTCTTGCACTGGAACCCTTGGTCTTGGTTTTGGTCTTGGTCTTGCTTGCAAGAGTCTTGTAAGTCTTGCATTTAAGAAATCTTATGCTTTTCATAGGTAAATTTTCCTCTGGATATAAGGGATAATAAACTCTACAATGCGCTAATAGTAACGGAAATACAAAATATGTTTCTAAATGTATAAATAATATTGTTTTACCTTCGTGTAAGTATGATGATAGTAGGCCTATACAACATATGTGATGACCTTTTTTTAAAAAAAATGTGCCCACGCTTCATTATTTATAAGATAAATCACAACGTTTCGTAATCTCTTTATATTTTTTTAACAGATCCAACACTCCACTCGCTCCCAAACTGGGGAGGCTACCCCTGAGAAGAAAGAAAGAAAATGAAGACGGCACAGATTACCGAAATACATGAATTGCAAAATTATTTGTACACTATAAAGGCGTCAGATTTTTCTTTTCAACCACGATTAGTTAATCCTTTTATTAAACAAACTTCCAATTAAATGTTGAGATTTTGTTTTATTGATTCCAATATGTACTGTACTCTATGGGGCAGAAACATTGACATTACGCAAAAGCGATAAAAAAAATGTAGGCTTTCGAAACATGAGCATGGAGAAAAAAGAAGAGAATTAGCAGTGTTGAACGGCAAACGAATGAGGTGTTAGAAATCTTAACAGTAGGGAAAAAAAGAAGTCTAGATATTGTTAAGAGGAGAAGAGTAACTGGTTGGGATATTGGCTGAGGAGGAACTGTATTATGAGGGACGTGCTAAAGGGTATTGAGGAAGGAAAGAGAAGGAGAGAGCGAAAGAGACTAGTTGAAGGAAGGTACGAGGTCGTATTAAAACAGAAAATTGCTACGTCAAGACGAAGAGACTAGCTGAGAATATCCGTACGTCGAAACTTCTCAGTTGCAGCAAGTAACCCGCCAATAATAGCAGAATAGCTATGACGGTTATGATGATATGTTCAGCAATATTGATCAAAAAAGAGAGAAAAAAATAAAATAATAATGGTTACCCAGACAACACGTACGTGTACGACACATGTGCACTATCCATGCATAAACCGTACATGTGCACATGTGCATTTGTGTGGATGATGAACACATACATAACCCGTGTATAAGCCGTACATGTGAATTTGCGTGGTTGAGGCACACATGCATAACCCGTGTATGTGCACATGTGCATTTAAGTGGGTTATGCACACGTACATAACCAGTGACTAAGTCGTGCATGTGCACATGTGCATTTGCATGGATAAAGCACACTTTTATATAACCCGTGCCTAAGCCGTTATGTATACATGTGCATTTGCGTGGATGAAGCACACGTACAGAACCCGTGCTTAAGCCGTTATGGGCACATGCGCATTTGCATGGATGAAGCACACATTTATATAACCCGTATTGTAGCCGTTATATACACATGTGCATTTGCGTAGATGCAGCGCACGTACGTAACCCATGCTTATGCCGTTATGTACACATGTGCATTTGCGTGGATGCAGTGCACGTACAGAATCGCATTAAAACCGTTATGTGCACATGTGCATTTGCATGGATAAAGCACACTTTTATATAACCCGTGCTTAAGCCGTTATGTACACATGTGCATTTGCATGGATGCAGCGTACGTGTGTAACCCGTGCTTAAGTCGTTATGTGCACATGTGCATTTGCATGGATGAAACACACATTTATATAACCCGTGCTTAAGCCGTTATGTACACATGTGCATTTGCATGGATGCAGCGCACGTACGTAACCCGTGCTTAAGCCGTTATGTGCACATATGCATTTGCATGGATGAAACACACATTTATATAACCCGTGCTGTAGCCGTTATGTACACATGTGCATTTGCGTGGATGCAGCGCACGTACATAACCCATGCTTGAGCATACATGTGCACATGTGCATTTGCGTGGATGAAGCACATTTAAATTACCGGTGCTTAAACCGTTGTGTGCACATGGGTATTTGCACGGCTACTGCACGTGTGTATGAGACGTCCATAATACCGTGCAAGTGTATACTTTTACTTTTATCCTTTTACTCTCATTCTCATCAACAATATAAAATAACCTCCATATTTGGTAGGTGTCGTTTTTCCTCCAGGCGGTGTTGTAGAGACTTTTCGACAAATAATATCTGAATGATTGTAAAAACTCCATAACGTCTGCTGAGCTAGGATACAAAATCAACAGGTGACAGCACTGTACAGATGTGACTACTGTCAGACAGTTCGTAGGTTTACAAAATTATTTTCGTGACCGATTACAGAGAATATGTTGCGTTATTTGTTACTTGGCAAACATGTCAAAGATACTACCTAAAGCTTTGCTCGTTGCAAATAATAAACTCCAAAAGTAAAATTCTCACTGACAATTATTAGTTACTTGTAATATACTTTGAAGGTGATGTCTTTGGTGTTATAGATGGTGTTACTGCGTGAAGCACCAAATATCCAAACTCTTTTTTCGTTGCATTTCGAATATGTTTTTACATCACCTCTGCAGTACGAGGAAATCACCTGTGTCCTACATGTAAGTCATCTAGGTACTGCATGTAAATCACCTGGATATTGCGTATAAATCACCTGTGTGCTACATGTAAATCATCTCTGTCGTACATGTAAATCACCTATGTGCTACGTGTAAATCACCTCTGTCCCACATGTAAATCATCTGCGTACTGCGTGTAAATCACCTGTGTGGTACGTGTAAATCATCTCTGTCGTACATGTAAATCACCTATGTGCTACGTGTAAATCACCTGTGTTACGTGTAAATCATCTCTGTCCTACATGTAAATCATCTGGTTACTGCGTGTAAATCACCTGTGTGCTTCATGTAAATCACCTGTCTTATATGTAAATCACCTGTGTGCTACGTGTAAATCACCGCTGTCCTACATGTAAATCACCTGTGAACTACATGTAAATCGAATACGTGTTACTTATAAATCACCTGCGCGGTAGGTGTAAATCACTTGTGCAGGATGTGTTCGTGTGCATTGCACATGTTCTGTGCACGTGAAGATGTTGAATAGGACCTGCGATGTATATGTGCATCACATGTACAGGCGTGCATTTATACAGATGATGCACATGTTGCATCCGTGCAATTGTACATGTACTATACGGGTACTATACGTGCATTGTGCTGTCTGGGTATAATCAAACCTCTTAATATTTTAGAATAATTTGAGTGAAAACTGAAAACGACTCAACTGTCTATGTCTTTTGTGTAAACTTAATTTATATAAATACTTTTGGCCTGTATTAGAAATACGAAATAACGGCATCAAACTCCAAGTTATTTGAAGTCTCACTTGTGAATATGGATTACTAGCATCAATTACCCACTTCGTTGGGTTAAAATTAATATAATATAATATATATATATATATATATATATATATATATATATATATATATATATATAATTTCGTTAGTCAGTCACTTTTTACTATTACTAAAGCGCTCTCTGATATCGGTCATTTTCGATGATTTTTATATTTCTCTACCCTCCTTCTCTCCAAGTTGTGGTGCTGAATTTGGATTTAAACGGCATCAGAAGTGTCACTGTTCGTCTCAGATATCCCGAAAACTATGGATTCGGCATTAATATCGGTCATTTTCAATAAACGTATCTATTTCCTCCCCCATGTTACGTGGCACGGCACCGGATGTGTCATTGTTCATCTCAATGATATCGAAAACCACGAGTTCGAAATTGATAATGGTCATTTTCGATCATTTTTACGAGGGTTATACCAAAAGTAAGGTTCCCATATTTTTCACCAATAAAAAAATGTTTATTGTTATTAATTTATACATCGTTCAAAAGCTTACACTGTTGTCTATTTTTCAATATAGTCTCCATTTTTTCAGGTCGCTCAGTGTACGCTTGGCAGCCGTCAGAGATGGAAGTGTTGATCGCCGCTCCAACCAAGTGCGAGGTTCGAGAAGTAATCCGGTTTCTCCACGCAAAGAAGTTACCGCCCGTGGAGATTCATCGGCAACTGACTGAGGTTTATGGTGAAGAGTGCATGTCCGTGCAGCACGTCCGCAAATGGTGCAGGACTTTTGCTGAGGGTCGCACCGAAGTTCACGATGAAGAACGAAGTGGAAGACCGCCGGTGTCGGATGCGATTGTCCAGAAGATCAATAGTAAGCTGCTCAAAGATCGGAGGGTCACTGTCCGTGAACTTGTCCTTCCCTCTTCCCCAAGCTAAAGGAACACTTAGGTGGCAAACGCTTCAAGAGCGACGATAAAGTCCGAGCAGAGGTCACACGCTTCCTCAACGGATTGGCGGGAGACTTCTTCGACTTAGGAATACAAAAGCTGGAGCACCGTCTTGAAAAGTGTGTTGAGAAAAATTGAGACTATAACAGATAGATAACAGTGAAAAATAGATAACAGTGTAAGCTTTCGAACGATGTATAAATTAATAACAATAAAACATTTTTCTATTGGTAAAAAATATGGGAACCTTACTTTTGGTACAACTCTCGTATATATCTCCTTCCTTCCCTTCTCCCAAGTTGTGGTGCTGAATTTGCATTCAAACGAGATCGGAAATATCGCCGTTCACCTTAGCGACGCCGAAAACTATGGATTCGACAGTAATATTTGGTCATTTTTGATCTTTATTATGTATCTCCCTCTCCCCCAAGCTACGGGGCTGAATTTGGATTTAAACAGCATCGGAAGTGTCACGGTTTATCTCAGTGACCCCCAAAACTATAGATTCCACTTTAATATCGCCCATTTTTGGTCATTTTAAGTACCTCTTCCCTCCCCCTCCCCTAAGCTGCACAGTCAAAGTGATATGATAAAAACCACTCCAAGTCCGAACCTCATCTATATTGAAAATTTGATCGAGATCGGTCGGGTGTTTCAAGAGTTATTAAGTATATATATATCACCCCTCCCCTCCTCCTCTCCTAGGTTCTATAATCAAAATGAAACTCTGAAAAACTTCCCAGTCCCGAACTTCATACATGTTAAAAATTTGATTGAGATCGGTTGGGTGATTCAAGAATTATTAAGTCACAAACTTAGTCATTTTTATTTTTATTTATATTAATTTTTATACATCTCCGCCTCCTCCTCCTCCCCTAAGTTGCTCCGTCAAAGTGAACTGACAAATAACATTCAAGACTTAAACCTCATCTATGTTAAAAATTTGATCGAGATTGGTCATTAGGTTCAAGAGATAAAGTTTTATTTATTTTATAACTCCCCCTTCTCCGCTCCCCTAAGTTTTATCGTCAAAGTGAAATGATTAAAACACTTCCAGGCTCAAACGACATCTATGTGGAAAATTTGATCGAGATCGGTCAGGAGGTTCAAGAGATTAGGAGTCACAAATATAGTCACTTTCAATTTTATAATATAGATTTATTGTTATAATATAATGTTAATCACTCAATCCTCGATGTGCCGTTTACCTAAGGAGGCTAAAAGTTATATTGATAAACAATTATTCAACGTATAAGCATCCGCCCATGAAATCAAATTTGCCGTCACATGTACTAAGTTTTTGTCAATGTCGTGAAAACGTTATTTCGATATTAATTTTATGAGCACACATTAAAAATTTCCAACGGATGCTTGAGTTTTGGAGCCAAGGCCATACCCATGTAGTCGGCAGATATGGCGTACAGAATTACCGATGTTCAATACTACCGATGTTTCTCTTTTGTTTTGGAAGAAGAACACCACTAATGTGCTTTAAAATGAAATGACGTCCCATGATTATGCACCAAGGCTAAGGGAGACAGTGATGATGAGAAATGACTGAAATAGTGGAATGAAGAGAGTAGGAGTAAACGGAAAAACACCGAGAAAATTCACGCACAAGGTGTTTGTCCACCAAAACAGCTCAAATGCGCAAGATGGCGCCTGTGTGGCTTGAAAATGAGCAATATCTACAGAAAACGCGAACAACCAATTTAGAAAACGACGCGCTCTAGCTATATGCTACAGAGGCAGATCGACTCACACGGATTGCATAAACTACTGGAAACACATTCACTCCAGCAGCATTTTTGCTGAAACCAAGAAATCAATTCCCTTCTTTTTTACATTCTATAAAAGAAAGTAAAGTAGTGCCTGTACTTGTGCAAGACTCTTGCGCAAGAGTCTTGGTCTTGCATCGGGATTCCTGGTCTTGGTCTTGCATGCAAGACTTGCAAAAACTGCAAGACCAAGACTCTTGTGCTCATCACTAGTCACTTTTAAAGACAACTCCCTTAAAAAATAGCTGGTTAGTCAAACCAGTCTCCAGTTGCAACCATACACTTTTGTCAGTTAACAATTGGATTCCATGACAAAAGAATCTGGAGTAAGGGATGCGGAGAAATCCTCAAATGCATGTTTCAGCGCCCGGTCATCAAACCCTGTTAATAAGTGATCGAGATGCCGGACGAGATGATAGGCTGTGGAAGATACGTCATGAGAACATGGTAGGTGAGGAGGATTTCTACTACAACTCATGGAGAGCGTACGTTGTCATGCAACATGAAGCATCATGTCTGTTGACCATTGCTGGATGCTTGGGGACAAGTTTGAGGTATATTTCACGGAATTCAGCACTGTAATGATCCGCAGAGATAATTTCGCCTCGACAGAGAAAGACATGATGGGTTATTCCCACCTTAAGCCACTGAACTATCAACAATATAGAGTCTGTGGATGAAGGGGTGGTTTTGGTAACCATCCTGGAGGACTTTAGTCACGATCCAATTACTGTCCAGACCGTCGTAGCAGATAATTCTTTTCCCATCAGAAATGATACTAAACAAGAAATCTTCCCGGTTTTTTTCTAATACACAGGCAACTGGACATTTCCAGACGGCGATCCTTTGGCACCCATTAGTTCAAATTTTTACCTTAGAGATCGCGCAGAACCACCGAATAAGTGTAGTATTCGGTAGTATGTAGTAATTTCATCTACAATTGCACCAAACCTTTTCCGAGGGTCTGTTTCCACGGTGTTTCTGAGGAGTTAATCAGAAGAAGCTAGTCAGTGGCTGTGAGACCCATGTTTCAATGGTTTGTCACTGAAAAGTAGTGTCACCAACCAACGGCATACAGCACATTTATTCACCACTCTTCGCGGCTGCATGTGCAGAATCTCACTCTAAACTCGTAATGGAGAATCACTCGCAATTATTTGTTCTCTGTATAGCGCACTTTCACACTACCCTGTTCAACTGTCTCCTGGCTGACTTGGCATTCCACTCTGTTTGCTGTATGAAGTTTTGGACGTAGTACGCGTTACTGCCGTCCATTTATTGGTCATGTTATAGAGGGTGTCTTTTCAGCCGACGTAAAAACTGACATTGTATTTTTACCAAGCCAATAATTATGGTTTTCTAAATTTTCGATACAAAATTGTCTTAAATTATGAAAAGCGCGTATAGAAAACTAACATTATAAGTACAGAATTAACTATAATATATTGAGTGGATTTTAACATCTCTTTCCTACACGGAGATCATAAGATGGGGAGTTTAAAACAGGAACTGAATAATTACGCGGGTTTGTGTTTTAGACAAGAATCCTCACCGGGAATCAAACTTGGGACCATGCACACAGAAAACACAATCGTTAATCGTTTTGTCATGAAAGGCAATAATAATAATAATAATAATAATAATAATAATAATAATAATAATAATAATAATAATAATAATAATAATAATAAACGTTTTTAAACTTTGTGTAGAGTCTACTTGTGAAATACCACATACTGTAGTCGATATTTTTTTTTATTTTATGTTGAATTTTACCCTACTAATAAAAATTTATATCACTTCTGTAGAAAATTTCTTTACCCATTTGTTTTACTTTTTCTGAAAACACTTGAGAAAATAGATTCTCCGAAGTTTTCATCATTCCTCTTGGATTTTTATCTTACTTGTCAGTAGCCGAAATTTATAACCATCTTTTTCTCATTGTACTAACTTGCTTCCTTATGATGAATCAGCTACACTCTGAAGATAGTAAATCATCTAAAATTGTAGATATGCAGAATCAACAAATGCTAAACCACATTTCCACACTCACCCATTTTCTCAAATATACGAGATGTGTATTTTAAAACCGGATTTTAGTTATACGCAATCAAGTTTATTTTGTTTTTAAGGAATATTCACTCCTGTTTTCTGTTTTTGTGCGAATACTTTGTGACCATGAGAGACCTTTATTCTCTATCGGGTTGGGATTATGGTGTTTTCGGTGTTATAGCGTTAGCTCCTGTATCGATTGCTATATACAATAGATTTTTCGGTAAGGAAACGAACAAAAAAGAGTACTTATTTGCGAAAGATATGACCATGGTCATGATGGCTTTTAGTTTGGCAAGAATTCCTATAGGAATTAAAGCAATTTTAGGTGAGTACAACATTATGAATATATTGGTTAAAATTATATCAACAAGCTAGATCGTATGAGAAAAGCTCTTTTTGGTTTGCGTATTACAAATACTAGTTGTATCCTCCATACTTTCGGCTTGTCTGCAAATTATCTGCATGCCAACGACATCTTTTGGCATTACGTAAGAGCAGCTCAGCAAGAGACAACTGTTGGGAATTTGCCTGACTGACAGATTTAGTTATCTTGCTTTGTATAAGTTTTAATATACCGGTAGTTAAATATTTTCCCATGATGTTTATGCATCTCCAACTCTTAAATGTCTTTTAGTTTGCATATTAGAGTAATTTTGTTTCATAAATAAAGTTAGCAGCAAAAATGGATGGATGTACGGCATAGTATGTTACTATGTTACATTTGGAGAAAACAATGCATTTGGTACATATTCAGAATAATCTTAATTTAAATTTCTGAAGGTGTTATTAGTTTATTTATATACTCCAAAGAGGGGGTGGGATCACGGTGGCTCAATAGTAGAACGTTCCCAGCCCTAGTTCGATCCCAGCTCGCGCCAGGTGGACTTTGTGGTGGACAAGCACCGTGTGATTGAGTGTTCTCGGGGTCCTCCCGTTTCCTCCCACTTTATTCATTCCACCTTGCATTCATTTCTCATTATCACCGGCTTCTTTAGCCTAGCCGGCATAATCGTAGGTTGTAAAAACTGAAAGATTTCATTTCACTTTTTTTTTTTCAAAAGAGGGAGTGAAAATATTGTCACTGGATTTTCTCGAGGTATTTGCATTCCTCCTATTATATCGAGCTCCCTTATGGCTAGATCCAGGGCAAATCCAGGGGGAGCGATCCCCCCCCCCCCCGAGAAGAGGAAACTTTCTTATTTTATATATAAGTAAAAACCAATCCTAGAGTTTGAAGCTCTTAAAAGTAGCTCTAAGTAGCAGTATTACAACCCACCGCCCTCCCCAGAAGTCCGTCCTGGATCCGACCTTGGCTAGATCATTAGCACACGCGCATTCGGAGCCGGAAACCCAAGTTATTTTCTCGTAAAATTTCGTGTAGTTTGTTGGAACTCACCTTAGAACCGTATCTCGCATAGTGTTCTTGTTTAAAAATAACATTAAACTTCTAATTAACAAAGTGACAATCATATTTTATCATTTTATCACATTTATCCTCTTCCATGGTCTTTATTCTTTATCATCCACTTCTTGTAATTTAAACCTACCTAAATAACATAATATTCTAGCTCATGTTCTAAGTGGGGTCACCACACGAGTAAATCAGAAGTATGGTGACCAGTTTATTTCCTATATGTTTCGATATTTGAAAAATTTGGAAGCTAGTGGAGGAGTGTATTGAGATTTAAGATTAAGAATAAAACTATACAAGAACATTATCCAGATATTCCCTTGCACTAGCACTTAATATTTCAAGATCTTAGATTCTTAACAGATTATTAACATATAACGTTAAACCTTTATTTAATTTCTCTTCCTTTTCCTTACAGCAGGCAAACTTATTGATTAGGCCTACTTGATTCTTCTGCAAAAAGCTTCTTGATTTATTGCAGTTTAATATCTTTTCAAAAGCGATACTATGTTAAACTGGATTTTCTGTTTAAACTAGAGTCCGAACCATTCCCCAGGTTTGTATTGCAGTAAGTACCTAATCGAGAATCGAACCCGGGACACGCGTATTAGCTATCCAAAAAACAAGGACCAGCCCTGTAAAAAGCATTATTAAATTATATATTGATTGAATTTTGTGCTGATAGTGCAACACCAATCGTAACAGGCTTCTTAATTATTATCCATTGCTGCTGCAAGTAAATTGGCAAATTATCGCCTTTATGATCATCGCAGTAATAGAATTCTTATTTGGCATGCATTGCTACTGCAAATCAATTAACAAAATATTGATTTCATGATCACTGCAATACTATTGCATCGAATTTTATGATAAGAGGCAGCAACTCAACTGATACGAATGCTTGCTACGCATAAATAACGAAAATATTAATACATTTTTCTCCTGAGAACAAATTAGTCAACCATCCTTTACAGTATTGATATGCATACGGTGAAAAGGTTAAATACCCCTAATATTTTTGCATCCTTCAAGACCTATTAATCAGGCTACCTCTTAAAATAACGTCGACATTTTGGCAACTGGAAATGCCCAGAAACAGGGTTTATTTTCTCCTAATGCAGAAGTCTGCGAACTTGTATGCATTACGATTGTAGGCCTAATAATTTTAATAATGATAAGTGTTTCAGCTGATCCCCAGAAGTCTGAAATGTATAGAATATTTTCTAAAACGTCTCCCGTCGTGCGTAGCATACAGTTCCAGTCAATTTTGCTATTTCATTAACATTCAGTTTGACACGCTTGGGAGTCAAATGGTGCAAATATGTAAATGAGTGAATTCGTTATGATTCGAGACTTTTGAGATACCCTATTGAATAAGTTAAATGGAATCGTGAACAACTTTTTAAAAAGTGATAATAACCCAATATTCATAAACTCGATATCATATGGCATTAGTCGTATGCTTGTCAACCTATTATGTAGACATGGTGCGTATCAGGTGATAGATTCATAAATATTTGTCCCATTCTGGCACCTTCCCTCATACTCTGTTCATTGTGTTTTATCTCTACGATTGCGTAGATGACGACGTAAGAAGTGATGAAGCTTCGTTAGGGAGTGTGGTAGATTTCCATCTTGTTTTTCGCTCACTTCTATTACGTACAATAACCTTTTGCATCATGAATCACAAATACAACGTCAAGATAACACTGTCAACTTTCAGAAACTGCGAAAATTTTAATCAGGGTATTATAAGGACAAATTTACCATAAATAGAAGACTGTCACAAACAGCAGAATCCACACACACACACACACAAACAGTTTCTTATTTTTCTACCATTGTGTTCCTTGTTGAAGAACTCATTTTTAATTTTTATCTTATAGTGGTTAGTGTAATGATTTCCATTTAACTATATCGGGCAAACATGAATTGGTCTCTTTCGATTGTGGATTATGTTATCTTCAGTCTTATTGTTGTTGTTCTCATTGGCTTCACCATCTACACTGCGTTGGTCAAGAAAGATAAAAGTAAAGATGAATATTTATTGGCAGGCAGATACTTGTCTCCAATCGCTTTTATTGGTTCTGTATGTAACCAGTATCTGAAAGCTGCAATGGTTCTTGGTAAGTAACAGTGTTAATTTACATAAGAAAGATAAACACTTAGTATAATTTAAGTACCTTGGAAAAAATTCTGTTGCATATTTACCTAGAGAAAGAGAGAAAAGAAATGTAAGTCTAGTTTGAACTGTTTGTCCAAAGTTTTTATTATTATTGTTATTTTAAAGATTCCCGAAGTATCTTGCATTTTCGGTACGAATTTGGTAAGAAATTAATCGATTTTGACAGAATAAGTAAAATAAGCAAATATTTTACTTCTTAAGCTTCTACCAATCACCTCCTCTGCTTAAGGTAGAAACTTGTAAGAAAAATTACGAAAAGTAAGAAATACAGAAATGCCTCATAACAAATTAGGAAGTTAACTGTCAGAACGTCAAGATGAGGCAATTTTTGTTTCATGTACACTCATAAAATTAATAGGTTTCTAATGAACACCTTGATGAGATAGCAATATCATATCTGCAAAGATTGGCAACGGTGTAGCGGCTCTTGTTATCCTGACATAACTAATGGGTGTAACGAAATTATGTAGGTTTCATTTGGGTTTATTCTTGAATATATTAAAGTGGAATTGATATTTGTACAATTCATTCACAAAGTGACAAATTCTCGAGCTCAGAAGGTAATGAGAAAAATTGGAATATAAGTTCTACCAAAAGTATACACTTCAAATTAGCGCTAGCTTGCTTGTGAGCCCACAATGGTCCAATAAGTGCCTCTGTAGCATACTGGTTTAACAATCGGATTTGAATTTACATGTCCGGGTTCGAAACTAGGCTGTGCTACTTTCTTTTATTTTGACACCATTACAAAAGAATTTAGAAGGAATTCGTATTCCTGAAAGCTGAACCTTGAACGTTCACTCTGAAAAGCAGGGCTATCACGGATGTAGACAGTGATGTAATGCTAATTTTTTAGGTGGGTATACGCTCCATCCCTTGTCACATACACATACACACACACACACACACACACACACATATATACATATACATACATACATATATATATATATATATATACATACACACACATATATATATATATATATATATATATATATATATATATATATATATATATATATATATATATATATATATCGGATGTTTCAATACTATTAGCCTTTGCACTATTAAGATTTCAAGTTCAAAGTTCATAAGAAAATTATATCCTTTATCCTTGCTTATAGGCAACTCACACTGGCTCTCTGCGCGTATCGGTTGCATAACAAGCAGGATATTATATGAAGTAACAAGAAAAGTCTGAGTGGAGAGCTGTTTTCAAGAACAGTTACTGAACCACTTAACATATCAACCAGAGACTAAGAAAAAGATTACCTATAATGTTATAGATTAATTTAAGACCTTATTTAGCTCTCTGCGTTAAGTAGGTCAGGCTGTAGAAGTGGTTAAACTTGCATGACTTATAACTGTACGAATAAAAAAATGACTTGTACCAATGTTGTTTCCGCCACCCTGCTCATTCCTTTGGTCCTATCTATCACTATGACACTTTCAAAGCGTGTATTTAATGTACACAGAAATACACATATCTCGTTTGAGTTAAAATGTTGAGTACATTTGGAGTAATTTAAGATTGAGATTTTGAATTGTAACATTGTAAATCGGTCGCGAGCCACAGCCTACTGGCTGCTCTGATAATTAGGGCCATAACCAAGAAGAGATTAATCGCCCTCAATCTGTAGTTTGTCCGTCCTGCAGATTACAGTCTCTCTCTTTCTTTCTCTCCCAAATTGTGTTGAGTTGTTCTTTTGCTCGAAGAGTGAATTTAGCTCTCTTCTGTCGGATCATAGCTGCATTAAAATAGAAAAGGTTTAATTTTGGTTTCGTTGGCGCATGATCGTTTTAGAATTGATAGGTTGAGTGACCCAGTAGCCTAAGTGTCAACAGCAATAATGTCGAAATTAGTATCCGTGCTAATACTAATATCTGCCTTATTGCTGTTGGTACTTAGGCTACTGTGTCACTCAATTATTCAATTAAAACAATGACAGCTATGTCCCAATGAGCAAATAATTAATGACTTGAAGCGTTAATAGCTAAGTATAAAGAATAGACAAATGAACAATACAATAATACGAAGACAAGCTGTTTTCATGAACTACCACACCTAGAACTTAGAATTTTAGATGTCTTAGTGGAGTGGATTAGAGGAAAAATTCATAAGAATCATGCATATTGTGATAAGAACATAAAATTTTGCACATAGTCTACTAATATAGTAACAAATAAATTCTGACGTAGACCCCAAAAATCCGACGCCAATTTCCTGGAATTCCAGGCGCTGGAACATCTGGAGCACTGGAGAAGGATATGTTATCGCTGGAATAGCTATGTGAAAACGGCTTGACCTACAGAGTCAAAGTAAGACTCAAATGCAAGAGAAATAACAATCCTTTAATATAAATTCTATATTGTCTTAATTAAACATCATCCAGGGCCGCACGAGGGGCCCAAAGTTCATTAAAAAACAAAAAAAAACCTATGGCGTTTGTTTATGGTTTTATCCATCTAGAAGCTTTGGTTTAACATATATCGCAATGACACTCTTGTAAGTCGTTTAGCAAAACCTTAAGCTTTACGTTGATATCCATTTAATGTATATGAGATCAATAGTCTCGGAGCTATGTGCATTTAAAGTGATGCGCTACACCACTGGTTTGCGTTCATGTTAGTATTGAATAAACGCCTGCAGCCATCACACTTTACTTTATCATTTTGTGGGCAAAAGATGAATGCAAAAGTGACCAACCCAGTGGTTGTATTTGACATCGAAGGAAGCATGACAAAGGCATGTAAGTGTTTCCTGCCAGTATACAGTTTCAAATGTTTAGGCAGCAGTGAGAAATTAAGCGCGGCTACGTAGATGTTTGTAGATAATTGCAGTGGCTGGCTACAGTGCCTCCCAGCTGAAAATATGGTTGTAATGATAGCAACTTTGCGCCGTAACTGAAGAAATCTATTTATATTTGACAAACGAGTTGTTGTCTTGAAAAATCAAATTATATTTTATCATCAAGAAAGCCTTTTAATATTACATATGGGTGAAAGAAGCTTGAAGGTGGAACTTTAAATAACCAGCCGGTCTTTCTGCTGTTCATTGGGATGTATGCT
Organism: Thermobia domestica; assembly: GCF_964235325.1. NCBI lineage: Eukaryota > Metazoa > Arthropoda > Insecta > Zygentoma > Lepismatidae > Thermobia > Thermobia domestica. Next base: position 142,086,282 of record NC_137465.1, on the reverse strand, counting down.
GATATTGAGGTAATGTTGATAAAGTTTTTGTTTAACACAAACAGAGTTGAGAGAAGATTTATATATCACAAGAATCTTTCTTGTTTAAGCTACCAGAATATATAAAAATTCCTACTCAACTACTGAGTAACTTTCTCGCAATCTGTATGAGAAAGTGCGTTACCAGCGTGGTATACAAATGTCCCCTGGATGACTTCACTGAAATCCAATGTGCCCGTTTTGACCATAAATCCTGATGAACTGCCTGAGCAAAGTACGCTATTGTCAAGCAAGTGGCTGGAACACATCCAAGCAGTTGCAACAGAAAGTCCTGGAAATACACCAAACATGACACGGACAGCTTTTTATACTTGTGAGTATCGTGGTAAGGTTCCATCTAAAAGTCAGTGTGTTTTACTTCCGTTACTTCCAGATTCCATAAATTCCAGAGAAGACTTAATTATAGTTATGACGGGCCCTTTGCATATCGAGATGGCGTCTCTGGAAATGTTGGGCACGTGGTTAACTGGAAGTGGATGGACGGATCTTTTGGTTGAGGCAGACGTAACAACTTCTGGAAAGGCCGATCAATGTCTGCATGGTTCTCACGTTAAGCGAGCTAGATATGTTCACGAGGTAACATCAGCAGCATTGTACATTATACTAAGGAAAGCGTACGTAGAGTGTGTGGTTTCTGGTTCTGATAAACATCTATCATTTGAAGAATGAATTGATATTCGACAAAGTGAATCGGTTCAGTTTAAATACTGGTACACAGTATTACAGTTGGAATTGCTGCTCTTAAACTTCCTACACAGTGTGCGAATAGCAGATTTTGAACAGTATGTAAGCTCACTATCTCAAATGTGCCCTTGGAAGTTCGCTCTTGACCATACTCACTACGCGAGATGGATGTCAGTGTTTGTTAAATCTTTACAGGAACTTAGGATTAGACATCCTGCCATTTATGAGGAATTTGTCCGTGGAGCTTTTGTGGGTTCCAAAACAAGTCGACTACATTCTTGTATGGGACATGATCAAATGCACGAACAGTGCAACAAGACGGTGAAATCTGAAGGTGGTGAAATTGGAATTCTCGACAACTCAAGTGCGTTGCTAAAATGGATGGTGTCCGGACCTGTAATTGCCAACCTTGTATCGAGTTTTGAGGAAGAGTGTGGATTGATCTCGGATAATGATGAACTCAGAATACGCCATAAAGAATCATTTGGTGCTAATATGCGATTTAAAATGATGTCACAGAACTGGTACATGTGTTCTCAGAGAATGGCAACAATCCTTTTATTCAAGAAGGTAATGAACGTTTTGGTGTTGCGACTAATTCTATAATGCCCGATGATTCAGTTAAGTCGGTATACATTGCTGAAACTCTTGGAAGAGATCAGTATAACAGTTTTAAACAGGAACGGTTGCAGCTGTGCAGTAAATCGCTGTTTGAACCAATTAAACGAAACAATCTTGCTCTTTGTCGCAAGACAATGAAAAAACTATGAACACCGTAAGCTATCCATATTAAAAATGACTGTGCTCTCTTCAGCCGTCTCTTCATAGCATGTCAGAGTCGACAGGGAGATCTATCCGACTTTTTTGCTCATGAAAATCTGGATATCCTCCGTCAATTTCTGAAGATGGATTCATACGCAAAGAAACTAAATCAGATGTAGTTAAATGTTTGAAAAATACGGCGATACCCAATTTACCCCTCCACCTGCTACATGTATGATATTGGACGGCTCTGCTATCATCCATATGTTGAAACCATCACCATCACAAACATTCCATGATTACTTGCAGATGAAAGTACATTCTTATACAGTATTTCATCCATTCTATCAGAGAAGAGCAGAGTAGATCTGGTGTTTGATCGTTATTTGCAAGATAGCTTAAAAAGTGAAGAGAGACAGAAACGAGGGTCAGCATCACGAGTTCGTGTTACAAACTCTACTCCTATCCCGAAAAATTGGAATCTGTTTTTGCAGAATGAAGAGAACAAAACAAGTCTTTTTCACTTAATTGCAGAATCTATGAACGAGGCTAAAATACCCAATGAGAAAACTGTTATTTGCACTAAAGGCATTGACATATGGGGTACATTTGACGTAAATATACCCGGTCCACTAGCACCGTGCACGCATGAAGAGGCCTATACGAGGTTGCTTCTGCATGCCAAACATACCAGTAAAGCAGGCCATAAGTCCATTATCATCAAAACGGTAGATTCAGATGTAGTTGTCCTGGCTTTGCATGCTTTCCCCAAACTATTACTGTCCCACCTGTTAGTTGAATATGGTGTTGGTAAGCATAAACCTTTTTTTCCTATTCACCAGTACGCGGAGAAACTAGGGACAGAAATCTGTGACGGCATCCTGTTTTGGCACGCATTCACCGGATGCGATACTGTATCTGCCTTTGCAGGTTGGGGAAAGAAAACAGCTTGGGAAGCGTGGCGGACAAATCTAGGAATTACTGCTGTATTTGTAGAACTTTCACATGCGCCTTTAAAATTAGACGATACTACATTCATGAAATTGCAAGGTTTCACCGTGTACCTATATGATCGAACCAGCAATCTGCAAAATGTAAACGACTGTCGTCGAATGCTTGTAACTAAAAAATGTCGTCAGTTGGAAAGCGTACCTCTCACTGAGGCTGTACTTCTTCAACGTGTGAAAAGAGCCATTTTGCAAGGAGGATATATTTGGTCACAGTGGTCTGCACTACAACCTAATTTGCCAGATCCTGAACAGTGGGGCTGGAAAAGAAGTGATTCAGGGTATACACCTTTATAGTCTGTGCTACCAGAACTTTCCAAGCACTGCCAAGAACTTGTTCGTTGCGGATGCAAATCTCTGTGCACTAACATGTGTAAATGTGCTGGCCTTTTCCTTCCATGCACAGCCTTGTGTGCCTGTGATGGCATGTGTAAGTGACTATAAACTGATGCAATTGCTACAGCAAGAAACTGTGGTTTACTTAATTTAGACTTTATTACTATTTATGTAACTTTTCTTCATGAAGTGGCCAAATAAAAATCACAAAGAAAAAGTACGCCATAGGTTTTTTGTTTTTGTTTTTTAATGAATTTTGGGCCCCTCGTGCGGCCCTGGATAATGTGCAATTAAGACAATATAGAATTTAAATTAAAGGCTTGTTATTTCTCTTGCATTTGATTCTTACTTTGGCTCTTTAGGCCAAGCCGTTTTCAAGTAATGGCTATTCCAGCGATAACATACCGTTCTCCAGTGCTCCAGATGTTCCAGCGCCTGGAATTACAGGAAATTGTCGTCAGATTTTTGGGGTCTACGTCAAAATTTATTTGTTACTATGTTAGAAGGCTCTGTGTAAAATTTTATGTTCTTATCACAATATGCATGATTCTATCATTATGCTACCCCACTATCTGGGAAAAGCAGAAATAAACTTAGGTTATGCCACTGTCATAAGTTCAAATCTAGTCTTTGTTGCGATCTTCAGACACGAAGCTTTCTTTCGCTTTATATGCTAATTTCAAGACAAATTTAAACCGAATTAGGCATATGACACCTGCGGTGGCGTTATGATCGAATATTTTTCTTGTTTGCAACTTGGTCCGATATTTTTTTTTCAAGTAAACATTTAGTTTTTTTTTATCAGAAGCTATGCAAAAGAACCGCTTCGACCAAACAACAAATAGTCACCTTGGAGAACATTTTTAAAGCCAATTTATGGTTGAATTAAGCCCGGATACCAGCGCCGAAGTTAGAGTCGGGTACTATCGGAATACCCATCTAAAACTTTAATCCAATAATTCGATTCGAGGTTTGGGTTTCCCGTCAGGAGCGATTTTAAAAAATCACAAACGACAATCTTTCTGAGAGAAGTAGCTCAAGTGGTAGAGCGTGGCTTTTTATTCGATAGGCCGTGGGTTCGATTCCCGCTGCCAACCATCCTGACTGGGGTTTTCCTAGTCCTACCAGGCAAATGCCGGGATAGTACCTACTAAACAGGTCCTGGCCGATACCTTCCCAAATCCTTTTTATTATTGTTGTTGTTGTTAGATATGCAGTATAAAATGGCCTCTGAGCTATATCTGGTGATTGTTAAACAAATAAAATAAATACGCACCCTGGAAAAAAGGAAAATAGATAAAGACAAAAAATGCTCTCCTCCTAAAAGTATTTTTCAAAAGAAATAAAAGTTGTAAACTAAGTTTTTTTTCTTCATTAAAACCGAGGAAGCAAATAAGAAAACCCGCAAGTCTAGCTCTTGTAGTTAGATTATAATGTTCGTGGTCAGACATTTTCTCAGATATTGAAAGGTGTTTCGAGTATACTGTCAGACAAAAGGACTTGAAAAGGATGCTGCCTGGACTTATATGCTCATGTACTATTCCAGCATTCACTTAATCTGTCAAAAGCTTGGAAATACCAGTAAGGATGGATGGCTATTTAGCTAATTTTCTAACGTCTTCTTGGACATCTTGCAAATTGCGAAGAAACTCTTAATTCGTCAACCCCCAAAGAAAGTTTAAACATATTTGGGATTTCCACTTTTTGAGGTAAATTTTAGACTTTCACTGAAACAGTTACTGCTTCCTTACTATTTATCGTCGGATCATGGTTCATACCTTGTTTTTCTCAGAATAGTGCACAATCCTTTCCAACGGCACTACTCGCTTGTCCGTATTATTCACCAGAAACGAGAAAAGCGGGGAAAATCGGGAGTTTTTTTCGATTTTTTTCAAGATTTTTGCACCGATTTATATATATTCAAAAAAATTACATCGTCATTACTACTTGGCCTAGCATCATGGCCATTTTCTTCGTATTACACGCCTTTTCAAAAGGCACCATCACATGTCCGTATCGTACACCTGAACCGGAAAGTTCAGGAAAAACCGGATTTTTTTGAAAAGTCGCCCCTCTCGGAACATTTCGCCCCTGTGGCCCGGCCTATGTTCACGTAGGGATCTAAAAATCTCTTGAAAAATACGTTGTTATGTACACAACCCAGACAACACGTACGTGTACGACACATGTGCCCTATCCATGGATAAGCCGTACATGTGCATATGTGCATTTGTGTGGATGATGAACACATACATAACCCGTGCATAAGCCGTACACGTGAATTTGCGTGGATGAAGCACACATACATAACTCGTTTATGTGCACATGTGCATTTAAGAGGGTTATGCACATGTACATAACCAGTGACTAAGTCGTGCGTGTGCACATGTGCATTTGCACGGATAAAGCACACATTTATATAACCCGTGCATAAACCGTTACGTGCACATATGCATTTGCGTGGATGAAGCACACATTTATATAACCCGTGTTTAAGCCGTTATGTACACATGAGCATTTACATGGATGCAGCGCACGTACATAACCCGTGCTTAAGCCGTTTTGTGCACATGTGCATTTGCATAGATGAAGCACACATTGATATAACCCGTGCTTAAGCCGTTATGTACACATGTGCATTTGCGTGGATGCAGCGCACGTACATAACCAATACTTGAGCCGTGCATGTACATATGTGCATTTGCGTAGATGAAGCACATTTAAATTACCGGTGATAAGCCGTTGTGTGCACATGTGCATTTGCACGGCTACTGCACGTGTGTATGAGACGTCCATAATACCGTGCAAGTATATACTTTTACTTTCATTCTTTTACTCTCATTCTAATCAACAATACAAAGTAACCTCCATTTTTGGTAGGTGTCGTTTTTCCTTCAGACGGTGTTATAGAGAATTTTCGACGAATGATAGCGGAATGATTGTAAAAACTCCATAGCGTCCTCTGAGCTAAGATACAAGATCAACAGGTGGAAGCACTGTACCGTTGTAACTACTGTCAGACAGTTCATAGGTTTACAAAATTTATTTTCGTGACCGATTACAGCATAATATGTTGCGTTATTTGTTGCTTGGCAAACATGTCAAAGATACTACTTAAAGCTTTGCTCGTTGCAAATAATAAACTCCAAAAGTAAAATTCTCACTAACAATTATTAGTTACTTGTGAAATACTTTGAAGGTGATGTCTTTGGTGCTCACACTGAATCAAGAGGCCTAACCTCTCTTATGTGAGTTAATGTGCGAGTGAGGATCAAGTGTTGCAATACGCATTTGTGAGCAAAGCACACGTACTGCATTTAGAGGGTCGACGAAAGTCTTCACTTTCGGAGTGCAGCTTGCTTTTTGAACCTCATCTTATCATTCTTTCATTCATCTTCATCTTCATTTGGGCTTCGGCCCTAGACTACTTACCTACGATGGCGGACTCGGGCAACACAACTGGACAGACGAATCTTGGCAGACATTCTGGCTTACCATCTTTATCTCCTTCAATTCCCAGCACTTCAGTAGCACAACCATCCACTCGCACTCGGCATTTTTCTTGGGGCCATGAACCGATCAGTGCATCTAGAGATAGACATCCATCAAGCAAATCTACGCAATCCGCGAAACGCATCCGGTCTCGCTCACCAATAACATCCATGGATATCGAGGTTGAACGACAAAATTCTGGTGTATCTTCTGCAGTTTCATCAAATCACGCTTCTCTTTTCCATTTCATACTTACTGATTATGACACTAAGTACACAAACCCTAAAATGATATTTCTACAAATTGCTAAGTATGTTCCTCGGGTTCGAGATACCCTAGTACAAATCGTTAAAACCAAAAATGGCTACATCTTAAAATCTAATGATCCAAATTTTGGAATTACAATCCGTAATAAAGCTTCTTATGAAATTTTTGGTAAGAACGCGAAACTCACTAAACTCACGGATAAGCGACCGAAACAACAGCCACCTCCTAGAAAACCTCCGTTTCTGTCGGTAGTCATAAGGGGTGTCTCTCCTGATCTAACTGACGCCGAAATTCAAGAGGAATTAGCACAAGAAGGCATTTCAGTGGACAAATGTATTTGCATTCGCAATAATACTGGTCCTACATATATGGTAAGAGTTCTATCGCAGCGGCAAGATACTATCGACTATCTTCTCAGATTTGGAGCACCTATCTATAAGAAAATTCATCGCGTCGAACCATCTAAAACTCAGGGTCCGCTACCAATCCGGTGCGAAAAGTGTCAGCTGTACAACGACCACACTACGGGCAATTATCGTAATCAACCTAAATGTGGTTACTGCTCCGGCCTTCATGAAACCAAAACTTGCCCCAACTTAAAAGGACCACCTAAATGCAATACATGTGGCAGTGGGCTTCACCCCACTTATAGCTATCGGTGTAAGGCTAAACCAGCACCTACGCCTGAGCATCCAGAACTTACTGTTCCATTGAAAACAGCAGACAAAACTACACCACCTACACAATCAGTATTACCCTCGCTCACAGTTGAAGATCTCATACGCTATGTTAGTCTAGTATTGCAAAACATATTTCCGTTTCAGCGAGCTCATGTCACACAACATATAATTTCTGCAGCCAAATCACTTTTTAACATTAATCTTCATGCCACTTATTCTAATAATTATGTTCATTTTCATATTTGATCGCTGGAAACCACGGTTTAAAACCATATACATCGTCTTCTTCATAATGGGGATTAGTTTTTTATTTGTCAATATTCGATCCTTTAAGCAACATAAACTATTACTTGAAACTCTGTTATTAGAGGAGCATATTAGTGCTTTTGCTCTAAATGAAACCGCCTTGAAGCCGAATGTATGTGCTCGTATTCCAGGATATCAATTACAACGCTGCGACTTTCAAGATCAAGCTGCTCGTGCCCAAGGGGGGGGGGGGGTTGCAATCGGATATTTTCCAAAATATTCAGTTCGTATATATACTCCGCAAGCTTTAGGGCATCTCCCGGAATACCTGTTAGTCACTTTATACTTTCCATCGATCATAATCAATTTCAGTACGATATACATTCGACCAGGACAACCTATACCATTAGAATATTTCCGTTACATAGCCACTAACCATCGGAATATTCTCATCATGGCGGATATTAATATTCATAGTCGTACTGATCGCGAAAAAACAGAGTTTCACGAGTACATAACTAATAATCTTCAGCTTTATCTTCATGTTCTTCCTGCACATACCAGACCTATCAGCCAGACTACACCAGATGTCATCATCACCTCTATCAATCTTCTTAATGACTGTCAGCTTGCAGTTCTAGATTCCATCGGAAGTGATCACCATCCAGTTAAATTAACATTAACTCGAGGAAAACCCCCACGTCCTATACTTACACCTCGTCGGGTTCCGAGGTATGATAAGGCGAACTGGGCTCATTTTCGGGTAGACCTGGAACATTCACTTTCTAGCATTACGCCTCCAAATACTGAAACCGAACTTACTACCTGTCTTACAGCTATTACTACGGCAATTGAAACCAGTGCCCATCAGAATATCCCGATGCAACAAGTGCATTCCCACAAACCGGCTTTACCACCGACATATCTTACGCTCATCCAGAAAGCCCGACAGCATCTTCGAGAATATTATCGAACCGGGAATGAAGCATGTCTTCATCAACATCGTCAATGGCAAAGAGCTGTTCATAACTATCTTGTCGCTTATAAACGCCGTAATTGGATCAAGACCTGTAACACTTTATCCGAGGAAGCACATCCTTCTCGCTACTGGAAGCGATTTAATCAACTTACTGGCAAGACCACCACGATAACCTACCCGTTAGTTGCAGATGACATTCCTCTGTTTTCTGACGAAGAAAAAGCCAACGCCTTTGCTACACAACTACAGACCGATTTTACGCCAACAGCTGCCTCTAAACGCTCTGAACGGAAAGATCTGTCTAGTATTCCTGCACTACAACCTTCCACAGAACATGTGATTGACCCGAAACACCCACTCACTGCACCTATTACTACCAACGAAATCCAATTGGCTCTAAAACGGAAAAGGAACACAGCACCTGGGATTGACAACATCTCTTATAGACACATCAAAGAAGCGCCATACTCATTTCTCCTGATACTGACAACAATATATAATTTCATACTTCAAACTGGATTCTATCCTTCTGAGTGGAAAATCTCTAAAATTTGTATGTTTCCAAAACCAAATAAGCCTGCCCATTCTGTTTGCTCTTTCAGACCAATCCAACTCACATCAGTATTTAGCAAGATTCTGGAAAAAATTATTGTTTCTCGACTTCATAAGTATCTTGAAACTACTATTCTACTGCCTATCCACCAAGCAGGTTTTCGGCCTCGTTTTTCCATAAATGACCAGCTTCTTCGTCTCAGCACCATAATTACAAATCAGTTTAACAAAGGGTTTCCATCATGCCTCATTCTTATGGATTTGGAAAAGGCTTTCGATAAGGTATGGCACTATGGTCTTATTACAAAACTACAGTCATTCAAACTTCCCACATGCTATCTCAGGCTTATTTACTCGTTCATTACAAATCGCATTGCATATGTCACAGTTGGTAAAGCACTCTCCTGGCCAATATTTCCGCTTACTGGAGTTCCACAGGGGTCGGCTCTAAGTCCATTATTGTATATTCTTTATGCTTCTGACATTCCAACAGTACCACGTAATGTATTTACTTTCCAATATGCAGACGACACAGCTTTTCTTGCACTTGGTAACACTATCCATCAAATCAGCGCTGTACTACAGGCAACTCTGGATAATTTCATCACTTGGTGCAAGAAATGGCATTTAACCATTAACAACGACAAAACGCAAGCACTGGTTTTCATACCCCCTCATAGACGTTCCAGAGTCTACCGTAACCCGAAACTGCTACGAATAACAGTTGATGGATACCAAATACGCACTGCCAGCACTGCTACGTACTTGGGCGTTGTTTTTGATTCCAAACTAACTTGGAGTGCACACCTGCAAAAACTCAAAACTAAGGCGACTACTCGTTTAAATCTTCTTCGTCGTCTCACGGGCACTACGTGGGGCCTCAAACCCGATGTTCTACTCCATACTTACAAGATGTTTCTCCGGCCTATTCTCACCTTTGGACATACTGCCTGGTGCAATGCCTCTGTTTCCTTCTACGAAAAACTTTGCATATTGGAGCGTCACACTATTCGTCTAGCCCACCGACTTAAACTTCCGTATCCTACGTGGCTCACGTATGAATACATCAACTTTCCGAAGATCACAGAGCATATTGCACAACTTCGTAGTCGGTACATTACATCTCGCATAGAAACGGGTCATCCACTTTTCTTGGATATTCTTCGAACGGATGCTCTCACTGATGCCGCATATCGTTACAAGCATACCCCTTTGAATATACTCATTTCATTATATGTCCGCCATGCAAACCTCACAGTAGCAGAACGTGACATCTATGCCATTTATATCATCCATGCTCATATTCCTCATGTTTTTCCATCTTAGCACAGACATCCTCACAACTAACAAGGGTTTCTCCTTGTGATCATTAGTCCCGAGTCGCCCCGGGACAGAAGATTTAACCTACATCTGTCTTACTAACTTCTTTGTGTTTGTGATGTGATGGCACTTCATCTCATATTACATCATCATTATCTTTTGTTTTGCTCACCGCCACAATTATCGCACAGTTTTGTCTTATCGCACATTTGCACTTATTTTTCAATTTATATTTCACTCTTTATCTTATAACACAGTATTTATCCTTTTCTTATCTTGTATTGAAAATTCATTATATTTCACTTTTCGCACCTCCATTTCACAGCCTGTTCTTGTGTACTTTATAGTAAAGATATGTTTAATTAACATAAATTATGGAAAATAAAATGACGATATAACCTTTCTCATCTGATGACATTACCCAAACTTCCCTTAGCCCAACAAATTATTTTCCAAATTGTATTTTTGTTTAGAGAACCGCATGCCAAAGAGAGGGCGTAACCCTCTGAGAGGCTGGAGAAGTTATAAAGTTTTTGAAAACCATCATCCTTATAAGAGCCCATTTCTCTCTTCTCCTTTCCAAAAAAAAAAAAAAAATCTTTGGTGCTATATATGGTGTTACTACGTAAGGCACCAAATGTATAAACTCTTTTTTACCGTTGCATCTCGAATATGCTTTTACATCACATCTGCACTACGAGGAAATCACATGTATCGTACATGTAAGTCATCTGGACACTGCGCGTAAATCATCTCTGTCCTACATGTAAATCACCAGGGTTCTGCGTGTAAATCATCTCTGTCCTACATGTAAGTCACCTGGGTACTGCGTGTCAATCACCTGTGTGCTACGTGCAAATCACCTCTGTCGTACATGTAAATCATCTGGGTACTGCGTGTAAATCACCTATGTGCTACGTGTAAATCACCTCTGTCCTACTTGTAAATCATCTGGGTACTGCGTGTAAATCACCTGTGCGTTACGTGTAAATCATCTCTGTTCTACATGTAAATCACCTAGTTACTGCGTGTAAATCACCTGTGTCCTACATGTAAATCACATGTGTGCTACGTGTAAATCGAATACGTGCTACTTGTAACTCACCTGCGCAGTAGGTGTAAATCACTTGTGCAGGACGTGTACGTATGCATTGCACATGTCCTGTGCACGTGAAGATGTTGAATAGGACTTGTGATGTATATGTGCATCACATGTACAGGCGTGCATTTATACAGATGATGCACATGTTGCATCCGTGCAATTGTACTATACAGGTACTGTACGTGCATTGTGCTGTCTGGGAATGCATGTGTAAAATTTCAATCTGATATCTTGAAAACAAAGAGCAGATTTTTTTTTTTGAAAATCTGAAGGCGATCCATTTATAGATGTAGAGGGTGGCCCAAAAGTATTTATACAACCCTGCATTGATTAAGTATGACAGTTTATTAAGATAATGAGCTTCAGTCTATTCCGACTTTAGGGTATAAGTGAAAAGAAATCAAAAACAAATAATAAACTAGCGTAAGTTAAATCTGTATGGATAATAATAAGTGAACTACATAAAATGCCATAAGTCTATTAGTACGCTAGGCTGTATCACACTTTTGGATCACACGTTTGGATCACACTATATATCCATATATTCTAAAAATTCCTACATCATTACTATTTAGCTTAGGATCATGGTTCAAACGTCATTTTCTTCAGTATTACGCGCCCTTTCCAACGGTACCACTCACATGTCTGTATCATACACATAAATACGAAAATGCGGGAAAACCGGATTTTTTTTCTGAAAATTACCCTCTCGAAATATTAGCACCCCTCGTGCCCGGGTCCGGGTTCAGGTAGGGATCTCAAAAAATTAAGAAATACTGAAAGATGCACACAATCCGTATGCTTAATTTTAATCTTTATATCTTGAAAACTAAGGGTGGGATTTTAAAAAATTTTCCTTTTGGTACCGCCAAGTTTACCATCCGATTCCGAAACGCATCTGAGGTGTTCTTTGCTCTCTTGTCTTGACCAATAAAAAAAAATGGGTTCAGTACGTGTTATATGAGCTTAATAAGCGTTTAAACATAACACTACTCCATGGTACCGATTTTTACCATAAATCCCCAAAGGCTTAAACACTACTAAGCAAATATTTTCGAAGTGACGGTTGTATCAAAATGATTCAAGATTGCTGTGACATGCTCATACGCTACAAGTCTTTCCTGACTTTTGTTTTCTACCCCTTTCTGTTAACAAATTTTCTTTAATTTTCTTTTTAATCTGAAAGAATTTTACACAACAAAGAAAAGTGTTTATTTTTACAACGTCTTTTTTTGTTCAGTAGGTTTATGAAAATCAATCGCCACTTTCCTTGATGTCAATTGAGGCTACAAATGAAGAGTACTAATTCGGGGTTCGCTGTTGTATTTGGTGGTACTGGGAACGACGGTGAATGCTTCGAACTAGACCGACGATACGTCATATGTTTTGTTATTTTTGTGGAGGCCAACGATTTCTTGGCGCAAATATATTCATGTAATTTCCTCTTAGCTCTTAAAGTAAAGACCACATTTTTGCGGAACCTCCTTCCGCGGTTAGAAAGGAACTGCTTCCATCCCATATTGCCTTGCTCAAATTGTATCTAATCGACAGACTTTGAATTTGTATTTGGAATTTTAAGGTAGGGACAACGCATGTGACATCTTGAGGAAAAATCACTTAATGTTCAGAGCGCTGCTTTCCATTATAGAAGAGATTCTCAGAAAATTTGATTCCTGCGCCCCGAAAACGCAAATATTTTAATAGAATTTAGACATCACTCGCGGTAACAGCCTGACGACCAGCTGTTTAGTGATTTTTTTTTTTTTTTTGGAAATAAAGTACCGGTACATGAAAAGTAGTTGCTGTTTGTCCCAATGAAATGAGTATGCTATTGATCGATTGTAGTGTATACCCGCGTACTTCCTAAATTTTAGGTGGCTATACGATAGTTCCCAAAAATTAGAGGTGGGTATACGTCGTATACCCGCGTATACCCTCCATTACATCCCTGGATGTAGATCTACGTACGGAACATTTTATAGAAATGTATCCAGTCTTTTTCTGTCATTATAAATATTATATATTATATATAATATATAATATTTCATTATCATTATCATTATAAATTATTATAAATATTAGCTGCAGAATCCTAATATTTCTATCTAAACATTGATTTATATATATATTTAATGTAAACGGGGCAGATTTTTAATCGAAATATGCAAATTGTAAATAGCCGTCATATCAAGTCAGCAAATGAGCTCTTAATAACAACTAGACAGATAGAACAACAGTAAGTTAATAGGGAAAATATGATAAAGCCAAAGATCGGAGGTTCGAATCCGCGACAGGGAGGAGTGTTTCTTCTTTCTTTGTTAAAAGTAGGAAATAAGCAAAAAGAAAGAAAAAAAGGTAAAGTAACGGCTGATAGCAACACTGAAACAAGACAGAAAAAATACAACATTGAAATACCTTACAGTACTATCATACACACCAAGTAACACCTTGCTTCATGCGAAAATATCACTTGGGTGAAACAATATCTGTCAGCATTTGTCAATAGTTGAAAATTAAATTATTCTACATTTAAAAAATCTGGACTCTTGAATGTATTTCTTATCCCATGTAAAATGTCATTTCTTCATTAGTATACATTGTAAAAATCTTCGATTGGATTTTTATATAAGCCAATAAATCTTTAAACTAATAAATATGTGTATAAACAGGTGGTGTTTATTTTGTAAATATATTGTAATTATTTGGAATTATTCATATGATTTAAATCACGAGTGACGTGAAAAAGTATAATGGCAGGAAAAACAGGGAGGTGACGAAAAAGGCTACAGTTGATGGAGATATTAAAACAGAAGGTTCGTAGGTGAAGAGAAAGAGATTAGGATGCATGAAAGCTTCTCGGTTGCGGCAAGTGATCTACCAATAATTTCAGAATACCTATGATGATGATGATGATGATGATGATGATTTTTTTAATGATCTAAGCATCTCGAAGGATTATCGTCCAGGAACAAAAATTCCTGAGTGAATTGTGATCCACAAAGTCAACGTGTTTGATAATGATTATAATTTGTCCTATCGTGACATTTATTTATATATGACTCGCTGCTTATTTCTCGGTAAACCAAAGACTTTTTCCTCGAAGATTTCTCAACTAAAACTTCACATATCCTTGCCATACGAGTAACGCGGCGACATAAGACATCTCAGTCCAGAATATCTATTAATAAAGTGACGCATGAAATAATTTGGAATTAACTTATTATATTTAATCACTTCGAAAGAGATTTGTTAAATACAAATTACAAAATAATTGTTAAAGGTAGGGCGAAATGAGGCGAAAACGCGAGAGGAGACTTTAGGGTTTCTCGTCTCATCTAATGGAAATGATGTCTCGAAAATATATCCCTATCACATCTCATCTCGAATTTCCAGGCGAGGTGAAAATAATGCAAAATAAAATATATAAGAAAAATCTAAAGTGGTAGAAATTTAAAACATTCTGATCAATATGCAGCAAATCTCACAAGTTATGGCAGAAGCAACTGACAATCGGACAAGATGAATGGTGAACGGACATTTGATGAGGAAATATTTTTCAGTCTCTTTGAGTTGGACAACTTTGAGATCAACAATTTATTTTATTTTTTGTGAAATGTTGGTGTTTTGTTGCTCATCAGTAACAACCAAACTTTTCCGCATTTTCAAATATATATATATATATATATATATATATCAAATATACCTACAATCTATTTACGTAAGTATTTAATACTTATAAACTACCACTTACAAGTAGACCTCACCACTTCGCCGTTGCGTTAGCAAAAGGAAACAACTACTGTCCTAGAGTAGGGTTAAATATAAGATATTGACAAAAATTTTAGCTGCTAATGAGCACTAGAAGTATGGGAAAACGAAATAGAAACATGAATGTGGGAAAGACAAGTACAATATAATTTGATAGTTGCAAGACTGATATTTTTTTTAAATAGATGGAGGAACAATAGTTATGACTTCAGCTATGTAAACCGAGTTAGGAGGGATGTTTTTATAGCATTCCAGATCATGACCGCCATCTTGAAATCCGCCATATTGGATCGACGTCAACTTTTTCAAATGGAAAGAGGGCCATGTGAGGTATCAAACAACAATGATTTTTTCCACCCAATCTCATACGCTAATTAGTTTGTTAATATCTAGAACGGTTTACAACTTACAGTTCTTTGAATGTTGAAAAATTCGTTATTTGTAACAGATAACAGATAACTATAATGACAATGAACATAGCTCCAGAGGTAGCATTCTTACTGGACAAAATTACGGCAATGCAAAAAATGCAAGTCCTCAGCATTCATAAAATGGTCAAAACAGAATTTTGCAGAGCACCATAAGCATCTAATAAAAAATGAAGCATCACAAATATCTCAAAAGTTAATGCCGAGAATATCGAAAGCGTACTTCCTCGGCACCTCGAACCATTCAATCGGCTCATCAATAGATACTGATTTACAATATGCTTATTGAATCATTCCTATGAAGCAAGGAAACTGAAATTGATTATACACAAGGGAATGCAGAGTGACAATAGTATCTCTGTCATGCAGTTTTGAATGGAAATGTTCGTCCTTTATTGCATAATCACATATGGTACGCCAATATTTTGTATTGTCTAAAGAAATACATTCAAAGGTTGAAATATGCCGGTGGTACCTTTTGGAATTTGTCGGACTTCCACTGATTTCCCAGTTGGAGCAGTTGTACTTTGCACCTCTTCATTATTAAATGATTCTCAGCAATCCAGCATAAGTGAATTCCTGCTCCCTTTATTGGCCAATAGTAATTCACATATCATTCTCGCAATTCACGTAATCCCATTTTACCAGATGTTCTTTTCCTGGAGAACAATGAACAGCTTACCAACTAACTCTCTCTGTAAATTAATTAAAAGCATGATTGTGTATGAATGTGTCATAGCATTTACACTTATTGCAAGAGCCTCAATTTTCCTTTTGCCTTTTATATCCAAAGTTCTCAGGCGATGCATTTCAAATTGAAAACCACTTTGGTCAGCATCACATACATATTTAAACTCAAAATTAGGCAACGTCTGTTTGATGCTGTGAACGTACTCTTTAGCTGTCTGCCTCCTGTAAAATGGAACGCTTGACTTCGCGTGATAGTCCTTTATTTTTTTAAACAACACGATCTTAGGTTCACTCGGTAATGCGAAATCGGTTACATATTGTCTTTTTATCGTGGTTTGGATGTTGTGTCATGTGGTTAATAATTTGTTTCGTCTTCTGAACCGAGAATGAAGCGCCTTTCTTGCGTTTTGATGGTGATGGAAGTGATGCGTCTGACGTAGTTTCTTGGACACTTGGTGTTCTGTCGACATCTTCGGAATCTGTTGTGTGATTACCCCATTTCACTTCTACCCTAGCTTCTTGATTGTTTATCTCATGATGTGCCCCTTCTAGAATAGCCAGAGTGTATTCCATTTCGAATTCCAGTTCTTTATCCGCTAGGAATCCAATTATGTCATCTGCGATTACTCTTTCCTGTTCTGATATACGGTGTACTGTATTTGTTGCTTTGTGCTTGAACCGTAATGTCTGCAACTGCTGCAAGAGGTACATGGCAATGTTTGCCTTATTTAACGCCATGGTGCGTCGTTTTTTAGTCTATATTTGTTGCCTGCACACACTCTCTCCAACACACACACACACGCAGACACCACGCAGAATTACAGGCACAATGCAATAAACGAAATAACTATTTTTCAAACACTTCCAAGTTCACGGGTAGAACTGACAGTGAGAATAATATATTTCCTGCACTTGTCTCCTTACAAAGAGTTTGTCGTTGTAAATGGTACACGATGCACGTACGTTCCTATCTTATACCGTATCTGCTACGACCAGGAATGACATTGGCAGCCAATATTGCTATTCTTTTCATCGTGCTGCCGCTACTGCTTATAGTTACAGTTTGAATGTACAAACGCACACACGAAATGTCGAGGTCAGAACTACTTTATGAATGCCTAGGACTTTCATTTCTCGCATTGCCGTAATTTTGTTCTGTAAGAATGCTACCTCTGGAGCTATGCTCATTGCCACTGTAGTTATCTGTTATCTGCTACAAACAACGAATTTTTCAACATTCAAAGAACTGTAAGTTGTAAACCGTTCTAGATATTGACAAACTAATTAGCGTATGAGAATGGGTGGAAAACATCATTGTTGTTTGATACCTCACATGGCCCTCTTTCCTTTGAAAAAGTTGACGTCGATCCAATATGGCGGATTTCAAGATGGCGGTCATGATCTGGAATGCTATAAAAACATCCCTCCTAACTCGATTAACATAGTTGAAGTCATAATTATTGTTCCTCCATCTATTAAAAAAAATATCGGTCTTGCAACTATCAAATTATATTGTACTTGTCTTTCCCACATTCATGTTTCTATTTCGTTTTCCCATACTTCTAGTGCTCATTAGCAGCTAAAATTTTTGTCAGTGTCTTATATTCAACCCTACATTAGGACAGTAGTTGTTTCCTTTTGCTAACGCAACGGCGAAGTGGTGAGGTCTACTTGTTAGTGAAATATTTTGTGCAGTTGGTATGTTTTCCATTCTAAAAGAATAAATGTTCAATTCGGTTATGATATTATTAGCTTAAAGGCCAAATAAGCAAAGACGTGGACCACCTCAGAAACATTGATTAGTACACTAACAATAAGTAGTATTTTGAATTCTATAGAAAATTACCAAATATTATAATATTATTCTTTCATTTCTGAATTATTTTGAAAAAGAAAAAATGGTGATGAAACTGATAAGCACCTTGAATACATGACTCACAAGTTGCTACAGTGACACCAGTGTCAGATCATTGTACGCAAATAAGCTCGATAAGACTACTGGTATGCTTGTTATGGCACAAGTAGTTGACGTCAACTTTTACACTAATGTATACACTTAACACACTTTGAATCAGTCTTCTTGGGAAGTAACGTTTCTTAGTAACGCATTACATTTTTTTTCAAAGTAACTGTAACGGTAACGCGTTACAAATTTTTAAGTAACGTACCTAGTTTGCGTTACTTTTTTTGCGTTACATTTTGGATGAGTAACTAGAATATGTATATTTTTTTTTTCTGAAACAAATGTTTCTTTCCTGTAAGCGAATTTCTCAGAATGGAGCAATGGAGCATGAACGATGTAGGTAACCGACAGTCAGTCACCGGTACACAAAGAAACAGATAAGATCATAGTGCAACTTGTTGTTTTTGGAAAATGTGGACAGCCGCAGTCAAAATCACATGTACATTTTGTCGTAGTTTTTGACAGCTCCAAATCACTACATCCCGTGAGTGAATTACGAGTACATTGGTACCGGTAGTCTATTTTACTTTGATTAGTGTTGCTTTTATAAAGATGGAGAACGAAAATATTTTATTGTTCGAACATTTGAAAGAATAATTTTCTTAAAAATTGAAGATGATGGTGGACAGGATTTAAAGAAAAGTGAAGCCTCTGCGGGAAATATTTATCAACAACTAGGGTGTCATAATTAACGACATACAGTAACGGGTTAATACAAATAAACTGTGTTCTGACGAGCAGGCTACCTCATTACTAGAAAATAGTTTGTTGATGGTATGTAATATTGGAGTTCTTCCAGATCAGTTTGCGTATCTTAGAGTCCCGTTGATTATAGAGTTTAGAACACTAGCTTTAAGAAGCATGTATCGATTTTAGTTACTGGCAAGTTTTGATTTACCCCCAGTTCATGTGTTCTCATTTTATTAGTTGTAGTGTAATGTTTCTCGATGTTCCGTATTTGTAATTTTACATAACAACATTGTTATTATTATACAATTAGTTTCGTAGAATAATAATAAGCAACCATTTTTTCTAACGCATAGTAGTTATGGGCACGAGTCAGGCTAAAACTCGACTCGAATTCAAGTCGAGTCAAAGATAATATTCTCGAGTCGAGTTCCGGGCCGATTCACTGTTTTTGGCGTCGAGTTTCGAGTCGAGTCGAGTTTGATAAATGGCTGGCTCGTTTTAACTCGCTTTGAAATCATGGCCTGATTAAACTGGAAAGCGAAAGCTATAAGAAATGTAAGCTAAGCAGTAATATGGAATACTTTTAGTGTTGATCACGAGAGGGCACACTGCTCGCATCTCGTCTCGTCTCGATAGCGAGATTCCAAGAGATTTTCTTTACAAATTCGGCTCGGCTCGGCTCAACTGAACCGATGGTTCAAGCGTCTCGCTTGGAGTGAATCATCGGCTCGAGCTGGCTTGGTTGGGATGAGCCATCTGCTCGGTTCGGCTCAACTGAGCCGAGGGCTCTAGCCGACTGGTGGGGTGAGCTGTGAGCCGAGCTGCTCGAGTCGTTGACAATTCTAAACCCGGGCCGAGCAGTTTTGAAGATATTTGGCCAGTGCCCCATAACTTTTAACAACATTTGGCTCGACCCGAATACTCAACCTAGACTCTCAACCCAAATTCAGAAGCTCCTGAACAATGTCCTTGATTCCTAGACTTCACGACTACCGTGGTTGGCAATCAACTACTTTTTTTAGTATTTAAATACAAACCGCCTATCTTTCATGTTTATACACAGTGTTATTATTATTATTATTATTATTATTATTATTATTATTATTATTATTATTAATAATAATAATAATAATAATAATAGTAATAGTAATAATTTGTTGTAGTAGTAGTAGTATCATTGATAATAATTATATTGCCTATGTAAAATACTTGAAGAGAGTACTCGAAACTGCACACCGGATTTGGCTCGACACGAAACTCGACGCGAATTCGAGTCGACTTGGAGGAAATTTTTCGAGCCGAGTTCTCGGGTGGAGCTCAAAGATGTCTGTCTCCAGTCGAATCGAGTTTCAAAGAAAACTTGCTCGAACTCGCTCGTGCCCATCCCTACGAGTAATGCAGTATGACATTTTAGTCAATGTTACATTACATGAAAATGTTCATATAGCTGTCAAGTAAAATTTTGTCCTTGCATTTACACAAAGCGATTCAGAACGTGCAATAATAATAATAATAATAATAATAATAATAATAATAATAATAATAATAATAATAATAATAATACAGTAGAGCGTCGATTATCCGAACGTCGGTCAACCGAACGACCGCTTAACCTAACTAAGTACCCGCTCGCACCTGTTACTCTCCCACCCTACCGTCCATCATCCCCCTCACTCCCAAACCAAGTTTCCCACAGTAGTCGCCGCACTGAGCCACCGCTGGCGGAACATTGCTTCTAATGGGGCCTTCATAAGGCGCTGCTGACCGGCCAAAGCCGCCAGTCGATGTGTTTCAACAATCAGCACACTTCTGTCGGTTTGGCACTGGCTGTAGAAGTACAGTCCAGTACAGTGCAGTACAGTACAGTACAGTACAGTACAGTTCGATTATCCGAACAAACCAGTTTTCCGAACACCCATGTCCTCCAATTACTTCGGATAATCGACGCTCTACTGTAATAATAATAATAATAATAATAATAATAATAATAATAATAATAATAATAATAATAATAATAATAATAATAATAATAATAATAATAATAATAGCGGTAGTAATAGTAGTACGGGAAATTGAAGTAATAAGATTTTTTGACATATTCAAAGTTTCGGACCTAAAAGTAACGCGTTACTTTCGAAGTAAAGTAACAGTTACTTTTTTGGAGCAAGTAACGCGTTAGTAATGCGTTACAATTTAAGATAAAGTAAAGTAACTTGTAACGCGTTACATTTTTACAAGTAACTTACCCAACACATCTTTGAATGTTATTTACGCGATGTCGGCACTTAGCTGCTTCGAGATCATATGGTTAGCATACGAGGGTCACTACGAAACTTTTGAGATACGCATTGTTGTGGCACAGTATTTGAATTCAGACAATTGCGTTCGGTAGTGGTATCCAGAGCGAAGAAGCGAAGCGAGTTTCAACTCGTCTCGCTTATCGGCGTGGCCGTATCGCCTTCACTTGTTTGTTGATGTGAGCAGTATTTGGTTGTCTAGAATGGAGCTCGAAAAGGAACATTTTCGGGCAATGATCTTTTACGATTTCAAAAGTGGTTTGAACGAGACACAAAGCCCTGACCGTTTGCAGGGGGCATTTAGGGACCTTGCTTCTTCCCGTGCTACAACTTTTCGGTGGTTTGGTGAATTCAGAAGAGGCCGGACATCGCTTAAAGATGAAGAGAGAGCTGGACATCCGGCAACAGTTGTGTCAGATGAAAACATTGCCGCTGTGAACAAATGATTCGAGAAAATCCTCGAACAACTTTCAAGGACATTGCATCTACAGTGAACATTGGATCGCCAGCAGTAACAAAAATTCTTTATGATCATCTTCGGCTCAGGAAGGTTTTATCTCGTTGGGTGCCTCACACTTCGAACAGCAGAAGCGCATGTGTGTGGAATGGTGGGAAGAAATGTTTGCAAGATTTGATGGAGGCAATTCTCGACGCGTCTCTGACGTTATTACTGGTGATGAGACTTGGATCTATCAATTTGACCCTGAAAATTAACGCCAGTCTACAGTTTGGATCTGTCCAGACGAAAATCCACCCACGAAAGTGAAGCGACCGCGAAGTTTGGGGAAGAAGATGGTCGCAACTTTCTTATCCGAATCTGGTCATGTTGCAACTGTTCCACTTGAAGAACAAAGGACTGTTATTGCTCACTGGTACACCACTGTTTGCCTAACAAAAGTGTTCCAGAAGCTTCGGGAACGGTGTCCAAGAACTGGATTGCGTGGGATCCTGCTTCATCATGGCAATGCGTTCGCACACACGACCAACATCACAATTCAGTTTTTAGTATCTACGAAGGTCAAACTTATGGTTCATCCGCCGTATAGCCCTGACCTGGCCCCGTGTGATTTTTTTCTGTTCCCCAGGATCAAAGATCGCATGCATGGGAAGAGATTTTGTAGCCCTGAAGAAGCTGTAGTGGCTTACGAGAATGAACTTTCAACACTTGAAGAAAAAGACTAGCAACACTGCTTCCCAAAAGTGGTTTTCGAGGATGCAAAAGTGTGTACAGTGTAATGGTGAATACTTTGAGAAAATGTAAGTGTTAAATTGATTTTAAGTATGTAAGTTATTCCACATTTCAAAACTTTCGTAGTGACCCTCGTACTACCCGCTTTCGATTCCTGCTGAAGCTCGGGTGGTTCGGATTCCACGTAACCCTGTAAGCTAACACCTCATATAGGTCTAGCATTGCTGCTGAGATGTACCTTAAACTCCATATGAACCTACTATCCCACCTCGAGACTTGCATACCCCTGTAAATGAAATATCAAGTAAATACATATTATACGGTAAATACATATTTTAATTTGTATTATTTTCGTCTCGCCTAGAAAATCGGGGTATGGCTAGATAGCCATATATTTCCGAGAGAATACATCGTTTTCACTAGATGAGACAAGAATACTTTTGGGTCTTGTCTCGTGTTCTCCCGTTTCTTGTGTATCACTACAGTTACCAATTATTTTGCATTTTGTATTTAACAAATCTCTCTTGATTGCTTATTACAATATGCTAATTCCAAAGTATTTTATACGTCACTTCAGTAATAAACTTTCTAGACTGGGATGTCTAATATCGCCGCGTTAATCGTATGGAAAGAGTATGTGGAGTTTTAGTTGAAAAACCTTCGAGACGAAAGTCTTTGGTTTACCGAGAAATAGTCACATATAGATAGGTGTCACGATAGGACAGATTATAATCATTATCAAATGTTGACTTTAAGTAGAACATAATTCATTCAGAAAGTTTTGTTTTTCTACGATAATCCTTCGAGATGCTTAGATCATAAAAAATCGTCATCATCATTATCATAGTTATTTTGTCATTATGGGTAGATCACTTACTGCAGCTAAGAAGCTTTTATACATCCTAATCTCTTCCTCCTCAAGTACGAATTTTCTGTTTTAATGCCTCCATCAACTGGAGCCTCTTTCATCACCTTCCTGTTTTTCCTGACACTGTACTTTCTAGCATGTCACTCATGAGTTAAATCATATGATTAATTGCAAATAATTACTACATATTTGCAAAATAATCAATACCTCTTTATTTATAAAGGCACTATTTATTAGTCTGAAGTTTAAAGAGATGACCGACAGTTGGGGAATACCAACACTTCTAAGCTTAAAGCGTTATCAATTCTACCCGGAAGTGAAAGAGTTGGCGTAATCAGTCCTAAGTGAAACTGTGGAGTGTATGGAATGTATATCTGTAAAAGTTTAGAAATGAGTAGAATAATTGGACGAGAAAAGTCTAAGTTTATGATGTTAAGTGTGAGAGATACATGAGAAGTGAAGGGTCACTGTAAAATTTGAGTATGTTTTGTTAAGCTCTTGTATAGAAGTAAAAGTTGTGTTGTTCAGCATTCATGGTGGACAACATACAGTTGAAAGTTGTGCAATCACATGTAGTTGGTTCATTAGTGTGCAGTGTTTCTAACTTGCAAAAAATAGAGTTAAGTGCAACATATACATTCGGGGTACTTTCGACAGATGCTCCACCCCCCTTTCGTTGTGATTTTTAATAACTACATAGGTATATATAAAAAAAATACTACATTAGAATAAACATATAGAAAATAAAAATCTGCATCCTTTTTCCATTGCATGAGATGCTCCTGGAATTTGAACAAAATGTCAGTAGCCATAGAGGCGGTAAAGAATGCAATGCTACTTGCTACCGCTTCAAGAGCTTTTCAAGTCCCTTGGATACATTACGTGACAGGTTATTGAAAATTAACTGCAAGAAACATTTTGGTGAACATACAACATTTACTGAAGAAAATGAACACGCACTAGAAGAAAAGTTATTTATATTAGACGGATATGGATTCATGCAAGAAAATGAGATGTGATATTGTAAAGCGAAAGACAATAGTGCCAACCTTTTAATATCTGCACAGAAAAATAGCAAGATAAAAAAAATCAAAAGGTAGTGACACATAAAAGAATGTACAGACATGAAAATGTTGCAAAACACAGTAACAAAAATAAGAAAACTCAAAAAGAAAATTATTGTGCTATCGGCTGAGGTTAGTTTACGACAAAAATAATTCCGCTGATTGAGTTCAATGTACAAAATATTTTCATCAGTTTAACGAGGACTGTGTTCTTCATCCAGACGATCCCTTCTTTGTATGTCAACAATGTGAAATCTCAGACAAATATGATTGCAGTTTGCTCTTTCCTGTAAATGAAGCTAACACTAATATTTTAATCTATAACCACACTTTTGGTAACATATGATTAACATAAATTAACAAATACTTTATTATGAAGTACAGAATTTTTCTGCTCTTTGCACTACCTCACATTTAGTACATTATTTTTTTAAAAAGAAATTCTTGTTTCATATATTTCTTGTAACTGAACAAATTTTGTGATTATTGTTTCCCTCATTTGTACCTCAGTGACATTTTTTAATATTTTCTGGAGCTGTAAATAAAGGTATTCTACATTCCTATACTTGTAGATTCCCGTGTTTGTTTAAAGTCCATGAACTACTTTACGTACAGTAATGTGCGTTGTGGAATTATCATCATAGTACGTAAGGTTTTAATGTTGATGTCGGTATTAACCCAACAACCTGTTGATCTTCCCCATAGAGTTGGGGAAGTCCGACACTTCTTCATCGTTCATTTCAATTGTGCCTCCACAGCCACACATTGCTTTTGAGTAACATGTATTGAATCTGTCAACTAGCTGAAATAATATACTTAATTATGGGCTATAATTCGTTTGTTTAATAATTCATTACAATCTTGTAGTAGCGTTAATGTCCTTAGGGTGTCGGTATTGCCCCAAATGACTATATATAAAAATCCAATCGAAGATTTTTACAATGCATACCAATGAAGAAACGACTTTTTTCATGAATTAAGAAATGCATTCAAAGGTCTAGATCTTTTAACGTAGAATTATCTACATTTTAACTATCGACGAACACTGACAGCTATTGTTTCACCAAACGATATTTCGCATGAAGCAAAGTGTTTCTTGATGTGTGAATAATGTCAATGTACCACTATTTCAATGTTCTATTTTTTCTGACTTGTTTTGTTATACCCTTTAGCCATTACTATTTTGCTTATTTCCTAATTTTACTAAAGAAAGAAAAACATTCCTCTGTCGCGGATTCGAACTCCAATCTTGGCTTTATTAGTTTGTTTATAATTCTGCGCGGTTGTTACTTGGGATCATTTGCTGGTTTACGTAGTAAAACTGTCAAAGAAGTTTGTTGTTTGCATATTTCGATTGAAATTTTGCACCATTTACTTCATATATACGTAAATCAATGTTTAGGTACAAATATTAGGATTCCGCAGCTACAGAAAAAGACTGTATAAGTTTTATTTTAATAAAATGTTCCATATATCGATCTAAAACCTCGATAGCCCTGCTCTTCGCAGTGATGTTTCAAGGCTCAGCTTTCAGAGTAAGAATTTCCTCTAAATTCAAAATTAGTTACGTTAGGATACCAAGACATGCTATACTGCTGGCAAACTTTGCAGACATAGTGTTGCCATCAGATCAAGGTGCACGTTTGGGGTGTAAGCCAATTAATTAAGTGGGTGTACATTCCTAGTAAGAAATTAGTTTTGTTATCCAGAATAATCGCCGCTTACATTAACTGACCCGTCTGTCATATAGTATGCATGTTGTGCTATCCAAAATACTGAGGAGTTGTATGATGGTGGTGTCTATTCTGGGAAAAGCAATCTCATACTTTTAAGAAAAATGTACATGAGTCAAATAGTACCTATCTTATGTTCTGATGATTTTTAGAAACCAGCTCTTGGCCAAATAGCAATGAAACCTGCGTTCTCGGATCGTTCAGTAACAACCGCTAGAAAGCATTTTCATTATTAGTGTATAATAATTCCAACTTCTGCATACGAACATGTTTATTATACTTGATAACAGTACATGTAACATAGAGACTAAGGTAATATCAAATGGTACCTGGTCTTACTTCCCTTGTAAGACCTGGTATAATTTGATATTGCGTTAAACCCTATATACTTGAAGTGGTACGCGAGGATCTACATGTGTTACATATCGTTGGAAAGGTCACATCGAGTACACTTCACATGTAAAATATCTCGCTTGAATGGAGCCTGTAGGAGGCGTGGCGACCATTTGAAGATCAGAACAAGGCACGCTCAAACAACAAAAAACGTGGACAAAATAAAAAGCTATTATGTAATTGTTTTGAGACGTGGTGTACATATAGGTTTAGAAGGTAGCTGAATACAAATCTGACATCAAATGTTTACAAATCAAAATGGCAGATCCAACATGGTGGACACAAATTACAAAAAACGAGCTATGAATCTGAAATTGAGTATATAGAGATATTCGACGTCACTATGTTTGAATCGGATACCAAAAAAGTACAATTTAAAGTGGCGGACATAAGATGGCGGACAAAAGTGCAAAACACTGCTATGGAACTGAAAGTGGGTAGGTAGAGGTTTTCGTGGTCGCTGAGTATGAGTCCAATGTTAAAATGCAAAATGTAATATGACGGATCAAATGTGGTGAACAGAAAGTGAAAAAGTACAGAATGGCCTGGGCTCCGTTTCGGTCTCGTCTCGATTTGGAAAAGCACATCTCAGTCTCGAATTAGAGACGATACCAAGATTAGATCGAGATTAGTCTCGGTGTCGGAACTGACACTACTAATGAAAGTGGACATTTGTCATACATATGACTCAAAAGTGTACACGGCATAATGTGGAACCGGAAAGACAGTTGTGGAAGCATAACGATGTTTTAAACTCCAAAGCCAACTTTTCCCTCTGATTGTTCGGATCTTCAGATCCCTAACAGCACAAGATGTGCTAGGCATGTTCCATTTAGGCGTCCCAGCTACTTTTAGGTACCCGACATTGGCACATATGAGATTCATGTGCTAAGTATGTACTTCAACTACCTACAGTTTGTAGCGACAATCTTAACTGCAAGTAAACCACTAACTACGGAAAGGTCTGTTTTCTTTTTCTTAATGGGGAACAATTGGGCGAGTAATATTTTCAAGATAAAAATTATGATTTTCCTCAACAGTAACAATTTATTGTATAATCTTATCAACATGAAACTAAATTTAACAACAACGAAATACAGGTGCGTACACAAATATTAACATACAAACAAAATTTAACCTTCCCATTTTTCACTGATAGTACGGAAGTTTTGCAACATTATCATTCTACTTCCAAATTATCTAAATGCAATTTTACATATTCGGTAATGATTTCTCATATAAAAAAATTTAACTATCAAATTGAATTTAATTTTGAAATTGAAATTGAAATTGAAAAAGGCTTTTTTTGAGCGGGCGAGGTTCAGCATATTGCTGCTCTACCATCTAACCCTTGTCAAGGAAGTACATTGAGTTATACAAAAAAGACACAATCAATTTAGTACAAAAGATAAGGTGATATATAATAAAAAATACAGGTATACATTAAGATGTTAAAAAAAGAAAAGAAAAAGTGGTACTTTTAACAAAACACACACACACGCACAAGTACTACAAGTGAAGAAAGAAAAAAGCATATAAATACAAACATAAAACAAACACAAACCGATCAATAACATAGAGAAATTATAAGTTATGATTGTGATTCACAATACAGGGGGGAGGGTGATGAAATATTTTTACAATGCATGATTATTTAATAAAGAAGATGTACTAAGTCAAGTCTGATTTCATTTACGTGGTTCAAGTAATATAATACAAATCTTGGGTACCTGAACTTAAATTTTGTTGGCTGAGTAAATACATTTTTAACATTTTCTTGAAGGAATTAAATGTTTAGCTTCTTTTACTAGATTTGTTAGAGTTTTCCATGACCTTAGTGCTAATACTGAAAATGCCGCAGTTGTTTGCTTGAGTCTATGGTGTGGAATATCAAACGTATTTCTTTGGCGTGTTAAGTGAGTGTGAATAGTTGACCTAGCAGTGAGTTTCTTGTATAAATACGCGGGACGTGTTGTTTTAAGAATTTTAAAAATGAGAGAGCAATAATGCAAATGTCATCTTCTGGATATTGTCAGCATGCTATTGCTGTTCAGAATAGGCAAAATATGATCGAGTTTTCGTACATTGTAACAGAAGGGGTGCATGAATTTTGTACCTTTTGGATCAGGATGGCATTGTTTTTTGTTAGAAGTGGGCCATACACAACATCACAATAATCAAACAAAGACAGTATCAGCGTTTGTATCAGGAGTAGCTTGGTATCTTTGGACAAACAGTCTCGTATTTTGTACAAGTTTCTTAGTATTCCTAGAGCTTTTGAACTCTGGGTAGAGACGTGATTATTCATAGAAAGCTTATCATCAATTTGTACTCCCAAGACTTTTTACACAAGGTGAATAGCTAATGTTTGAGTCCATTATTTGTAATTCTAATTTGTCAGGGACAATTTTATTGAGTGGATTAGCGGAACCTAGAACAGTAAGTACACTTTAAGGGATTAATAACAAGACCGTTATCAATACACCAGTTACTGATAGCATTAAGATCTTGGTTAAGGAGTCGAACAACTTGTGGTAAGTCCTGAGGCAAGGCTTTTATAAACAATTGAGTGTCGTCTACGTAACAGTACATTTTTGAATGCTGTACAACATATACCAGATCTGCAGTGTATAAGGTAAACAATACTGGCCCTAAAATTGAGCCTTGTGGAACACCTCTATCAAGAACAGCAGCTTCAGAAATTTTATAATGAGAGGAACTAGTAAAGTAACTTGTTGTTTTCTCTTATGTGGAGAGGATTCGAACCATTTTATGGTATTTACTGAAAAGTTATAGTATTTCATTTTTGCTAAGAGAACACCATGCTGGACAAGCTCAAATGCCTTTGGGAGATCTAATAAAACCAGTATGGCCACATATTTGTCATTTAGTGCATGAAGCACATTGTCTTTAATGCCTAACAAAGCAGTAGAAGTGCTGTGAAATTTACGAAACCCAGATTGTTCGCATGGAAGTATGCCAAAGCTATTAATATATGAAATAATTTGCTGAAGCACTAACTTTTCAATTACCTTTGAAAGAACTGGCAATATAATTATTGGCCTAAGGTCACTAGTTCGATATAGAGTAGTTCACAATATTAGTTAAGGGAGATGTGATAACAGGTAAAGCTATTTTAAGCATATGTGGGGTTATTTCATCAATGCCCGCGGCATTGAATTTAATGTTAACAATTGTTCTTCTAAGTTCATGTTCATGAACAGGTCTTAACATGAAAGGAGTTCCACAAGCAGTGTGTTTCAGTGAACTGTACCGATTTATTTGTTTATTAAATGTATCGTCAATTTTCCAGTGTTTAACAATAAATGGTTTATTATAGTGACCAAAGATATACTACTCACAAAAGATTTGCAGTAGTTGGCCAAAAAAGAGAAAAATAATAGGATAAAATTTAGTACTTACAAATTCGAGCAATATATCCCCGTTCACTTTACATATTTATTTATATTTCACTTCCGTCCACTTTACGTATAGGAGCACGTTAAGCCAAAGTTATTCCGAAAATACACTTCACTAAATTTCAATTTGACGAACAGAATTTTATGCTCCTACCCCAGCTTACCTCCCGTTTCATTCTAATGGACACGCAATAGTTACAGGTAGATTACACAAGATAGATGGCGTTTCGATCATTTCAAACAAACGAATATCAGAACCCTGACATTGACCTATTAAGTCAATGTTTCCATCTTCAACTTTGTATAACTAATCAGCTGTTCGGAAATGTCCAAAGTTCTTCGGCTTTTTTTTTTCTCACAAGAACTTGCCGAGAAATGTCTCGAGTTTTAGGTACTTGTTACACCTAATTGATATTTGCAACTATGTACCACAAATATAGCATCTGGCTCAGTTTCGCACTCTAACAGTCATTTGTTTTTATCTCCTCACTTCGGACATATATCTGTCATGTTCTAGGTACGTCCTTTAGGTACACAGGGTGAGTTCGCCAATAGTCGACCGCTGAAAAAATCTTACTTCTAAACACTTATAAAACGTGATGATTTCATAATATTTGACAAAATTGAATTACTTGCTTTCTTTGGGTTCTTTTGTACCATACCGTGTGTGATTTTCTAACTTTTAAAGCTTTGCAGTGATATAAAAGTACGTTTTACGAAAACTCGTCAAAATTCCCACTTATCGACCATCGTCGCTCACTAGTCGACCGACTTCATGCTATTAGTCGACCGCGCGCAATTTCTATCGTTTCTTTTGCGTAAAAGTAATTGATTGCCTTAATGATGACTGGAAATTGTAATATTCTTGAGATTTGAACTTGCCAAAATGATGATATAGATATTATTTAATTTTCTTTAAGGTTTTCTGCTTACTGATTATAAATGAAAGAAGCAGGGTATTAGGGTTTGCTACATAGCTACTTTATTTGGAATAATGGATTTGAATGTTCCACGTGAAACGAGATTTCTCTGCTGTTTATATGCTCACGTTATCTTGTCACTTATATTACGGCTTTACAAATTCTAAACAAAATACGAGTCACTAAAAATTTAGAAAATCCTAAGTGTTCACGCTTCCCCCGTGTGAAATAGATTTCTCTCCCGTGTTAGGTATCTCTACTGTGTTACTTGAGAACATCGAGTTATCTTCTCATATATGATAAGGTTTCTCTCCCGTGTTAGCGTTCTCTTCTCAGTTACTGGAACATATTGAGTTATCGTTTCATGTAATAACAATAAATTTGTTCAAATAATTTATATGGTACAATCCGCACATAGGAACAGCTTATTTGCATGAACTTCACATGCATAGCCAGATAAATCGATACATCGAGTATGGAACCGTTTATCACACTGATCGAAACCCACTGGGTTATTCCCACTTTCCAAAGCAAAATCGTTAATTATCACACGCACATATATCACTCATGTCGTTGATTATCACATCCTGCACATATGGTTGCGTCGACGTAGTCAATTACATCTTCTTCATTGTGATGTTCTTCAGCAACAGCAGTGGTCGTCTTCTGCGATCTTTGGGTTTTCCAGCTTGTTGCTCTTTTTTGCTGTTCTTTAATCTCTTTTCGTTTCTTTTCTCCTCTAGTTTCTTCTGTTCTTGTTTAGCAGTCGGTACTCGGCGATATTCTTCTGAGCTAATTGCAAACGGTATCTTCCCTATTTTCCTCTTAGGCTTTTTGACCGGACTCTTCTGCCAGAACAGATGCTTTTTCAAAAGTTGTCGTTATATATATATATATATATATATATATATATATATATATATATATATATATATATATATATATATTGGTCTGATAGTTTTAGGTGTTGTTGCGATATTCTTCTGACTTGATTCACCTGGACCAGCAACAACACCGCTTTCAACGTTCTTTGTTTCTTGCTGTGCTTCTGGCATAGAAACCAGAGCTTCAGTAGGAGGTTCTTTGGGATAATGAGTATCTTTCATAGGTTCAACTTTATCCAGGGGAATTGATGTGTTACATTTCTTTTCATTTTATGGCACAAATTCTGGAGTAGAAGCTTCCTTTCTCAGAATAATTAAAAGCCTATCTGATTCTGTTGTTGGAGCAGACATAACTAATTCTTGGTTTCGCCCAATATTGCTTTCCTCTTTCTCCTGTGCTGTGATGACGTCGAATTCTTCAGGTTCGTTGGTAGAATAGGTGCTATATTCACTCTGTTTTCAGTTGTTACACGTGGATTGACTTCAACAGCCAATGATAAGAGAAGATTATTTAGTAAATCCTGACTAACCGTAAGAGTTGCTTGAGACAAGTATTCATTGTTATCATCAACTACAGGGATTTCACCAACTACACCTTCGTCATCCACTGGCAAGCTGGCACTTTTATCATCAGTTTGTAGTGCTTCGTCCATCGGCTATTCTGCTGGAAGTTTCAAAACTTCATGGACAGTGTTGAAGTCAACCGTAGCCTTTTGAAGTACATCCTTGTACACAGTAATAACTTTTCTTGAAGTAAGATCTTCTTTACTAACATTTAGCTAAGTGGAAATACTCTCTGCTTTTTGCATACACTCTTGATACATTTTGTGTAGTCAACAAATTCGGGATTGAAAGAATGCAGTCCACAATTGCGAAATCCATTCTTTATTGTGGACGGTGTAGTTTCTGTTTCTAGGACCCCTGCAATAAATGGTGCAAACTGAACTCTTGCAATGGAAGATAAATTATGTTTCGTTAGATAGCTGCAGACAAAGAATTTCCAATTTGTTTTTAACGCCTTAAGGACAGATACATCGCATGGTTGCAAAATATTGCATGATGGTACAGGACACACAATATGATCTCGTTGTTGTCACAAAATTAGCTTAGTTTTGTGACCATCGATGAAAAGTGTTACAGGGTTAGGTACAGCGTGATCTAATAACCATTTATTGTAACCATTGACGACTCACTCAAAGAATGTCTCGCTAATCATTCACTCAGATTCGGATTGTCCTATCAAAATCGACGAGAGAATATTGGACACCATATCTGTGGGTACTCGCGACTTGTATGGATAAACAATCATTGGAGCAATTGTCTCTTCCGAAGCACTAAATGTTCCGAGGAAAGTAAGGGTTTCCATTTCCTTATGTAGAACCTCATAAATATTCCTCCAGCCTTTTGGCCCCAAAATTTTCCCGAATGATGGGCACATTTGAAAAGAATATTCGTACGCGTTAAAAATTTTACGTGGATCTTCTAGAATGAAAAGATTGTTCGTACCGGTGAGATAGGTCTTAAGATCATGGCACGCGTGCTAGCTATTAGACCAGCGAGGAGGGCTTCTTGTTCTCGTGTAGAAAGCTTGGTTTCACGTTGAAATAGAAGATTGTCAGAAAAAGAAACTTGAACTAATGTTATGTACTGAACAAATTCTAGTCAGCTAAACGTGAAACACATTATGAAACAGTGTGGTCGACAGGTAGCAAGAAATACTCCAATAGTCGACCAACATGAGGAACAGGCGGTCGATTTTTAGAATATCACGAAATCGAAAATTTTATACATGCATGTTGAAAAACAGACCTTAACACCGAACAGGGAATAATTTGAAGCAACTTGGCGCATTCTCAAATAATCCAATAATCGACCACCCTTGGTCGACAATTGGTTTGTATGGGAAAGAAAAAATGCCAAATTCCGACCACATTTTAACGCGTATGTTTTCATTTAATACTTTCTAGTTATTGACAAATTATGCTGACACAGCCTTTAGACGAACTTAGTTATGTAACAAAAACATTTCTTTCCTCACGTACTATCTATATCCTCAGAAAAACGAAAAACATCGGGAGCACAAGATTCTCATTACACGCTGTCGTAAACTGCGCATTTGAGTCGTAATTCTACAGATACGTCGAAATTTATCGGTCGAAGACGACCAGCTAGCGAAGAGAGCGTGAAACAATGAATGTTATTGATAGTATATGATGCAAGCTTTATCATGAATCACTTTTCGCTCCAAAAGACCATCTGATATATTTTATATATACAATAATACGCAAAAATGGTCGACTATTGGATGGTGGTCGACTAGTGGCGAACTCCCCCTACTATTTCAGATACCCTAACAGCAAAAGATGTGCTAGACATGCGCCATTTAGGTTTTCTAAATTCATCTCCCACATTTGATCCATTTGTTGCTTCTTTTTCTAAGCGATAGTGTACTAGAAGCAACAAACTCATCAACTTTATTACATGACAACTGTCGGCGGTCATTTGAAACTGAATATGGAAGAAGGTAAATAGATACTCGTCATTTTATTACAAAATTACATGGCGAGCAGATTTTATCTGATCCCAAACCGTTATCGTCGAATATACGTGGTTAAAGGAACACTCTGATTATCCAAATTCAAAAGACCTCAACAATTTATCCCTCTACAAGCGACGTGGCCAAGTCGGAAGAGCACGCGGCTAGTAAACCAAAGGTTGGTGGTTCGCGCCTCCCCTGGCGTGGATTTTTTACTTGTTTAAAGTGTTTTTTAGACTCACCTTAATAAAAACACATTACGCATATAGGCGATTTAACATATTTTTGGGGAGTAATTTTGTGGTTTATTGATGCTAACGGCATGGGGCACATACCTAGAATATACTAGGCACGTTACCCAGGTACATGTCAGGCATGTGACTAAGGGCGGACATAGACTGTGACCATCCCTTGCCATCCATGTGAGTTCTCTCTTGGAGGTACATAAGGCACATACTGGAAACATTCCCATGTACCTGAGGAAACATGATGGGCATATGCCTACTATGTAATTGTGCTGTTAGGGATAGTATCTACAAATAATCGCAATGTATTCCACAGGCACCATTCAAGCGAGATGTTACAGATGTAAAGTATACTCGGTGCGAGCATTTCAACGATATATAACATATGTTGATCCCCGCATATCTCTTCTGGAGCAGGGAAGGGAGTTAGTAGTAAAATAATTATTGTCTGTGATTTCGATCTGTTCGTATCACAAAACTTTCATATGCACTACAAACCTGCCCTTCATTCCGTGCCTCATTTTTGGCATGATTGTATAGCAAAACACGCTCCCTGTTTATTGTAAAACATTACCTGCCCTTACTTGCCCCGTTACGTACTATAGGTATTTTTCTACTACAGTACATGTGTAAAAATCACATATGTTCGTTCTGCACATATTTGTAATTTTTGTTCGCCACATTGGATCCGTCATATTGCATTTTGGACTTTTAACATTGAATTCGTACTCAGTGACCACGAAAACTTCTACTTACCCGTTTTTCAGTTCCATAGTAGTGTTTTGCATTTTGTTCGCCACCTTGGATCGGCCATTTTGAATTGTACACTTTTAGTATCCGATTGATATTTAGTGACGTGAAAAACCGGCCGGCCTTTAGCCGATTGGACCTATTGCTCCTAATCGGGCCCCGCGCCTAAAGGGGCCCCGCGCTAGTGCTGTCTATTCAACTGTCCAGTCTAATCTACTCTCCAGTGCAGTTTTAACAGCATATTATCCCCAGAGCAAACAAGTGTGTTGTGGTCCCTATGACTAAATTTTCCTCCTAATATATGTAATTAATACATGTCACTCTACTCGCGGGGCTCCCAACATTTTGGAATACAGGTACATCCAGGAGGAATGGATTCCACAAGGGAGTGTATGGCCTCTCTCTAGCAAATAAATGAATAGTTTGTATTAAGTTTTCGGGCATAAGCAAATATTTTCTGAATTTAATGTCGCAGTAGTTCCTTTATTTTTTACGTTTACAACTTGTAAAAACAGATATTATGTCCAGGGAGTATTCTGCACATCCCCAACACCCCTAACTCCCCCCGAATTTCCTTCGCACACCCCTGAGCGTAAAAATATTGTTTCCTTTGAGTTCGTGTAAAACTGTATATCATTATTCTGGGTGCACACTCACTTTTATTTTGAACACCCCACTAAGTAAAACTTCCTAGCGTTCTTACTGACCACTGATGGGCAATTAGTGATATCTCGCCAAAAATTGGCTGCTCCGCAGCGACGGTCCGCGGTGGCCCCACTTTTGTTTTGATAATTATACCAACACCACAGTGACCCACCAGCAGCAGAGACGCGACGAAACGCCATGAACCACAAATTTACTCCCCTAAAATATGTGAAATTACCTATATGCGTGATTTGTTTGCATTAAGGTGTCTAAAAAAAACTAAAAAAGTTAAAGAAAAGAGTACCTTGGGTGGGCACGAACCATCAATCTTGGAATTGCTAGGCGCATGCTCTTCCGACTTCGCTCCGGAAGCAGCGTTTTCCATGTCATTTTATAACTAAATGACGCGAGTCTATTTACTTTATTTGATAGTTTTCCCATATTAATTGTCTAATGATCAGCGACAGTTGCCACGTAAATTTATGCAATTATACACTCATCTCTAGGTTTTTCACTTCATGATGTAGAGGCAGGAGTTACTCTTGGCCCCTGGTGCTCACTTTCGGAACAATTCGTCAGGAAAAAATAATATATAATAATAACCGCATGCACATGACTGGCGATTGTTCGTGTTGGTCTCTTCGCGATTCTCCGCGACGAACCGAAGAAGCGCGGACTAAAATGAAGTCCTCGCTGCTACACGGGGGTAACTTCAACACCCCAACTCAAGATATATGTTTCGACTCGACGAAATCCTTCCGCCAGTGGCACATTAGCGAAAATCCTTCGACGCATCGCTTTATCGGCGATCGAGGACTTTTAACATTGGATTTGTACTCAGAGACCACGAAAACTTCTACCTGCCTGCTTTCAGTTCCATAAAAGTGTTTCGCATTTTGTCCGACAACTTAAATTGTACTTTTTTGGTATCCGATTGACACATAGCGACGTCGAATATCTCTATCCAATTTCAGATCCATAGTTCTTTCTTTTTTCTTTTTTTCTTTTTTTCTTTTTTCTTTTTTTTTTTTTTTTTTTTGTAATTTGTGTTCGCCACGTTGGATCTGCCACTTTCATTCGTAAACATTTGATGTCAGATTCGTATTCAGCTACCTTCTAAACCTATATATACCACGTCTCAAAACAATTACATCATAGCTTTCTATTTTGTCCACGTTTTCTGTTGTTTCGGAGCATGCCTTGTTCTGATCTTAAAATGGTCGCCACGCTCCCTACAGGCTCCATTCAAGCGAGATATTTCACGTGTGAGGTGTACTCAGTGTAGCCTTTCCAACGATATATAACAAATGCAGATCTCCACGTACCACTTCAAGTACTTCTCTTGTTGGTATTCATCCCAAATACATAAACCACTAGGATTACACATTACATTCACTTTTCGAGTACAGAGAGTTCGAAGCATGATTGTTGTTTTCGTCTATTAACTAGTACTCGGCTAGTAAGAATTTATCGTAACATCTGTTTCTAAACTAAATCCCTATAACATTTTCCCCACTTGTCTATATTTTCAGTATGAATACTTAATCTATGCTTTATCAGAGTTATAGTCTGGTACATAAGGACACAACCATTGGCGTTCTCTCGTTGGCCGTTTCAAATTTGTTTCAGCATACCCTTCGTTATCTCCTGCTCCAAAATAGTTATCACTAATGTCAGTGATCTTCTCCCCGTTCTCCATTTATCTATGACAATTTTTTTTCTGTTATTCTTCCGAGGTACCCAACGTTTCTAAGTACTTTCCGGACAATCGCCAGGTATACATCCTTTCTACATTCTTGCAACAATTCCGCTTCAATCTCCGATGCAGTTAATTTTGGTCTTTTCTTTACTTTTCTTACAATCACAAGTCTGTCTCGTTCACTTATATTGCTAGGCCGACTTCTCTGATTCATGGATTCTATCCTGTCTTCGTTCTTGTAACATTGCACGAAGTCACCAACTGCACTTCGTAGTATATTCAAGAGACACGCAATATACCCTTTGGAATCCCTTTTTCGTGATGAAAGATGACCAGCTGGCGCTGCTCAAACGTTGTGTTACAACGTTTTCGCGCCATTGGAAGTGTTGCACTGCAAGGCCAATATCCATTCTCACTCTCTGATACTAAGAAGAGAAATGAGTTGTAACTACAATGTTCCTTCTCCCAATCATATTGTTCCGTAAACGGGCGATACAGTAAAACACTGTCAAATTACTTTGGTGGCCGAATATTAAAGTGACATG
Organism: Thermobia domestica; assembly: GCF_964235325.1. Classification (NCBI taxonomy): domain Eukaryota; kingdom Metazoa; phylum Arthropoda; class Insecta; order Zygentoma; family Lepismatidae; genus Thermobia; species Thermobia domestica. The sequence goes on along the minus strand of NC_137465.1, from coordinate 142,048,090 downwards.
ATATGAAGGCAGTTCATAGAAACACAGCAGTTAGTTAGGGATACTTTGCATTTACAACCTTTACGCATTATGACATGGTAAACGAGATACGATAGTTGTTTCATGTCATCGCTTACTAATTCCTATGTGTTTACATCAATGCGTTCTTCGACGCACATGACAATAATATGGGGTGGCCGTATATTAAAGTGAGTCTCTGTATGTCTTTAGCTGTAATCACTCAGAAGTTAGGGAGTGATTTCCCATTTTGATATATTAAAAACAGAAAAGTGTTTTATGATAAATTTAGTAACTTTTCCGATGTTTATCGAACCTAAGTGTGTTTTGTTTAAGAGTTAAGACTTACGTTTATTGGTTGAGAATGAAATTAACTGATATTTGTAGTTTAACGTCCCAATGTTAAGCCCCTGAGGCTAAAGGAGGCAAATAGTTCATAAAAGTGAACAGTTATGGAAGAATTTATGGAATGGGAAAGTGAGAGGAGGTGGGAAAACCCTGAGAAAATCAACGGACATGTTATCCACTACAAATTCATGCGGCCTGAAACTGAACCAGGGATCACTCTCACCAGAGGTAATTGTTGTACCACTCAGCCACCCTGTATATAAGCAAGTGATAAATTCACTTAGTGTTGAAAGTCAGAAAACATACCAATAGTTTTCTTCAAATTAAGTGTTTTTCACTAAATATGGCTTCATAAAATGGTATATTGTCTGGAGTTGGAGTTTGTCACGAGGAAAACGAAGAGTGAATTTGTCCCACTTTTAAAAAATTAAATGTATCTTTCCTAGAAATTATCAGATGTATATGGAACACAGCATGTTTTCCTTATAACTTCCCTACATTTTGCTTTGGGATAACATCAGTCAGGGGCAAAAGGACTTCCGTTCAACAAATATATATATATATATATATATATATATATATATATATATATATATATATATAGTGGAGTCTCGTTAATTCGAACAGAAGCCCATTCCCCTTGAAAACTGTATTGAAAACAATAGTAAAAAACCGTGTATAAATCGAACTTTTGAACCTAAGGTTTGATTAATTCCAAGTAAATACAGTTGAAAATTTTTAATGTTGGACAGATGTAAAGAGCGAAATACAGTTTTAACGTGTTTTCAGTTATCCAGATGCAGCCATAGGGAAGAGTAATACAAAAGATAAATAGAAAATCTATGTAATGATACAGATGAAGGTGAGTTGGGGAAGAAGTAAAGATAGAGAACGTGTGCCAATCTCCTCTTGTTTCAGAATTGGTTGAAAATTTAAATGAATTATTAATAAAGTCAACCAAATGTTATTAATATCGTATTCCACGCAATACATGAAATTCAAGATTTATGGACCGTACAAAAACAATTAAATTTAAGCAAATGAGGTTTACGACTTCTTAAAAGTGAGAACAGAATATTCAAATTGTTACTGGTGTTTAATTGTTTGGGCTATTCAATGTATGTTGTAGTGTTGTAGGTAAATATATTTTCCATTGTACACGTAGTTTGAATTATGTGGAGTCAATGTCGTTTCTTAGTTTGAGGTATTCGATCACGCAAATAATAAGCTGCTTTAAAGGTATAGTCTACACCATATGAATATGTTTTTGATGCACAGTACTTTGGTTTGTTTGTTGTTATATATGTGAAAATGAATGTTGTTGGATAATTTGAATTTTGGATAATTCGAAGTTTTTTTGTGTCCCCTTGGACTTCGAATTAAAAAGAGTCCACTGTATATATAATGAGAATTACAGAGTTTGCTTGCAAGCTTAAGATTGATTGCTGATGAAATTTTTCCGTGGTAAGGTTTTGAAAACCTTCAACTATAAAATAGCTTCCTGCTATAGTGTATACAACCACTACTAAAACCGCCATGTACACATATGTTAATCATATAGTAAGTCCTAAAAATGTCAACTATTGTAACAGTTAAGAAACACAGGAAAATATTAACTACTGCAATAACGTATTTCGTTTGTGTTTTATTCATTTAGAGCGGATAGACAACAATTTATTTATTTAAGTATTTATTTTCAGGTTATCCATCAGAACTTTATTACAGAGGCTGTGTACTTTGGGAAACAGTATATTCTGCAGCTCTATCATACCCAATCGTTTGTTATGTCTTCATTCCAGTTTATTACAGTTTAGGCATTACTTCCGTTTATCAGGTAAAAATGACATATTAATTAATTTTAAGATTATTAAACCCAGTGTAAAAGAGTTTCTACCGTTCACTTAACTGATCTATCTGTCTGTCTGTTACATACCTTTCGTAAATGTATCTCATTTTAATAGTACCTGATATGTGTCTTCCTACTACTTTGGAAAACAATTGTTGTTTGGAGTTGAAACCCGTTAAGGAAAGAGGGTAAAATCAAGTTTATACATAAGTCATGCAAGTTTACAAGTATACATAATGTCACTCATAATAAAGCACTTTTTCAATATAATATTGTTTCTTTAAAATCGATTTTGATCATTATGATGTATCTTTTTTTCCGTGCTGCCAATTATCCCTACTGCTTTGGGTTAAAGTAGAAAAGAATGAGTGGTGCTTTCTCCCATTTTTTTAAAAAAAAATCACTCTAAATTTCGTAAAAATTGTTCGATTTTTTGAACAAGGTGTTTGCCTTGTTTGAAAATTAAGACTTAGCATACATCCTATTATTTGGGCTTGATCTGAATTACGGACAAGCGATAAATTCACCTCATCTTAAAGAAAAAACAGTGTTAATATATCTTCCGTAGTTTTTATATATTAGTTTTGAAAATTTAGTAAAATTTATTCGATTTTTGATGTAATAAGGCATATAGGGTCTGTATAAGAAGTAATGACATCGTTTTTTTTTCTGGTGCGTCTTACATCGCTCCAGGCGGGTTCGATGAAGGGGGAAGTAAGCTTCAAAACGTATCTAGCTTCAGTCGCCTACGAACTTCCGTGAGGTTCGTGTCGTAATTTAAGTTGGCCCTTGTCTCTAGTGTCAATCGAAGCTTAAAAGTGCAACGTTCTATCAAACAACGCTACTCCATTAAATTCTGTGTGAATCTCGGAAAAGCAAATACGGAGACGTTGGTCATGATCCAGCAAGTGTTCGGGAGTGAAAACCTATGCTGTTTTGAGATGGTACAATTGCTTCAAAAATGGTCGAGAGACTATAGAAGACAAACCCCGCGCAGGACGCCCGTCCACGAGCAGAACAGAGGACAATGTGCAATGCATGCGTGATGCGTTAAATTCAGACCGGCGGTTAAATGTTCAAATGATCGCAGACAGCGTAGCAATTGATAAAATGATTACACATCTTCATTACCGAGGATTTGCAGATGAGAAGAATTTGTGTCAAACTTGTCCTGAAAGATGTGACAGATGATCAAGAGAAAAACCTTGTGTTTGTTTGAGAAGATCTTTTGCAGCGCGTTCAAACAGACCCTGAGTTTTTGAACAATGTGATAACCGGCGACGAATCGTGGATGTTTGAGTACGACCCAGAGACAAAACACTAAAGTGCCGAATGGCACACAGCAGCATTCTCTCCCCAAAAAGAGAATGAGCAGATCGAAGACCAAGAGCATGCTCATTGTCTTCTTTGACAGCAAGAGTGTGGTCCACCACGAATTTGTACCTGAGGGAAAGACCGTCACGGATACTTTCTACGTGGAAGTGCTGAAAAAATTGCAGGGTCAACCCAGTGAGGCCAGACATTGCTGCCAATTGGAAGCTGCATCATGGCAATGCACCGAGTCACACCTGCCTCATGGTCAAATACACCCTAGCCCCGAAAGGCATCGCAACGTTTCCCTGCCCATTACAGTCCCGATCTTCTCCCGGTAGCATGGCGTAATAATGACCTTTGGTGCCCCTAAGCAAAATTCCTAGTGGCGTCCTTTCAACCATCGGATTGGCCCTACTCATGATCATCTAAAATAACTTATGCGTACGCGCAGAAATGGCCATAAACCGAAAATTAACAGCGGGAGGGTATTGACCATTTTTCTTTTTATATTGTCGTAGGATGTCTTATAAAAGTAAACTGGACAGAGTGTCTTCTTCATTAAAAATATACTCATGTAAACTTCGGACTTTTTTGCAGTGGTAATGTAGATAAACAGTAATGTATCAACCAGTATTACCGAAAGGATTTCAAATTAATATACAGTAGAGCGTCGATTATCCGAACGTCGGTCAACCGAACGACCGCTTAACCGAACTGTGTACTCGCTCGCACCTGTTACTCTCCCACCCTACCGTCCATCATCCCCCTCACTCCCAAACTAAGTTTCCCACAGTAGTCGCCGCACTGAGCCACCGCTGGCGGAACATTGCTTCTAATGGGGCCTTCATAAGGCGCTGCTGACCGGCCAAGCCGCCAGTCGCTGTGTTTCAACAATCAGCACACTTCTGTCGGTTTGGCACTGGCTGTAGAAGTATAGTACAGTACAGTTCGATTATCCGAACAAACCAGTTTTCCGAACACCCATGTCCCCCAATTACTTCGGATAATCGACGCTCTACTGTATATATATATATATATATATATATATATATATATATATATATATATATATTTGGTCTAGGAATTAATTCGTGCGGGTGGACAAGAGATGGCGCAACGAACGGAGCGTCCCACAGTTCCGTGTATCCACACATGTGTTGCAAACCCCTGTCATCGCGTATCGTTCGTAGTATAGGGCAGTGGATTAAAGCGTCAACAACACCAGTTTGTAGTTAAGTGAACATGGCGCAATTTGTGCCTGATAAAGTGTTTTTGCGGGGTGTCCTGCTGCATTACTTTAACATGCAGAAAAGTGCGACTGAAAGTCATCGTATTTTGGTGGAAGTGTATGGTGACCATGCTCTAGCTGAGCGAACGTGTCAGAAGTGGTTTGCACGGTTTAGAAGTGGTGATTTCGGCTTGGCAGACCAAGAGCGAGCTGGACAGCCAAAAAAATTTCAAGGCGAAGAATTGACAGCATTGCTCGAGCAGGATTCGTGTCAAACGCAGGAACAACTTGCAGCAGCATTAGGCGTTGATCAAACAACAGTCTCCAAACGCTTGAAAGCCATGGGAATGATTCAAAAGATGTCACATTGGGTTCCACATGAATTGAAAGACAGAGACGTTGAAAGACGAAAAACCATTTGCGAATTGCTGCTTCAACGACAGAGCAGAAAGGGGTTTCTGCATCGAATTATTACGGGTGATGAGAAGTGGATCCATTACGAGAACCCTAAACGAAAAAAGGCCTGGGTGAAACCAGGTGAACCAGGTCCATCACAACCAAAACGAGATATTCACTGTGCAAAGGTTATGCTGTGCATATGGTGGGATATGAAAGGTGTGGTGTACTATGAGCTGCTGCAACCGGGTGAAACTATGAATGGAGAACGTTATCGACGACAATTAATGCGTTTGAAGCAAGCTCTGGCCAGAACACGACCAGAATGGGAGAACAGACATGATAAACTTATTGTTCAACATGATAACGCTCGCCCACATGTCGCAAAACCGGTCAAAACCTATTTAGAAAATGTCGGATGGGAAGTGTTACCCCACCCGCCGTATTCACCAGACGTTGCTCCTTCGGACTACTACTTGTTCGATTGCATGAACAACGATTTGATTGGACAGCGGTTTACTTCTTCAGAAGATATCGAAACATGGGTCTCTGACTGGATCGCTTCCAAGGATGAGGACTTCTTTCGCCACGGAATCCGTACATTGCCTGACAGATGGGCGAAAGTGGTGGCTAGCGATGGACAATATTTTTCTTAAGGTATTTATGTATTTTGTGTTTGTACTACAGGTTCAATGTGTGCGTACCAACCGCACGAATTAATTCCTAGACCAAATATATATAGTATGTTACAATTTTACATAATTATAAAATAAATAATAAGCCTTGTGAACCGCCTATAATCATTTTTTTCTATTTTCATTTTTTTTTAAATCGACAAATTGTATACAAAAGAAGAGTTTCTTTCTCACTTTTGCTTCTACAAACTCTTTTATCACATCAGAGATGTCCAATTTATGAGCTGTTTTTCGCTCAATACTCAGTATGGCCACGCCCCAAAAGGCGTTCTTGGGTCATATTGTGTCTGAGATATTCCTTGATTAATTTTAACTTAGAGAATGATAGCTCAGCAGTTGCAACTGTAATTGGAACAGTTACATATAAACAAAGCGCTGTCATCAGATTTGGAAATGCTAAGCTGAGATCAGGTCTGGTAATAAAATGAAGAAACTCTTCGTGGGTTGAAAAATTTGAAAGTCTGTCTAGAAAAGTGTCTCTGAATTTCTCGTTTAAAGTCACTGGATAAATCGTCTGCATACAGAAGCGCAAAGTCATAAGACTGCTTGGTGACCTCTTCTTCAGGAATGGTTCGTATCATTGACGGGCATAAGAACGAAAATCTGTCACAAAGTTCCCTCATTCTTCGAAACATACTTTATGTTTACTATTACTGAGTCAAGAATAGGCAATAGCACTTTGATCTCGAATTCTTTGCCAGAGTCAGTAAATCGCGTATCTTGTGCCAATTCATCAAAGAATATTCTCGGCACTGGCTTTCTTCTTTAAAACTTATCTGAAACATCAAATTTGTACGCACAAGCACTGACTTCCTCGAACACTTGAGACACATTCTTTCTAAGATCTTGCACCAGTATACAGCATTTTTTCAGTTTTCTTTGACACTGACAAACACATACTTTTTTTTTTTTTTTTTTTTTTTTGACGCAACATTATGCTTCTTAAAACGTTTTCCTACAACACAAGCATTATCACGAAATCAAACCTTACCATTTTTCGTTTATAACAAGTTGCTTCTTTCCGGTTTTTTTTTTTTTTTTTTTTCTGTTTCAGTAAGGCACATGACATTAAGACATTTCATAACGTCCGCACACCTCTTCCTTGGTGCGAACATGGGAATACAGTCTTGTAAAGCCTTCCAGCGTTTCACGCTGCTACCAAATAAGTTACACATGTATCTTGAGAGTGACAAAGAAAATTAACAGCTTCTGTGTTAAACTTTCGCAGCATCCGATAACACGATGTTCAGATCATGTGCTGTGCAGTGAACATATATGGCATTCTTGGCATGTTTTTGAATCCGCGTTTGCAAACCACACTGTAAAAAATGAGATGTTGAAAACAACACAAAATGACTACCACTTTAGCGTGTTACTTGTGTGTTAATTCAGCACCAAGAACATCGCCTTCCGAGCATATCAGAAATAACTCGGTACTACCTGAGAGAATTTGCATTAGTATTTATCGTTTAATATGAGCAAAGCTTTGCGAAATATCGGTCACAATAATATTCTTGTAAATCTGCAAATTGTCTGACAACAGTTACATAGGCAACAGTTCTACCATCTTCTGTTCATACTTGCTAAGACACAAGAATAACAGATAAAGAAGATAGATGGAAGCATTGCTATTTGTGCAATTGTTGTCAGATGATTCACAAGTTTACAATAATATTATTGTGACCGATTACAGAAAACATAGAACATTATTCGTTACTTAGCACAAGTGTTAAAATATATTTCGCAAAGCTTTGCTTATACCAAACAATAAAAAACAATGCAAAAACTCTCAGCCAGTAACGAGGTATTTCTGATATGCTGTGAAGACGATGTGCTTGGTGTTGAATTGACACACAAGTAACACGCTAAAGTGGTAGTCATTTTGTGTTATTTCAACACCTTATTTTTTCCTGTGCGGAATAAGACTTCTCCTTACTGCTTCTCCGTCGTAGCCTTGCCCTATGCACTTTTTAATGTCAATATCGTTTTCTAATGAGACTTTTATTATTTAATGTTCATAATTTTCTGCACTGTACGTCCATATCATAAAATCCAAGGAAGCTTTGTACAATTGAGGAGTTTGATGCAATAAGGGCGCAAGTCTGAAACATGCAGTTGGAGAAAAACGATGTTGAAAATTTAAGTAATGTTTTCTTTTTCTTCCATAAAACAATGTAATATGCAGCATTTTATTCCGATATTGATTTGAAATGTTACCAGGAGGCTAAACAAGCATGGCAAAAGCCTAGATGCGTTTGATGCAAAAGGGTGTAAACTCGCTTACGCCCTTATTACATCAAACTCGTCAATTTCGAACTGTGGGAAATGAAGAAAAGGTATATTTTTGGCGCCTCTCTCCACCTAGTCCTGGCTTATATTTTACATTTTATTACAGTGGAATTAGAAAATACATTTGAAAATTTATTTTGGAGTGCTCGTTTGGACGTCCCCTGACGTTGGCACCCTGGGCAGTTGCCCGGTTTGTTGCTTGTGTTTGGTTCTGTGTAGCCACGGTATCTGACAGTGAATCATAATCATGGCAACACTTTTTAACTCGTTTTAATCCAGATCTTATAGATCATAGAATTTGTCATTATTGTTGAAAGCCTGTTGCGCTGGGGAATTTTATTTAAAGTTAGTAGGCTCAATATATGTATTATAGAACTGATATCGTATTAATACAGGAGGATTAATTTCTTAATCACACAGTGCTATAACCTCTTCGAGTTTACAGTAATGAAAATAATTTGATACGCAAAAGTAATAAACCGCGAGCGAAGTGAGCAGGAATTTTTAATCTTGACATGTTCGGAAATGAAGATCGCGAAAAGCTTGGGGTTTCATTTATATAATTTGCTTCTTTTTTATTAAAAACCTTGGGCGCCCCCTAATATACCGAAACGCCCTGCACCTATTGCTACGCCATTGTCCGGAATACTTTTCCTGTTTCTCCTAGTGAAGACAGCCCTCGAAGGACACCACTATCGGACCGTAGCAGAGGTCGAAACTATTTCGACGCGCTGCTTGAAGGACATTCAGGAAAAGAACGTCCAGGACGCGTTCCAAGCGTGGAAAACTCATCCGCCAAGTCTTCCTATTTTGAAGTGTTGGCGCACAAGGGCACTGTTTTGAAGCATTTTAATTATTTCTATCGATATCTTCAATACATTTGTTTCCATGAATTTGGTTTCATTACTTTTTATACAAACTCTATAATTTCTTTGACGCTTCTAAAGTTTCCCCATTACTTGGAGTTGAAATCGGTCAAGATTGATGGGGATAATTTATTCATTCTCAGTGTTAGTATTATTTCACGATAAATTTTATAAAATTATCTAGATTTCATTAAGTAATATGGGTTTTGAAACTTATTGTTTGAAATTGAAATTAATCAGAGACAAGGAACGAGTTCATCTCATCTTGAGAGGAAAAATACTTAACTATATCATTACTAGAAAATATCAGATTTGACCACAGAATATTGGACTTTCAAGTTCCACATGAAAAACTTCTTTCAACAAAAATTCTTTGTTTTTCCAAATTACATACCCCACTCAGGAGCGTCATTTCAGACATCGCTTGGGGGGGGGGGGCAAGAGTACCACCGACATAAGACTTTCACGTTTTGTGCTAGTATATTAGTAGAGAATCGATTAAAGTATACGTATTCCTCAAACTCTTGGGGGGGAATGGCCCCTTCTGCCCTCCCTAAATGACGCCCCTGACCTCACTGCCTAAAACTTTCGGGTGACACCTGGGCTTAATAATGCAGATCCCCTTAGTAGAGAAAACAGAGCACAGATCAACGCCAAGGCCAAAGCACATAAGCTAGAAATTTGAAATTTAGACAGTGCATAGGATTTGTGACGTAAGGTACCACTAAGGAAGGATTTCTGAACACTCGACGACCCTCAGCTAGCCAAACGCAAGTGTAAAATATAGTCTGCCTTACATTTACTTGTAAAAGGATTTCCTTTACAAGAAATAACTGAATTTCACATAAATATGAAATTAAAAGTTGTCAAAAATGAAAGGAAGAATCTTATTGGTTCTTAGAAATGATCTCCTCTCATTATCTGATATATATAAGCTGTAGCGTTTACATTTTATTTCATAATGCGTCTGTTGAAGGTCATGATACATAGTCGAAACTATAGCACTATTTTAGTTTAATTAACGCAAAGAAGTTCCAAAGCTAGAATGAACGGCATTCACATAAATAGTTCAAGCTGTTCAATAGTTAAATAGTAGTTATATACATTCAGAATGCACTATGAATTCAGATGATGTTTAATTATGTAGGAAACAAAGTACAATTATAATGTAATAAATTGTGAGATCTACATTTAAAATATATTTATTTATAATTGGAGTATATTATGTAATGATTTGCATATCTTTAAATGCTGATAAATGCTCTTTGTCTTTACAATCACTTTGTCAACTTACAGTTTTTATATGAATCATGTAAAAATAAAACAGTGTTTGAAACATAGAACTTGGGCAGACTAGTGCTACCCTTCCCATGACATTAGTGGAATTTCTCGTCTTGTCTCGAATTTAAAAATATATTTATGGTCTCGAGTCTACTCTCGTTTTCGAGACGAGACGAGAACTTCCTCATTTCGAGGACAACACTAGACTTAAGATTGAATACTATTGTTTGAGATTGAAATTAGCCAGAACAATGGACATATTCACCTTATTTCGTAAAAGAAACAAGAAAGTGCTTACAGATAAGTTTCTTAAAATTGTCCGATTTTCATTGTCCGATTTTTTTATTATTTTTTTGGCTTTTCAATGGAGTCTGTCGCTTGGGATTGAACAGTGCCGCAACAATGGGCGGTGCAAGCGGTGCAACGTACCGGGGCCCCCAAGCTTAGAGGGCCCCGTCGAGTCCGTTAGTTACTCTTTAGGCTACTGAATACTTATATTTTATTATTCATTTCTTGTGTGCGACGGAAAATAATTGTCAATTTTACAATTGCCAGCAATGTTAGTATTTTTTTTTTTTCGTTTTTGGGGCTCCTAAGCCTAGACTCCTCGCTGGACCCATTTATTGTTCAGTACTGAATACTTATATTGTTATTAACTTCTTACGTGCGGGAAAAAGTTGTCAGTGTTAAAATTGGCAGCGATTTTAGTAATATATTTTTTTGTTTAGTCACCTTCAAGCGTATAGGGCCATTTGTTATGTGTACAAAATAATCATTGTGGTGAAATTCTAGATTACTGGTAACTTCCGTAACATTTTGTTTTCGGTTTTGGGGTACCCAAGCCCAGCGGGACCCGCTAAATCTTTTTATTACTCGGTACTGAATACTTGTACTCTGTTATTTATTTCTTATGTGGAAGAAGTAATCATTGTGAAATTTTAGATTATTAGTAATTTTGGTAAAAATGTTTTCTGTTTTTGGGCTCACTGAACCCACTTAGTCAGTATTGAATAGGTACTTGTATTCTGTTATTCGTTTCTTATGTGTGAGAAATAATCATTGCGAAATTCTAGATTACTAGCAATTTTGGTAACATTCTTTCCTGTTTGAGGGGCTCCCAAGCCCAGTGGCCCCTGCTAACCCGTTTATTATTGAATACTTATATTCTGTTATTTATTTCCTATGTGGAGAACTATGAACATCTCGTTCGTGAAATTTTACTCAGCAACCAAATCGACACTCAACGGTGCAAAGGGCAGAGATATAATGGGACATCAGTAATGAGTGGAGTTTATATGGTAGTGGTTTATAAGCAAGAATTAGTAATACTACTCAAAACGATCCGTATGTTCATTGCTGTGCGCATAATCTGAGTCTTGTTGCAACCGATGCTGCAAAAGTCTCGACATAGCGTTTCCAATTTTTTGATGTTCTTCAAGATATTTTCTTTTTTTAGTTCTAGTGCTCCTCAGATCCGTAGCCAGGGCAAATATGGAAGAGGGCCCGATCCAACCATATTATAGTTCATCACCAATATTATAGTTCATTTGCAAGCCTATCGTGAAAATTTTAGGGGACCAGTAAAAATTAAGGGGCCCGCCCTCCTAGACTCCCCTGGATAAGGGCCTGGTGCTCCTAGATGGTCACTTTTAGCTCTTGGTGATGAAATGGCTTCAAAATTAAAGAAGAAAACTCTGAAAAAGCAATGTATAACTAGGTGGAAAACAAAACGTATTAGCTGCATGAAAGAGAGAATTGCTGATGTTCAAAAGTACGTACCTTACCGCGATTTGTCTGACAAGTTAAAAACCAGATGACTTGAGGGCAGCTGACGCATTAAAGAAGAAGCTCCTCCGTGGCTAAGCGGTTAGCGTAAGCGCCTTTGGCGTGGGAGACCCGGGTTCGATTCCCGGCGGGAGCTCATGTGGTTCGGATTCCACGTTAATCAGTAGGTCCACGTCTCATATAGCCTCGCTGCTGAAAGGGACGCTAAACTAAAATCAGCTCAGCTCAGCATTAAAGAAGATAGACATTTGAATTTATGTTGATGCTAGTCATTTGGGAAAAGATACATTTGGGAATGTCCATGTATGTAACTTCCAAAAGTTCGCAGTCTTCTAATATTGCTCTGCAAATAGCAGAGATAAATTCTCAAGAAATAATTTCAGCAATTGAAAGATCTGCGGAGAAAGTATGACGAGCTTGTAAAATCCACAAAAGACCTGTGCTCGAAATTGAGTATTTCAGAAACATTTCAAAAGAAACGCAAAATGTTTGTAAAGAAATATTTTGATGAACTGGCTACGGATAATAGACTAGACGTATCGGGAGATATATATTTTGTGGCAGTGTATTTTATCCTATTCTGGATTGTATTGTGTTACAGCGTAGCACTTGTTTCTACGAAATGACAGAAGTGCTCAATAGTTTTTCTTTCCTCACTCCAGCAACATTGTTGTCTGCATCTGAGGAAGACCTTCAGAAATATGGATATGACTTTGCTACAAAGTACAGTAGTAATGTAAACTCATATTTTCCACGCCAAATACTGGTGTTCACAGATTATAATAGGACTGAAATAGGTAACCTTCGAAAATAGCTTTATTCTTAGCGGAAAATAGGTATTCTACAACTTTCTCTGTTGTGCTTACTGCATGTGTAATTTTTCTAGCAAATGCAATAAGTGTGTTTTCTGCTGAAGCCTCGTTCTCGAAATTAAAGCTCATAAAGAACTACTTGAGAAATAATACCTCACTACAAAGGTTAACAAATGCTACTATATTAAACGAAGAACGAAAGGAAACTTCAAGACTAAAACATACAGAAGATTGTTTCAGATTAGGAGAAAAATGTTTAAATTTTTGTTGTATTTTAATTTGCCGTGCGTATTTGAATATTTGAATCCATTACAATAAGTTTATTTTAAAACTGTTTAAGCAGTTGTGCAACATCCCTGACATTCCCTTTTTATTTCTTAATCATGATGTTCTTCTGTAAATAGCATGTGTAAAGATCATTTCTTATTATTATTATTTTTTTTTCTTAAAAATGTATATGATTAATACCTTTTTCATTTTGACTAATATTGAAAAGACATTTTACTTACTTTGCACAATGGATATGGTACTGTGATTTCTGTAAAATTATCGTAAATTGTGAAATGCTGTAGTATGTAAATATACCCCTTTCTATTTTATGTTATTCCATTATTTAAGATTACTTTGGAGCAGGTTTTTCCAACCTGCGTGTCGCGAGAGGGTTTCATGGGGGTCGGGAAGATAAGCGGAAGAGAGAAATGTAATAAAAATATAAGGGTAAACGTCCCCTGAACGGGACGTGTTATCATCTGCATGATCTTCAAATACACTCTCAATAATTAGTCAGGTTTCTAGCCTCAGCAAGGCATTATCGCACTTCACATCTCTCAACAACTGGTGTTTCATGGTTGAATGAATTTTCTCTTTTTCCTGAAATCAGCATTGCAACCTTCTGTCTTAAGATAAAAAAGTTTAACAGAATAAGGAGATATCACTAATAAATTTGATTTCGAGAGTACACTAAGTAATACGAAGTACATCGCACATAATCTTATTATTAACTTCCTAGTAATGATAAGAGACAAGACTTGAAACTTAAGGCTTTTATAAGATTCAGGAGTAGTAGTTAACTCTTGCGAGTGACATCTTTCTAGACTATCTTCTCGAATGTGAATCAGTTTTATCAAAAACGACTCAGCTGATTCTGCTTATATTTCATAAATAAATATTTAAATCCAATAACCCAAGAATAATGTGTAAAACAAATTCTTATATAAAAATATGCATTACCTTTCCTGCATACTTTTATATAAGAATTTGTTTTACACATTATTCTTGGGTTATTGGATTTAAATATTTATTTATGAAATATAAGCAGAATCAGCTGAGTCGTTTTTGATAAAACTGATTCACATTCGAGAAGATAGTCTAGAAAGATGTCACTCGCAAGAGTTAACTACTACTCCTGAATCTTATAAAAGCCTTAAGTTTCAAGTCTTGTCTCTTATCATTACTAGGAAGTTAATAATAAGATTATGTGCGATGTACTTCGTATTACTTAGTGTACTCTCGAAATCAAATTTATTAGTGATATCTCCTTATTCTGTTAAACTTTTTTATCTTAAGACAGAAGGTTGCAATGCTGATTTCAGGAAAAAGAGAAAATTCATTCAACCATGAAACACCAGTTGTTGAGAGATGTGAAGTGCGATAATGCCTTGCTGAGGCTAGAAACCTGACTAATTATTGAGAGTGTATTTGAAGATCATGCAGATGATAACACGTCCCGTTCAGGGGACGTTTACCCAAATATAATAGCGGAAAATATAAAATATTATTTTGAATTTTATTCTGATAGGCATATTTTTATTTTTATATACACCGTTAAGGACAACAAGAAATAGGTCTACTAAACATTTTCAACAGGTGCAGAATTGTTTAACAATCAATTTAAATGAAAGAGGATCGGATTTGTTATTTGTAATATGTATGAACTGACCAGATTTGGTTTTAATCCATTCGCTTTTAGAGAAGTTACTGTATCCACTATATACAAGAAATGGATTCTACTATTATAGAAATACATAGATGTCGTAAGATCTTCGCAATAAGTACATTAAAAATCTCACGCAAGCATATTACAAACTAGAAAAGGGGAACGCTGGCAAGGGGAGGTGATGAAATGGGGGTCGTGATAGGAATTAGGTTGAGAACCACTGCTTTGGAGAAAAGTATTTCTGAGTATGTATGTATGTGTGTGTAATATTGTTTGCACCTTTTACTATTATATTGAAAAATACATTTGCTTGTGGGGGGCCCCCAAATATCCTCTTGCACCAGGCCCCCGAAGAGTTTTGTTACGGCACTGGGATTGAAGTCAGCAAAGAAAAAGTTCGAACTCAATCCGTATAATTATATAAATTTTCAGATTTATATAAAACATGGCGTAGTAAGTTTCCTCCAGGAGTTAGCAATTACTTTTATTTCTGATGCATTTTTCAAGGCTATTTAAAAAAAAAGCTTAACAAATAAAATATTTTACTCTGTTCTGCAGTACGCTGTAATATAATAATAATAATAATAATAATAATAATAATAATAATAATAATAATAATAATAATAATAATAATAATAATAATAATAATAATAATAATAATAATAAAAGAAAACTTGTACCTTCAGGCTCCACGGTACATTTGTGTCTGTCTATCTGTTTCACAATAACTTTCGTAAAGCTTATTCGATGAAATTTGGCCTGCACCACCATCCTTCAGACTTCAGAAATAAGGGTAGAAAGTTGTTAAAATTAAAGTTGGTCTATGGCTGTAAATTGCTTGTGCTTGAAATCCGTCGAAGATAGATAGTGAAATCCTCAACTTTATTTTTTTCGCTTCCATCTATTATATATTGTATGTATATCATAGTGGTATATTGTAAAACTAACACCAAGCTTTACTAAGTCATAGGGTCTGGATCAACAGAAGCACTACGACAATCCTAGTTTTAAAAGGTGAATGATCGAAGGAACATTTGAAATGTTTGGGAAATAGGCAAGGTGGTATTTCTTAGAGTACCTTTTGAACTATTAATTTCAAATTAAAATAATATGAAATGTCATGTGATTAATTAGCATATAATAAAATAATATAGATTTTGGTTGCTTTAAAAAGGAAGTGATTAGTAGTGAAGCAAAAGGAAGGTTGGTGGATAACATAAATGTTCAATCACGGAAATATTTTATATTTACTACATGACGGGAGGGGAATGGCTGTTGAAGTGATTAGTTTCCGTGTTATTCTATAAGCCATAAGTTAATTAATTAATACTTTATAAATATTTCAGTATTTGGATTATATATATATCTTATAGTGCTAATATATATTTTATCTATTTCAGTATTTGGATTTGAGGTTCAAATCAAAGTCAGTCAGAATTTTAGCATCTCTGACTTTTACTGTACGAAGTGTTCTTCTTCTGGGTGTTACTGTGTTTACTCCATGCGTTGCACTTCGAACAATCACTGGTATTCCTTATTGGATGTCAATTCTTGCCATTGGCACAATTAGCATTGCCTTCACGTTAATGGTAAGTTTTACATTACTGGTAATCACGTTAAAAGAAAGAAAAAGGGCAAACAAGAATTTTAGGAATGATCCAGAAAATGTATCAAAAGATTGTAATCTTGGCTAATAATTAGATGTTGGGTCAGGAGCCACAAAATTTTTGAACGGCCTTTAGATAAATCGAGTTTCCGTATATTTTACGGAATAAGCACATCAAACTGAGTTAAATGGTAGTTTTGGTTTGGCTGCACTATATGTAGTTCCCCAGATATAAGGCGTACAAGAAAATATTTGAATGAATGAAATATATTGAATTTTTTGGATCAGGGGCCACAAAAATTTTGATTGGACACTAAATCAAGATTTCATATTTTTTTACGGAATAAGCTCTTCATATTGAGTTAAATGGTAGTTTTGGTTTGGCTACAGTATATGTAGTTCTCCAGATCTAAGGCCTGCAAGAAAATTTATAATTGAATGAAAAACATTGGATATTTGGTTCAGGGCCCACAAAATTTTTGAACGGTCCTTAAATCGAGATTTGATATTTTTTACGGAATAAGCACATCATACTGAGTTAAGAGGTAGTTTTGATTTGGCTGCACTATATGTAGTTCTCGAGATATAAGGCCTACAAGAAAATCTCTGTCTGAAATATATTGGATCTTTTGATCCAAAAATAAAGGAAAACGAACGTGAACTTCCACGTATCTTTAGAAAGCTCCCTATTTGTATTTGAAGACTTGTTTTAGGGCTTGAGAGAGAGATTTTAAAGAAACTACATATATATTTTCGTTTGCTGTAATCCTTGCTAATGATAAGGCTAGAGAGCTTTTCAAAGAAATGTGTTTAAATTTAGGACAGAACTTCATAGTCATCAATATGGCCTCGGATTTAAAAAGAAGTGCATATGCAGATATGAAAATGCATATTTTGAGGACTAATGAATATTTAAATTATATTGTCATATTTCTCATATTAATAATTGTCATATTAATAAACCTAACAGATCACAACGTACATACTACTTTTTTTTATATTGAAAGTTCAATCTTTGTATCCGAAAGATATTATTACGAGCACATCGTACAGCTTTTTCTCCTTTTTCTGTAAAATATAACACGTTTACAATGATTTTGTTTTCATTTTCCACTAGATTCTAATGCTAGCTTCTCTGAACATGCTTTGTGTCTGCAATACAGACTAACAGGAAGAATTACTAACTTTCCTTGCGCATGTTGGTAGTAAAAAGTACAGTTTTGTCAATTGATGGCAGGCTGATTTAAAACCACTTATTCAAATTCTAAAATCATAATTAATTCTTTCATAAGAATCATAACTTTTGTTATTATTTCAGCCAATGTAAGTCCAAGAAACTTTTTTCATATAAAGGTTACTAAATTTCATTCAAGATTACGACAATCAGACAAACAAACAAGCAGAGATCTCGCAAATTACATTATAAGACAACGACGCCCCATACAGTTTCAGGTTCGTATTTAAGCATTTTTTTTTTCGGAACACTGCTACGCATAATTGATAATTTATATTCACATGAGAAGAATAATGTTTATACACAATATTTAAGAAATAATGAACTGAATAGACTAAATAACAACGACCAACCCTTTCGCCGTACCCCCTCACAAAATAAGAAACTAAGTAGAATAAATAAGGACAAGCAAGGACTTTGTCGTTGTCCCTGTCAAAAGTAAAGAATTGCATAAAATAAACATAAACAACGCCATCGACATTGCCCATCTCAATTCCCGGACCAGCTGGCATTCACATTCTTGATTAAAATTGGGCTTAAATGTGATTGGGTCTATCGCCAATCAGCTTGCGACCCGGAAAAAGCTATGGGTTCGACGTTAATCTTGCTCCTTTCGAAAATTTTATTTACATCCCTCTAAGCCCCACTTCACGCAGATGGGGGCTGAACTTGGACTTAGATCGGAAGTGTCACTATTCGCCTCACCAACCTCAAAAACTATGGATTCGACACTAATATTGGTCGTTTTTGACTATTTTTACATGTCATTCCCTTCCCTTCTAGATGTGTCTTACCCCCATAGTTTTGTACATCTTTTTAAAAATGAGATTACTTACCATGTTTTATATTCCTAATACCAACAATTTGTGTGATATTCTATTTTTTTAAAACCTAAATTAAAAACCCTGTATTCCCTTTGAACCCACCTCCACCTCCTTAGGATACGAACTAAAATTTATAGACAGTCTATGGTTTCTTCCAAACTATGATCTCTTTCATAAAATCACTTTGAAGTATGCGAAGTTAACAGTATGGATTTGTATACTGACCCAATGAACAAACAAACACATACACATTCATTTTTATATAAACTATACTATTCCTAAAAGATACAAATGCATATTTCCAATTTTTGTGCCTAAAAGAGAAATGTATATTTCCCCCCCCCCCCAAAAAAAAAAATGTTGGCGTCCTTGAGATATGCGAGAACATGTATAATTCGTTAAATCTTTGTGGGTGAGTGGTTAAAGTCGTGGGTTTATAACAGAGAGATTCTATATTTGAAACCTGTCACTCAAAACTGATTTCTTCTAATTTATCTTTCTTAAAATGTTAAGATCTTTCTCCATCTACGCAATTATCTAATGCTCCGAAAAGCTGCTGGTGTGATGCCCTCAGATTGGATAGAGGAACTTTGATTTTTATGCTTCGCAAAATCACAACTTTCCTTAGAATGTGGATACTGTTTGATCATTTATTTCTCCAATTCTAACGGTGCATATGTGAATGTATTCCTTTCTATTCCCATATTTGAATCTATCTTCACTAATCACTCTTTCAATGTTGTCCGCTACGAATTCACATGGTGTGAGAGCAATCTCCAAACTCTTAAAACCAAATGTAAGCGCTTTACCAATGAGCCATTATGACTCCCTGTAGGTTTGTGTCAGTAGATTGTGGATATTTAAACATTTCAAACAGGAAAAATAGACACAAAAATCAGTCAAAGAGGAACTAAAAATTGGCATATAAAGCAGCGAGTACTCAAAAACCATATGAACATTTGTATGTAATGTATGTCATTACTGAGAAAGGTAATTAATTATTGAAGAACACTTACTTTTATCAGTAAATTTTAAATAACGAGTTTAATACTAAATCAGATGCATAGTTAGTCCTCACACGCTATTTAGTAAGAAGACCCTGATTGTTTGCTGAGGGTTCGCATTTTTAATAGGTGGTATGGCCATGCGAAGGTTATATTCTAAGTTTATTACAGACTTTGGACACTGTAGAAAACCTAGTGGCGTCATTAACGATTTTCATAGGTTTCAGAAGAAACATCATCATTGCTTGATGTAATTTGCAGTCTTTGAAGAAGGAAATGATTGCAAATAGAGGTGTTTTTGAAGCTATATCAATATTTTGTAACAAAAATTTAATTTAGACTCTAAATAGACATTTAAGAACAAACAAATGAAAGAGACGTTTTTAGTCGCTACAAAACTGGTAAACATTCTTAGTTTTTGAAAGATTTTTCTCTCTTTTTCAACAGCGAGGCTATATGAGACAGGACCTAGTAGCTTAACATGAGATATTAATCATATGCACTTTCCCTGGATCGAACCAGGGTTCCCTACGATGGAGGCGAGTACACTAACCATTTCACCACGGAGGAACTAAACATTGTTCGTTAATGACCCAAAAGGATTTTATTACCAAAGATCCTAAGTTTACCACCTTTAGAACAAACGAGACTTTTTCGATAAAATCCGAAGTCTAGATATCACACAAATTCAGTTAACGTTGTCTTTATTAGTTGCAGGAAGAAGAGTTTGATCCTTTCTTTCATCCTTTTCAATTATGTTCATGGTTTTGAGTTTTACTTGTGTCTTTGTTTAGACACAGACGTTTAGTTACTGTAGACAGTTCTTGAGATACTCCATGTAATACCGTACTATCTTCTTGAGAATAAACCTGCTTTGTCCGGAAACAGTTTCTCAAACATGATAAAACCACTTTACATATGATAATCGTGTAAATCTTATGAACACATTGTAACGCTCGACTCGAAAATCCCTCCAGGCGATTTTCTCTCTAAATGGAAAGAGTAATCACGTCACAGGAACAATGAGTTGACGCAGACTGCTTTAAACAAGGCAAGGGAAGCGGAAGGAATTGAAAACCATACGTAACTAATAAATCGAGGATGTAAGTGGAGTTGCATATGCATCTGCAAAAACTTGGCAGGTCTTATATCATTTTAGTGGCAAAGTCTTGTATCATTTTCAGTAGCATTGTCTGTACAAATATTGTCCAAACACGTAAGTTAATATTGAAATGTCATTTTCAGCCTATTAGCTTTTTTCTTAACAGACAATAGAGGATATTTAATACCAAAAGACCTTGAAAATCTTTTAGTGGCGTATTGTGGAAATGCATTATGTACACAGTAAATACGTACTATAAATAAGTGATTTTGAAATGAATAAGTTGTTTCTTAAGTGTATATTATTTTATCTATATAACATATTTTCTCAGTTTTAGTGGGTATTTATATGCATATTTTCAGGTTGTTAAGTTCATATAAAATGAACCCTCATCATCAAGAAACAAAAATAACACATTTTAGGTACAGATTAGATACAAAATATTCTATTTAATTTTGTTGAGGAATGTATATGATAAAATTAAAATAATATACAGGAAGAGAAGAAAAGTGCTACTTTCATAATCTAATTTACTTGACTCAACTTTCTTAGGCTTTTTCGATACAACTCATTCATTTTGTCACATGCTGATAGATATGTTTATAATTCTTCATATTTTCAGGTGTGTGTAGGTAGTGCGAATACAAATGTCGACGGAGAAGAAAGAAAAATTACTAGGAACTTGTATGATACTTAATCGTATAGACAGCTTATTGGTATAAAGTCTCTAACATACATAATTTTAGTCAGCTTTCTGTATGAATATTCCACATACTAGTAATTTCCTATTTTTCAGGGAGGCCTCAATGCTGTGGTACGTGTCGATATGTTGCAAGGCCTTACTATGACAGCATGTATTCTTGCCATTGTGATTCAAGGATTTATCCACGTCGGTGGTCCTATTGAAGGATTCAAGATTGCCTCTGACAAAGGAAGGCTTGACTTCTTTAAGTAAGTAGTTGATGAATCTTTCAGACCAAACAAAAACATTTCTTAATACTTAATAACCATTTGATGGTCTCCCTTTAGTATAATTGGGGTACTGTATAATGTGCATAACACACAAATAACATGTTTATGACCCAGAGGCATGCCCATAAATTTTATAAAATTAGAATATGCATTCCATGAATTCTAACAAACTTTTATTTTTTAATTAAGGAATCATTTTCAAGTCAATACTACAATAATAATCCAATTTTAGACACGTGTAAGGTTCCGGTTAAATCATATTTATATCAAACATTTGTCATAGTTTGTGTTTTCTCTGTGTGAATAACAATAATATATTTGTTTAACAACAATAACCTATATTCATTTTCAACCATCTGTGTACGGTTATTTATGTTAGAAACATAATAATAATAATAATAATAATAATAATAATAATAATAATAATAATAATAATAATAATAATAATAATAATAATAATAATATTTAAAACTTTCGTTATTATAGTGTACATTAAATTTTTATTTTAGCTTTGAGCTAGATCCCACAATACGAGCTACGACGTTATCTGCAGTGGTTGGACAATTATTTATCTCTTTGTCAGTTCTGGGATGCCAGCAAAACTTTGTTCAGAGATACTGTAGCATGAAGTCGCAGAAACAGGTTGTTAGGTAAGTGCCCAGTTAGATAGCTATTTCTCATTATGAAAATAAAGGATGAGTAAAAGATCAGTTATACAATATTTTGTGTGAAATCGATCTCACAAAGGATCTTATTTTATCATATTAGCAATGACGCATTTATGAAAAATTATTTGCTTTCACTTTTAAGAATCATGTTTAAACTTCAAACTAACTTTCAAATAAACAATCAGTTCATACAAACAAACATCAGTATTATACAGTAGAATCGTATGGAATGAAGTTTAAAAGTTACCATATTTCCGACATTAGGTTGAACTTCATCTAACTATTCTTTTTCTTCAGAGTTGAGTATGAAATCGCTATAAAAGTTTTAATTAATCCATGTTTAATAAGTTAATCAAGTGTCAGTTTAGGGATCTATAGGCCATAGCATGCGTAATAGTTAATATCATCCTAATTTATGAAATCTTAACATTAATTCTTTTAACTTAAAACATTAACTCATTTATTTAAGCTGGTTTTTATTAATATTCAGTTCGGCTACATCTATACAGTTTAGTAAAACTTTCATCAGAGTTAATAATTAAGAACTTTTCAATTATCTACTACATGCTAACTTATTTGAGTACTGAAAAAAAAAGTTGTATCGTTAAACACACACTGACTTACATTTCGTTCTTTATTTGTTTCAATAGTAAAGAACACACTTGAATGCTGTGACAGGTTTCTATAAAGTAGTTTTATGTAGTACTGAGAATTGTTACTGCCGCTGGAGGCGTGGGCTGGTAGTTTATCTGAAAATTGATTTTAACAAATTACCAAATGCTTCATGATTTTTAAATTTAAAATTTAGCGACATAATATGGGACTGCGTGATACATTAGTGTGTCGTGACACACCGGTTGGGGACTACTGAACTAACATATATAAAAGCAGGAAATGAGAAAAAAGTTATTTTGATATGAAATATATATGTAATTTTATTTGTGGATTTTATTTGGCATTTTGAGAGAAATATATTATATATACCATATATATGGTATATATACAATAGAGTGGCCTCTTTGACCATTCCGATCTGAGACATCTATTCTGATGGTTGTTCCGGTAGAAATAAAAAAAAATCAGTTTTATACTATTTCATATTTGATTGGATATAAAATAAACTGGTTTAGGAATATGAATAAAATTATAACAAACAAACAATAAGTCTTGGACACTTTAGCATGGTTTCGAACAAAGTAAAATATACTATTCTCATTTCCATAATCTCGACGCATATAAAGGATGTGGTCGTCGATACGTTTAAGTTGCCTTTACCACTAGGTTCTTCCAGGTACACATTTGATAAAGGGTAGGTAAACTCTTTGGATAAGGGTATAACTAGATAATAAATTCCATCTGCACCGGGAGTCGAATCCCAGTTGATCAGTTGGTAGGTGGATGTCTTACAAGCTATCCACTGTGCTTTTTACCTTATCATTATGAAGTGATAAAACAATCTTCAATCCTATAAAACTACTTCAAAAGAACTATTCAAATTATTGATATTAATGTTAACAACACTTAATACTCGAATGACAAGCTATTCTTCTTAACATCATTCCCGCATAACAAAAGGATTTAATATGGACCGTTACTATTTTAATATAATAAGTGAGAACTTGATTGATCATTTTCTGTTTCAGAACAATGCTGCTCAACATTCCAATCACAACGATTCTCTTTTCATTGACATGGATTAGCGGAGTTGCTATATTCTCTGTGTATGCGGACTGTGATCCTCTTCGCCTAGGCTATATACAAAACATTGATGAAATAGTACCTTTCTTTGTACAGGACAAATTTTCCATAATCCCTGGCGTTCTTGGGCTATTCTTAGCCAGTCTGTTTAATGGTGCTTTAAGGTAATTGAGTTACAAATTTTAATGCTTTTTAGGTATGTCATTCGCATATAGAAATACAAATTGAATCTACATTAATATAAACAGAGTATTACAGAGTGCAATATCTTCTCCACTTAAGATTTTATTATATCTCTTTGTTGGTTGTTTCTTCATTTGTTATTTTCTTTGGTTACTCCCGAAAATCTTTCCTATTATATTTCGTAGTTATTCTAGAATCGAATGTTCGTAATTATTTTTAATTTTCCTTCGTTAACATCCGTGCTTCTGCGCTATATATATATTCAGTTTGGCCTGCCTACCAATACTTTTGTTTTTGAACATCTGAACATTAGCATGTTACGTTTTGTTTCTCGGTATGATTATTTCTTTGATTGTAGCTATCATGTTATTCTTGTTATTTATTGTCATTCCTAAATATTTAAATCTGTTCTCATTCTCAAATGTTTTGTTTTCTATTACAAACTTTTCTTTCCTTCTCCATCTCACTCTTTTTGTCTGGAGTTATCTCCTTGTATTTTGTTTTCTCAGTGTTTACTTGCAGTCCTAATGGTCTATGTTCATTGTCACTTTCTCTACTTCATTATCAAACTTTATATTCCATTCTCATTAAAATGTCAATCTAATGTACATATGTATATCTTTGGCTCAATTTATTAATTATCGTACTCCTTTTGTCTGTTTCTACTATTGCCATTTGCAGGACTATTATGAATTAAGTTGAGGATCCCTCTGTTTTACTGCCTTTTTATACTTGAATCACATATTCTCCTAATGTGTGCCCTAATTTTACTTCTGCAGTAGTTTGTTTCAGAATTATTTTAACCATGTTCATCAGTTTTTGGGGGAATCTTGAAGCGTTGTAGTTTCTGTAGCAAATCATTTTTATTTATACTGTCGAATGCTTGTTTATAGTCTTGAACAGAATATATATGTCTATTCCAAGTTCGTAGTATTTTTTCTATTTACTGTTTCATTACAAATAACTGATCCATTGTTCCACTGTTATTTGTCATCCACTTCGGTACTCTTCGCTTATCCCTTCTTCAATTCTTTTATTGTATTTTTAAGTATGCTTTTGAAAATTTTATAGACCGTATTCAATAGCACTACTACCCTGTAATTTGAGCAGTCTGTTTTGTTCCCTTTCTTATGATATTATATCCCCATATTCCATTCGGACGGCATATTATTTCTTCTTCCTAAATCCGTGTTTTCATGTTGTCTATTTCCTTCATCATCTCTACACCTGCATATTTTATTAGCTTCTCTGTTAAATTGTCTTCTCCGGGCGCTTTATTGTTTTGAAGCTTCTTAATAGCTTTCTTTATTTCTTCATCTTCTATTCTACCTGTTGTTGTTGTTGCTCTACAACACTTCTTCGCCTCTCCAATTCTTCCGATTATTGTCTTCCTCTTTCTTCTTCTATTCTAATATGGGATTTAGCAGCTTTTTATAGTATTCTGTCCATCTTTGTAAGATTTTCTGTTCATCCGACACTATTAGTCCCTTCTCGTCTTAACACCCAGTCAGTTGTCCCTTGAATTCTTTATTCATGTTTTTGATGTTTTATATAATTTCCTTCTTTTGTTTTTACCACTCACCTATTCAATTTCTTCCATCCACTGTTTTAGCATATATCGTTTCGTCTTTCTACATATTTTGTTTTTCTGCCTTCTCATTTCTCTATGTTTCTATGCTCGATCTTGTTGATCTTTGTATTTTTGCATCATTTGTATTTTCTTCATTTTCTCTTTTGATTGTCTCTTAGCAACCATTGTCGAACCCTTTTGTATTTTTTGTTTTCTTGTCATTTTACCGTTTCTTCCGCTGCGTCTGTAATGGTTTCTTGGATTTTATTCCATTGTTCTTGCACTGTTGGTATTCCTCCTTCTGTCGTCATTTTCCGTGCGATTTTAATCCTTATTCTACATTTGTATTCTTCTTTTCCTTCTTTTCTAGTTGATCTACATACCATTCTGTTTTCGTTAAGTTTAGCTTGATCATATAATAGTCTACGTCGCAATTATATCTTCTGTAACTTCTTGTGTCTGTTATTGGTGACAAGTGTTTATTGTTAATGAGTTCATGTGCTTCTCATTGACCGTCTTCTCATCTAGTGACGTTCAGGTTTCAAGGTGTACTCTTTTATGAAAGAAGCATGTGTTTTAAATTGTGAGGTTGTTCTTTCCTATATGAGGAGGCAGCAATCTCACTACTTTCTCAATGGAGTGAATATTTTTCAGTAACTTTGGTTCGTGTTAATTTCTTCCTACTTTTGCATTGAAGTCTCTAATTATTATTGACATTTTGTACCTAGGAGTCTTGTTATATGCTTCTGGTTTGTCATAAAATTCTTCCTTTACTGTTATGTCTTTATCCTCCGTTGAGATATGTGCTGTTATGATATGGTGATGTTTCTGAATCTTCGTTTTATCCTTATTATTATTATCCTTATTATTATTCTTTACTTTATGGATGTAAAATATACTACCTTATTTCTTAAATATTTAGCTTGTTCGAAATTGACGATTCTTTTTGTATTACGCTGTAGTAAATGGCGTGACTTTCCTTCTTAATGTTTCTCGTGCCTGCCCATTTTATCTCTTGAAGTACTGTGACATCTGTCCTTCATGACTGTTTCTCGTGCTATTTCTTCTGTCTTTCCTGGTATTAACACTGATTGTCGGTTCCTCTCTATACTCAGATCCTTCTTCTCTTTCCTATTCCTATCCATTGAATTCTTTTCATACTCTGAGGCTTTGGTTTCTGTCTCTGAACGGGTTGTATTTTTTGTGTTTGGGTCGCTAGTTCAATGCACAACCTCTAACATGGAGAGCCAGAAGTTTTCTGTCGGAGTCCTCTTCCCTTAAGCTTTGTAAATCTCTTCATTAACTGCAAGACAGCCCCGGACATTTCCGGTACCCATGATATCTTATGAGCCTTCGTCTATCCGCAACTCAGAAGGTGCCTGGTAGGAATCTAGCAAATATCACGGAGCTTGTGTAAATCAAGACAGAAAGTTTTTTTACTATATTTTCATAGTAGCAACTTTATAGGCAATCTTATTACTAGTATTATAGTCAGTGGGGTGACAAATAAGTTTTTAGCAGAAAACAACGCTATGTATTTCACCTGTTTCATACAAGAGGATAAAAAGAGTTGTTTGTCACATCCCAAATTTTATCCTTAGCACCTATAGTTCGTGGCGTTGGAGGAAAAGTAGATAGCGTAAGAGCTAAGTATCAATGTCAGAGCCATTTGAAACACTATTACTTGAATACTCCTCTTGTCACCATGTCTATCATACAGAGAACAATTCGATCAGCTTCTTGAATGCGCACTTGCTAATTAACAGGAGATCTAGTTACTTCATTCAAATTGTAAAACTGCGGTTATCACTCAATGTTCTGCTAAATCCTTTTTGGGAAGGAATACTTTCGAATATAGTATCCTATTGTATTATACTAGAAAATTTCTTTGTTAGTCAAGCAATAACAAAATTACGCTTCATTTAAGTAAGTGGGGTTTTGCGATGGATAATTTGAATGTGATTTGCACCGTCTTGTGCATACTTATCCTATTTTGTTCACAATCTTTTCCAGAATCCCGTAAAAAGCAGTTAAATACTGTATGTATTCTTCACATTGATGAATATTGGTTACTTGTTTCCCAAACGTGATTGAAGGTATCAACATCTTTCGTTGGCACTTTAGAAGATAGTGACATGAAATACATCACAATACTGTTCGATGTGGCATGTTGCACTTCGTGTTGTACTTAGATGCTAGAATATATTTCAAGTATAATTAAAGAGTTCTAGGTAAGAAGGAGCTCTGCAAAAGGAAACATCATGCACATAATTCGCCTGTTTATTTCAAGAGTGATATAACTCAAAATTCCTAACTTTTCATAAGAAGCGTTTGAAAGTTTCGAAACGCAATAAAAATAAATGGGCGCAACAACGACACAAAGTGCTCTCTAGCGCCAAGTTTTGGTAGCACATCTGTAAAATTTTTACCAGAGATAGACATCAAGATTAGCTTTCATTTTCTACCCATACGTCAATAATGGCAATTTTTGAGTTATGCCATTCTTGAAATAAACATGTGATCAGTGGCGAAGGGTGATAGTTTTAAGAGGGTAGGCCCCATGTAATAAAGTATAATAATAATAATAATATTAAGCAAATTATCGATAGACATAAACAGTGGCGTATTTAAGGTGGGATTCTGAGCTTAAGGTCCCCGAAATAGTATTTAATATATTGAAGTAAATGAAATATCTTGCAAAATTTTCACATTTCCAGGTACCAAGTTAGCCAAGACTCCCCCGAAACAAAATCGTAAATACGCCACTGGACATAAATATTTTACTACAGAAACACAAGAAGAAAATTTACATGAATTTCACGTAATTGTAGACCATCGACAGCACTTATTCAATCCGAGCTGATCTAATTCGCCGTAATGCAATTAATTGTTTCAATTGGGCGTGATCGGGTGGAAACGATGGATTATCGCATTATCTGTGCTTCACAAGACATATATGCTGTTTCGTCTACTTGTACTGAAACAAACTCTGTAAAATTTCGTCTTTAATTATTTGTTCAAAACACAACAAACATTCATTCAAGTCATTTTGTATTTCACTTAATTCTCCTTTAAAACAGAATCAGACTTACATATTTTTTCATACGCTGCTCTTTATGTCAACACCTCTGTTTGTTCTTTCAACACAGGTGTTGGTCTTCGTTCCTTAATAACACATTAATTTTCAAAAGACCACTGGCATAAAGGATTCTTTAATAGGAATTATATTATGTTTATAATCTCTACTTACTGGAATTTTCTCTCATTCAATTTTGCAAATGTAAGAAAAAAAGTCACTCGCAGTATCTCAAAAGCACAAACTCTCTACTCAATTCTAATGTCTGATTTCGTACAGGTTTGCGTCAACGTAACGGAATAAAGGGACATTAGTTTGCGATAATAGGCGTAGCACCTTTAGAATTACTTGTTCCAGCTTTTGCGTTGCGTTAGAGTCCGCAAAATTAAGCAAAGTTGGTACGGAATGGGGCCCCACGTTATCTTGCTCTTTATTTGTTTAACATATCGAATCGAAATCGAAGGTCTCGAGAGAAGCGCTTTATGTAGAAACGAAAGTCGATAAGCGCTGAGGCCGGTTTCTTTCGCAGGTTATTACCAACACCTTCTCTCGCGGGATTTTCTGAGTAGCTTGGCGGCAGTTGTACTTAGGGCTGTTCCGATAATCGAGTAATCGATAACAATTTGATAAAATTTCAAAACCGTTTCATCGATAAAGAATTTTAATTTTATCGAATTATCGAACTTTCGAGACTCCCGAAATGTTCGAGACTCTCGAAATGATCGAGACTCCCGAAATGTTCGAGACACTCGAAATGTTCGAGACTCTTGAAATGTTCGGGACTCCCAAAATGTTCGAGACTCTCGAAGTGTTCGAGGCACTCGAAATGTAAGAAACATTAGACAACTTCGAGAGTCTCGAATTGTTTGAAAGCAGCAAATACAGAAACGTATCAATATGATCGCATTTGTCGAGTCGCTTGAATATTTTGAAAAGTTCGGGATTATCGGAGTGTTCGGAAGAAACAATGAATTCGAGGTTATCATAGTTGTATATAATATGTATTACATATATGCAAAGTGTTTATTTTAAAACTTCTCTCCTTAGCAATGAAGTGAAGGGAAAGTTTTTTTCCCCACAGATCTGTATAAGGTTTAAGAAGTCTGTCAGAAGAGAGAAAGAGGAAGAGAAAACATGCATCACCTGAATGGAATTGGAATCCAAGACACCATTAGTCTAGTAATAGTCACTTTGCCGATTGCGCCAATAACGGGGCAGGCAGAAAAATAATTTTAATATGATTTCGAGGGTTTAATTTAAAGTTCTGTATAGAGACAACTACTGATATAGGTAGAGGTAAGGAAAGTCGATAAGGCTGAAGACTTATCAAACTTCCGTTTCGAAAATTTACTCTCCGGCGCTCGAATGCCTTCGAGTATTTGAGATTGTCGTGAAACAAACCTTGAGAATTTTGGGTGCGAAGCTCCCTATTACAGGCCGTCCTGTCTGTCTGTTTGCATGTGGCATCCGACGATAACTTTCGAACGGATTTTGATGGAACTTATTTTAAAATGCTCTCTTTTGCTTTCACCAGACACCTATTGTTTTGGTTGCCATACCACAAGGGGATTTTTCCCGAATTGAAGTATTTGTTCTTACTTTGGGCGTAGGCGTGTGAAAGCTACGATAACTTTCGAATGAATTATCCGATTTTAAAGAGGATTGGTCTAAATGCATATGTCAGGTATCTGTTGCTCTTGGTTACTTTACGATATTTGATTTTGTGCATAAGATGCCGTGCGGCTCTGGGCATTACCAACCTCAGATTCAATGCGTACCTGGGAGGGGGGGATGCGGCCGAAGCGTGGTGCCGACACCACCACATTCATCTATGACTGAGGGCACAGTCCCTACATGCCCTCATGGCATGATGCTATGCACAAGGGAGAACTTTACATATGACAGAACGAAGACTAAAGGAAAATGAAATGAAGTGAAATCTTCCAGTTTAATGACCTACTATTATGTCTGTTAGGCTAAGGGAGAAGTATGATTAAGGCAAGTGAATGATGATGAAATAATTGGTGGAATGGGAATGTGGAAGGAAACGGGAGTACACCGAGAAAACCCACGGACACGATGTTGTCCACCACAAACTTACTTGGTCGGGGATCGAACCAGGGAGGGATAAAAGGGATGAAGGGGAAAGGGGAGAAAAACACACATCCTCTGACTTACATTTCAATGGCTCTGATTCAATTTCCATATCAAATTAAAATAACTTTCGACCACTTCTTAAGGAAAAATAGAAAACATTATTTCCTCAAGGGTTCTCTCAGCTGCTTCGTATATTGTTGCAAACAGACTTTCAAAGAAAGATGGTCGTGCAGTTACTTGCTTTGCAGTTGTTGAAAGAAACATTAGACCCTATCTCTCCTGTTGTGTCTTGCATACAATAGACTACTTATCATTGTTTTTTTCTTTTCCGAAACAAGAAGCCAATGTCTTTAAAACCCATTACGATTACATTGCACTTCGGTTGTAATCAGATTTTTCTATGGGAAACAAGATTATACTCCTAATTCAAGCTAAAACGGTACTGAAAAGTGTGTTCAAGTTACTGAAGTGAAAATGTCAGCGAAAAGATCATATGGGATATTTGGATCATTCTGAAATTTGGATATTTGGATAGGACACATACTAGTTCCTAAATAAAACCTTGACCGGACTACGGTAGATCCTATAGTATTGGAGCTATGGACCTATAAAGTTAATTTATTCATGTTTTCGGCATCCTATAACTCCAAAAGGAAGCATTTGTGCACCCAGATTGGTCTATACTTTTTGTTTTATCTTGGTCTCAGGATAGGGTTGCCATATTTTGAAATTAGAAAAGCGGGGGATTCTAAACCGTAAGTACTTATGTGAATTTGTGTATTAGAAATACTGACGATCCTTCTGACCATTTTTTTTAGTGATTTCTTTGTTAAGTGACACTTCCAATGTACTTTTCTAACAAAACTAAAATAAAGAAAATTTAGTTTTTGCCTTTAATGTTTTATTAAGTTTAACAAATGTGAGTCTCGAATTGTAAAGTAAGTATTAAATAAGTATTACAGTAAAATATCTCTAATAAGGATTTCTCTAAGACAAGTTTTCAAAAAAAAAAAAAAGCGCTATATGGCAGATGTTGTTCATACGGTTTTCTCTCTAAGGAATACAAAATAATTTCTAAACTTTTATCGTAAGAAAGCTAAAACATATTTAGGAGTCTTGGTATAAAATTTCTGATCATTTTCAAAGATTTCTACTTGAAATCATACTAACATACGAAAATACCACAGTTTCACAATATATGAAATACAGTATAAACATTTTAAAAGAAAAAATACTAATAATGAATCTAATCTAAACAATATGCTAAGGATCCGTAGGTTCAATTTGCAATCATTTCTGAATATATAAAGACTAGTTGAACATATAGATTACGTAACAACATAGACGTGTTCAGTTGAACTGGACAGAATGTTATCAAAGAAATACGCACCCATGAGATCATACATTAGTATTCATGGGTTGAACCAAAATGTGTATGATTATGCCAAATTTTTTACATTTTTCATTCCCTTTAACTTCCTTTAAAAAATCTCGATGGCATAAAATCTTATCATAAAATTCTACGAATGATACGTCTTTCATATTGTACAAAACCAGTAGTAATAATTTGACAGTTTTTGCGTTCATCTTGTTTCTGTCATCTGTCCATTCACGATTGAGATTGACACAGAAATAATAATAATAATAATAATAATAATAAA
The DNA here is from genome assembly GCF_964235325.1 of Thermobia domestica. Classification (NCBI taxonomy): domain Eukaryota; kingdom Metazoa; phylum Arthropoda; class Insecta; order Zygentoma; family Lepismatidae; genus Thermobia; species Thermobia domestica. Next base: position 142,015,602 of record NC_137465.1, on the reverse strand, counting down.
TCATTAAGGGAAGAAGTAAAGGACGGAAATATGTTGTTGACAAAACCAAATATATATTTATGGGATTCTTTGTAACTAAATGCTTAGAACTTGCACCCTTGCAGGAGTCGGGTTCGATTTTCGGTGGCAGGTACTGTGGTTTGTAGATCTACGTCCCATGTAGCTTAGTAGCGTACGTGTTGAAATGAAGTTGAACTCGAAGTAATAAAAATGAAAAATGAAATGAAATTTTTAAGTTTTACGTCCCACGGATATGCCGATTAGGCTAAAGGAGACGGTGATGATGAGAAATGAATGAAATGAAGAAAGTGGGAGGAAACGGGAAACCCCGAGGAAACCCACGAGCACGGTGTTTGTCCACCACAAAGTCCACACGGCGCGAGCTGGGGTCGAACTAGGGACCACAAGCACCGGAGTAAGTGATAAAAATATATAAACAAAAATATAGGTAAGTGGAAGAGTATTACCTGCGTCTAACAAAAGAATATAAATTGAGAAATTAATTACAAAGTTTATGTTTACTTTGGAGCTGCAACACCTCAAAAAAAAAAAAAAAAAAAAAAAGTATGGAAATAATATGCATATGTATATAGTCGTAATGACAGGATTGCTCTCATGCAAATCCTCCTCTAAGGCAAATCTCTTAGCAGAAAGAGAGCCGTCCTGTGAATTCTCAGGAACCTCATTCAAGCTAGTTCAGGCCAACTGTCATCCGGCGAATCTAAATTATTCCCCTTCATGTCAGCATCTTCAAAACCCAGGGAACTCACTCAATGAAAAGGATTTAGTTCTAAATATCTAAAAATTTTCGACATACGGAAGTAGTTAAAGAACTTCATTTTGTCTGCACAGAGATCACGATACAAAGTATGATACAGGCCAGTTTGCAATCTCGTTGATAGCATAGGATGCACGGACATTCGTTTTTTTTTTTTCTCTCTACGTTTCTTCTTTTTGAGCAGCAAAATAAGAAGAAGTGCTTGCTTACTATTAACAGCTATTTCTCAAAGTGGAATAACTTGAGACAGTGGAAATGCTTCTACGAACTATATGAACCGGATAGTCGCCGAATGGACACTGAAATCTCAAACCATGAATAGCTATATGTGCGCTTCTGTGTGTTCGATGTATTTCTATGTGTCCTGGCAACACCATTCATAACATGGGCAATAAAAGGGGTGGGGAAACAGAAAATAACAAGAAGTCTTGGTACCTGCTGTCAGTTGCTCGTCTTTTCATAAGCAGTGGCGCAACTCAGTGTTTCCACTCAGTGGATGCGAATGAAGGGGACGTAACAAGAAGTCTTGGTATAGTAAAATCGCTCGAACCATCCCCACGCGGCTACAAAGGAAGCGGAACACAATTGAAGGAAACCGCGTGTTTCTTTGTTACATGGGAGGGATAATTCAACATGTCCTTCCAGTTGAGGGTGGCCTGCCAGTTGACCTGCTGAAAAAGAAAGCGATGTTGCAATTTTCACCCTCTTGCTTACTGTTCTTCAGTAGTCTTCGCAGAAAGACAGATTTATCTAGTTGTTTTTTTGTTACTTTTGTTTTCATTGCATCCTCCTTCCGTCTCCTTTAGCTTGGAGGGCATAATTCTGGGGCGTTAAACTGAAATATTTAATTTAATTTGAATTCGTTGTAATGAAAAGAAAAAAGAAATCAATCATTAGTTTCATGATATGTGCTTATATTACTCTTAAATATAGCATATTGTTAATATTATGTAACTTCCATAACGATAACGCTTGTACGAACCAAACATGTTAAGTAGTTCGCCCCTGTCCTCCCCCCCGCAAGGCAATGCCGCAGAAGCCTGATGAGAAAAAAATACAATCTTTCTTTGCCGCTCCCAGAAATCCGTCCTTGACCACCCCTGTCCATACTATTATACTGAATTCCTTTAATGATTGTTGTGTTTTATTATTATTATTATTATTATTATTATTATTATTATTATTATTATTATTATTATTATTATTATTATTATTATTATTATTGTTGTTGTTGTTGTTGTTAAAATGTATCCATCGATAATAAAAGTTTAACGATGGCAACAACGTATTACTTCGACACCGAACACGTGCCGTTTATGGCTTATTTGGAGTGTTATTTATGAGGGTGGTTAGGGCAAATTTTCTGCTTGAGTACAAAGGAAGCCGGTTGGGGACGAATAGAACGTCTCGACTTTACCTGCTGTCAGTTGCTCGTCTTTTCATAAGCAGTGGCGCAACTCAGTGTTTCCACTCAGTGGATGCGAATGAAGGGGACGTTAGTATCAAATCCATAGTTTTCGCGGTCGCTGAGATCAATGGTGATACTCCCACAGGCGTTGACTTCCAAATACAGCCCCTGTGCGAAGCATGTGTATATTCAACTAGTTTTACAATATATGCGTTCCTTTCTCTGTTGAATCAAATGCTAACAGAACTTTCTTTCAACAGAACTTTTTGTTTTTATTATTCCTCAACTACTGTCGGTTCCAAATGACAGGTTAAAGGAGCAACAGAAAATTGTCCTTGAAATGACATATTTGATACTGCAAGGATGCGATGACGAAAAGTTATGATTAAAAATGTCCACGCTGTTACACAACGGCACTTACGTTTTCGAAAGCTTGAAATCTCCCTGACTAGTAGCAGGAATTTTGAGAATTCCATAACTTTTCTTGATTTTTCAAATTCTCTGACTCTTCCAGAATACCTCGCTTACCTCGCCACCATATTGCAAGTAATACAAATCTCCTCATAAGAAAGAGTAAGCAAAAGCTTCCTGTAGTTTCCTTTATAATTTTTAACGCTGATCCTTCTTTTTGTCATTTCATTTGGTTTTTTCCTTCCTTATTTTTTTTTCATTTCTGGTCTCGAAGGGGAGTCCGGGCCCCCTGGCTACGTGCCTGAGTGTTGATTACAGATTTTCTCGTGGAAGAATTTAATTACACTATAGGTGAAAAGCAGTACTGCAAAAATACATGTAATTCATATTGAGCACGATAGGAGACAATGTTCATTTCAGATTTTCCAGTGCGGGGGGATTGAATAAACGATGGGTGAATATAGTAGGTATACTGTGAAAATTCTGGTAACTCAGATTGAGCACGCTTGGGAAATGCCCTACAGGGAATTTCGAAGCTCTAGGCCCAAGAAACACCTCTGTAATCATCACTGACTGCCATTTCAATAATGTGTTTTATGGTCTTATGTCCGTGTTCACATCCTTTCCCTCCTCCTCCAACTGGATACTTGATACTTTTTCTATTCCAAAGTTTTGTGCTAGTTTTCTGCCGAAACCTTGAGTTTTGAACTCTCATCGGTTTCGAGTTAGTTAATTATTTCAGTTTAGAATTCCATTTCTGCATCGAGATTATATGAGACGTAGACTCAAACATTATGATGAAACTCAAACACAGTAATCGTCCAAATTTTGTAAGAGACTCCCACTGGGAATCGAACTTGCAACTACGTGCACGAAAGGCGCGCGTGCTAGCTACTAGAACACCGGAAATGGCGTCACCATTTTTTAGTCTCTTCAAAATTAAGTTGTATTTACTTACAAGTTGTATGTACTTGCATTATAAGAAACAAACATAAATTAAAATTATAAGAAAATTTTAATAAAATCTTTATAAACGTTTAAGAATATGTCGAAAAGGCCAGAAATTTCTCAATCTCTTTCCCTCCCATGTCGTGGTGGTATTTAGAAGTATACTTTAAACATAATAATAACAAAAAAAAACTCTACAGTCGCACCTTCAACATTGGATGGCAAATAGTCTAGTTTTTCTTAATGCATAAGTTTACATTAATTAAATTCAAAAGTTGCATTCTAACTTCCTTTTGAATTGTATGAAAAGTACCACTATTCGTCTTAGCACTAATGAGAACTATGGATTCGCCTTTAATATCCGTCATTTTTGATTACTTTTAAAATGTCACTCTTCACGATTCTTCATAGACGAACTTGAACGGCATGGAAACAGTCATTATCCATATCAGCGACTCACCCGAAAACTATGGATTCAACACGAATATCGATCATTACAATTATTTTAAAATGTCAGCTCTCCCATCCCCACTCCTTGGGATGCTAGGGGTTCCTTACCCTCCCGCGTATTTCTTTCCAGATTGTAAGACATATCGGGCCTTATGCAGAGTCATTCTGACGCGTGATTAGTATCATACTAAAGAGTTCGACTAACATATGTTTCGTGCAGTAGTCAGGTCTTTAGCATGACGCTAATCATTCTTCAAAACGACTCTGCATAAGGCGGATCAAGTTTAGTTGGAATTAAATCAAGTGTTACATAAATATGTAGGAAAAAATTTTTTAAAATTAATGGAGGTGACTCTTGAACTGGAATTGGCAGAAATCAACGACTTCTGGTTTAAGATTGATCACTGTAGAGCAAAAGACGTTAGTAGAAAACTAGAAGCTGTTTCTGAAAATCGATTAAGCGTCCTAAGAATGCATATTATATCTGTTCTTAACCTACAAATAAAACAGGAAGTGGTTGCGATTAACTATTTCCTGTTTTTAGCGTTGATTGCTATGGAAGAAAAACTGTAATAGATAACAAAACGCTGTTTTCCATAATCGATTAACCATCCGTTCTCATCTCCATCCTTAACCCTATACTAAAACCGGAGATGGTAGACATCAACCCTTTCCTGTTTTAACGTTGATTACTGCAGAGCAGAAACCGTAACCCGGTTTTCTAGAATCCACTAAGAATACACTTCATCTTCATCCTTTAGCCTGTACTAAAACTGGAACTGGTAGATATCAACCTCTATACGGAAGTAGGTAGCAAGACGCAGTTTTCTGCAATCAATTAAGCACCCCAAGAATATAATGGTGTCACCAATCCAATCCCTCTACTAACACCGGGAGTGGTATAAATTTACTATCACTTCCTATTTCATTATTAATTAAGAAAATATTGTGTGAGCCTCCTTAGTGTCTTCATCAGAGTTTATTCAATACGAGCCTTCGTCTTGCTGAAGGCTTTGCCCTCAGACTCGCATATTTGTTCGGTCTAACGCTTTGCATCTCAAACCTGCAATCATCAGTGTTTGCTAGGCTTACGGCCTCGCACCTCACATACCTGCAAGTATACTGAATTTCAGTTGAAATACCTGGGGGCTTTGCTCCCAGGCCACCGTGTTTGTTCGGCCTATGGCCTTGCACCAGGGACGGCGCCAGGAACGCTTGATGGGGTGGGCGGAAAGAGGCGGACCTAGTTGCTGGGTGGGCGGACAACGAAAATGAGAACTGGGCAATGCAGACATTTTTTGACAATAATTAAATTTCAATTTTTATACTCTTTAGTTAGCTAAGGCTCAGACCGAAATAGGGGAGAAACAAGGATGTGGAAAACAGCTGTGTTGGCCTTATACAAGGTGCCATTCCAGAATTCACCTGGTAAGACTGAAGAGATGCAGGACTTAGGATGGGCTGCGGGAGTTCGTGGCAATATGCTCGACCTACCGAATTCCGCGTGGCACACACACTACCTCTACTTTCAGCTTTTTAAACAATAATAACGGTGTGTTCTGTGTAGTCGAAGAAGTTCAAGACTGCTTTACCTCCTCTCCCTCCAAGAATGCACATGAATGCATAGAAATAGAAGGTTCAAACAACGCAGACTAACAGATAATACTCTACTTTTCGTTAATAACATAAAATACACAATAAGTAGGTAAAGTAAAACAAGGATAAAATAGGCTGCTGCAAACATTTTTATCTTTGAAGTATTTATTACAAGCAAGCAAGAGACAAAACTATAAATGAGTAACTTCAGAAGCAATGCTGTCGTCTTCGCTCTCTCCAACATCTAGTTCATTTTCACTTTCCTCGAAATCGAACACTTCAAATTGCGAATCCTGGTTGTCACATGTATTTGTATTGTCTTTTTCCCCATTGAAGAAGAAGGATTATCACTAACATCAACGGATTGAAAATCGCGCTTCTTTGAACACGAGAAAGACACCGAGCCTGACAAGAAATCGTTAAATTTTTTCGACATATTAGCTGAACAAGCACCGACCGTGTGAGGTGCAGGTAGCCAGAGCCGAAACTAAGGTTACCAAAGAACACCAACAGAAATAAAAATAAAATAAAACAGGTGGAGTGGCTGGGAATATTCAAATTAAGCTGTAGAATTTAAATAAAATGCAAATTACCAGGAATCTGCATACCTAATTCCGTGCTTGGAGATGAGGGAGATCTCCTGTAGAAGCCGCCACTGCCACAAACAAATTCGGTAGAGCATGAAAAATTTCAGTTAATAAGAACAACAGATCTCAGGGTTATCTGTGCAACAGTCATGGCCTTGAAGCTACTATAGTGAGTTTATGGAAAATAACAAAAGGTTAAAAAAAAATCTATACTTTAAATTAACAGGTAGCAGCCTGTTTTACAACTCACTATACTCATGACTGTTAGCAATGGTTCTCTGGGCATTATACTCTCTGGGCCCCATTCAGAGAGCTGGTCAGACATACATACAACAAGGGAACATGCTTCCTTGTCTCACCCTCCTGAAACAGAACATTTTAATTAGTAGTAGGTACTCACCCTGCAGCAAATTGAGATCAAGACAAATTCTGGTTAGAGATAGCGGTTTATTTTCATGGTAATAGAACATCAAGATGAGTGCTGTTGATGTTAACACTCCACTACACTGAGACTTAAACTTCCTTCTGTAGTGCACTACTAAACACATACGCTATTTTATAGATATTTAGATATACAACACTTCTTTCATTCACTATATAAGAAAATATTTAACCGAGGGGAGGACGAAACTTGATATTTGAGGTCTGGTTGACCTCAGAAAATGAAAGGAAATTTTATTTACAAATTTCTTTAACTCCTCATTTTGTGAGTTCACAGTCTCTGACAGTCTCAGAGAGGAGCAATTACTATCACACAAATTTCCATATTGAAACAACACAGTAATGAAGATAAAATTTAAAAGAAACAAGATAAAACTGATGAAATATCTTAATATGTTCGCTGTACTGTTCTGGTAGCTAACAGATCACTCACTCACACAGTTCTAGCTCGAAGTTACCATGTCCTTTCACATTTCCATTCCACTGCGAAGGTTGAAATGTTCTTTAAAATGTTTACTACGCTGGGCGGTGAATTATATGGATGTGGACATGTTGAATGTCCATGAAAACAAGCAATACCAATTGCTTGGAACCTTGTTCAAAAAGTCCAAGGAAGGCACTGTGTTAGTGACGTTACAGGCCTTTTTTAAAATACCTCAACTAGAGATATTGAAGGTTTACTTTTCCACTGCCATACTGGAAAGGTAATTGCTTCCCCAAACTAAAGGTGGGGTTTTAGACAAGATGTCTACTTAGTTCCTCTTCATACAAGTTACGGGTAGCACTCTGTTGAGAAAAAAAATTCTTTGATTTCAAAAGTAACTTTCCATTGTAAATTTTCGTTAATATGTACGACTTAGTTATCACTACTTCAGATATGTGCACTGTTCAAACTTTCAGTAACTCACAAACCAAGTTGATAAGTACAAGCAAAGTTCACTACACACACGAGTTCCGATACATGTCGGTTCATGTATTTCTCAACAGGAATCTCCACGGGGACCGATGTCCTCACATATCCTGGGTTATAACTGCCCGATAAGTAAGGAAGTATAGATGACTTCCTTCTGTCGATTGAACGTGTTTTCACTTCCAGAGCAAAAGTCGAACTCACTTGTTCACCACCGAACAAGTATATTAACTGCCCAAAACTTCAGAAAAAGAAGGACTCGCTCCTTCTTGGGTCTTGCTACAAAGGTTTTGTTGCCCCAGGCAAATCTTCTGGGTGGTCTTTCGCAAATTCCAACTCGAAAAGCTGCCTCTAGTTGCAGATTCTCTCAGCACCCTTTGACAAGTGCTGCCAATACTTCAAGTGGTGGTGACATTTGACACTTCCGCTCAACACAGAAGTCTATGATGTTTTTAAACAACAAAAATTATTTTCACTTGTAAACCGTATTATGAATAATAGAAGAACAGGTTATTATACACAAAAATAAAGTAAAATATACATAGAATACATAGGTATAACTGACATAAACTGTCATCTCTCTCAGTACTGGAAATAAGCCCATTTTCCTGCGGCTGCCTTTCAAGACGTCTGCTACTAATCGGCATCCATGTTTGTAAGGAGAGAGAAAAAGGAAACATCTTTGGTTATTTTTAATTTTGACAATTACAAGAGCCAAATGTCTTGTACGTAAGGGATACACGTTGACTAAAATAGTCATGAATTTTGAACGGTATTTCCAAGAACGAATGAGCGTAATACGTTAATATTAATATTTTACATAGAAAAATGAGTCAAAATAAAGTATAACATTTTAAACTAGTTGTGCATTCTGGGTAAAACTATAGGTTCGCTCGCTGACGATACCGGTCATGGGTGAAAGGGGGGCGGAAGAGACGCTTGAGCTCGCTGCACACAAAATACACCTATAGAAATCCAAAAACTCACATGTTGACGCTAGAAATTTTATAACTTTTTAAACAATAGAAATTGAGCGTCTGTCGGCACTGTTTCCAATTCAGTGTAGCTTCACTAAAAGAAGTGAGTAGGATCCTTCCTGTGTTTAATGAGTCTTATTCTGTTGCTCATTTGGTGCTTTCTTGAAACTGTTAGTTGTGAAGGACCTCACAAACAGTATACTAGGCGACTACGTGTCGCGAGAAAAAAAATTCTCTGTCAGCGCTCGCTCCGTCTTCCACGTTCTAACTCAATGCATGATTCCTATAGAATATGCTTATTTCTTCTTTAATTAATCTTACGTAGAGTAATCATATTACTATCTTCCTTCATCCCCATGTAATACATATATAATGCAATGACCCAGTAATAATATGCACGCAATAAACTCAGATATAATTAACCTATAAAGGAAATAATGTACATGAATAAATATAATATAATACAATATTGTATTAATATTTCCGTACTACGCTCGGTGTTTTAAACATCTTTAATCATAATAATAGAATAATATTCACTATGCATACTAATTAATAAGCAATTAATTTGATCACAAATTAAGCTATTTACATATTGATATGTAAATGTGCCCCTCATCTGCATTTTGATATGCAGATGAAGGAGAAGGACTCTGGCCTTCTACAGTATTTTCCCCCCTATGATTCTAGGTGCTGTACTTGCTAGTACAGGACGTAGATCATAAAGAGGGCACATTTTTGTTCCTGAAATACAATGACAATAAACAGTGGTAAAAAAAATCATACAAGGTAAATCAAAAGTAAACACAATACACAGCAATACCAATAAACAAAAACTAAATTCAGAGAATTCAGGAAGCCCTAACTTTACATAAACCTGAATATACACAAAATCCCCATAAATGCATAAACACTAATACACTATTACACGAAATTTACACTATAGCACTACACTATATACACTATTTGTCACTTCCGGGATTCGATGCGTTATGTGTAATACTATTGGATCTCTATTGCACCAGTACCACTGTGTTTTTCTTCCTCTCTAGAAACATACTTCTTGAGAAGGTATGCATTCCTGGTCATCTTGACCTCACTTGTCGCAGGATCCGCTAGTGTGTACATATTTCTTCCCGTGGTTGCAACAATTTTCCACGGGCCACAGTATAAGAGTAAGAGTTTCTTCGAAACACCTGCTAGAGCATCCGACTTAGGGAAAACTCTAGATAGAACAAGGTCACCCACATTGTACTCTACTGTACGGTGTGACTTGTCGAAGTTTCGTTTTCGTGCAGCAGCATTCTTTTTGTGATTCTTTCTCGCAATCTCAATGTAATACTGCACGTCATGGCGCTGATCCACTTCTGGAATCTCGAATAGCCTGGCTATGTCTCTAGACATACACTGTCCAAAGTTTCATTCAAAGGCTGACACGCCAGTGGTCAGGTGTTTCGCGGAGTTCAAACACTTCTCTATTTTATCTAAGTATTTGGGCCACAATCTTTGGTTATCATGGCACAATTTACGTAGTAAACGTACGGTCGACTTCACGGCCACTTCCGCCATTTCCCCTTGAGGATAATATGGAGTAGAAGTGATGTGCCTGATACCAAGGTCTGCTAACTCTGTTTTCCAGCGGTCAGACTGGAAAGGTGACCCTCTGTCTGTCAAGACGAGTTCCACACTAGGGTTCACTTTTAAGTACTCCTTTAGTTTCCTTATAGCAGTGGTAGTGTTCGCTTTCCTACAAGCATATAGTCCAATGAGTTTAGAAAAAGCGTCGTAAAACACTAAAATGTAGTGGACTCCCCCAATTCCCTTGGTTATGGGTCCTAACCAATCCGCACAGACCAAGCAGCCTGGCTTCTCAACGACGACGGGATTCAGTGGTCCCGGCCGATAACATTGGGGAGGGTTGCTTTTCTGGCATAATTCGCAGGAAGCACAAAATTTCCTCACGCTTGCTCTCATTTTGGGCCATACGAAGAATTCAGATAGAAGTGGTAGTAATTTGCTGGCCGACATGTGCCCTCGATCTGTATGGTAATAATCGAGCAGTGGAATTACTAACACTTCTGGGATGCATATTCGGACTCCTTCCCGGTCACGCTTACATAAGCGTCCGTTCAACACTTCAAAACGGTGACAAGCACCATTCACTCTTGGTGAGTCCGTCTTCTCTTCAACTGCTCTCTTGATCTTGCCGTAGACAGGATCTGAAGACTGCATCTCCGGTAGTATGGCAATCATCTTCCTCAACTCACATGGAATTTCCGTCAGGATGGACATCAGCGACTCCTGGAGGATTGGCTTCCGTGCAACACTGAGGTCTTCTTCTGTGTGAGGAGGGTACCTTGAGTGATAATCACTCAAATTTTCGTTGGACTTGACAAACTGAAATTCAAAGTTAAAATTGGAGAGCAGCATCGCCCACCGGGTGATGCGCTGGTTTGTAAGCCTACAGTATAGAATGAACTTCAGAGCAAGGTGGTCGCTGCGAATTATGAATTTAGTTCCTACTAAATATTGTTTGAATTTAACAACCCCATCTATTAGTCCAAAAAACTTCTTTTCAGTAACAGAGTAGTTCTTCTGAGCAGCATTGAACACACGTGATGTGAATGCGATGACCCTAATGTCATCATTATCATCACGCTGGTACAATAGAGATGAACACGCAATGTCACACGCATCCGACTCTAATATCAGCTGTTTGTCAGGCAGGACGGTTTTCAGCACCACTTCTTCTTGAAAGATCTGTTTGATCTTGTCCATCGCTGCGTGATGTTCGGGTTCCCACTTGAACCTCGCATTCTTCTTCAGTAGTTGGAACAACGGATGGAGAACTTCCGAGTACTTCCTACTGAAGCATCTGGAATATTGGCAGTAGCCAATGAAGGAACGCAGTTCCTTCACGTTCCGGGGTGTTCTAAAATCCAACACCGACTTCACTTTCTCCGGATCTTTACCGATACCGGATTGAGAAAGTTGGAAACCAAGTATGTTCAAAGTTTTCCTTGCGAAATTGCACTTTTTCAGTCTGAGAGTTAGGCCACCCGGAGTGAGTAAACCCAACACTCTGTCGAGGTGTACAAGGTGATCACTGAAGCTCCTGTCGGCTAAAATCAGGTCGTCAACATATGCGTTGCAGTACTCTCGCGCTTCAGTTCCTATAAGCATGTCTAAAGCTCTAACGCAAGAAGCAAGGCTTTGTTTAGTCCCAAACGGAAGTTTCTGAAAGACATAAGATATGCCTTCATGTAGGAATCCTAAGTAATTTTGGTCGCTTTCCTTAACTTTAATTTGTAGAAACATTTCGGTGGCATCAACACAGCTAAACCAAGAATTATCACAAATGTCCTGGAGAACAGATAGGGGTGGCATTGGTCTGTCAGATAGATCGCCAGATATTTTGGCCAGAGCTCGGCCATCGATACACACTCGAATACGTCCATCACTCTTCGGTGTCACTACCAGAGGATTAATATACGCTGTAGGCTGTTTCTTGATCACACCCCATGCTAACCATCTCGAAATTTCATTGGATACTAAGTTCCTAAATCTCTTAGGGTAAGGGTAGAGCTTGGTCTTGATTGGACGTTCGTCCGTTACTCCAATCTCATGCACGTAGTTAGCTATGCAACCTGGCTTGACATCAAAAAGGGCTTGATGCTTGAGCAGCACAGCTTGCAAACTTTCTCTTTGGGAGGCTGAGAGATCTGAGTAGTTCGATACAAACTCCTCTATCTCTGAATGGGAGGCGCGAGTTTTCACTTTCATCCACTCTTCTGGTGGGAATACGTGAACTGCCATTTCTTGGGCACTTGGGAACCTTCCATCATCCAAGTTTGGGGCACGAGAAGCCTGCTCTCTGGAGGTCTTATACTCATTCTGTGCACTAACCCGTATGGCCTTCCGTCTTTCGTCTGACGGGGAAAAATTACACTCAAAATTATCTACTTCATCCATTATACTAAATGGTTTCTGGCACTCTCCATTCAACTCCAAACAACGAACTACTAGATCCTCAGTCTCGCAATCTACTGATCTAAACGCCACTTCTCCATCATGAGGATGATTGATATGTAGAAGGCCGGTGTCATAGTCTAACACGGCACGAGATTCGGTGAAAAAGTTGGATCCTAATATCAAAGACCTATTCAAGCCTGAAATTATTATACCTAATGTATGAAATTCCTTCCCTTGTATCACAATGACTAACAGAGTTTGGCCAATGATCGTCGCTGATTTACTTCCAAAAGCAGACGTTACCCGTATATTCTTCGCACTCAAAAATGCGGGTGGGGGTTGGCTATTTGAGACGGTGTCCCAAATTTCTTTTGAAATTGCGGAGCAGGTTGCCCCGGTATCTAACAAACAATTTACATCTTTTCCAAATAAAGATACATGTATCTCTGGTAGTGAGATGACGTTATTAGCAGGTAATGCTTCGTTACAAGTGTCAAACAAGTTCTTAAAGATGCCATTCGCTTCTTCATAAATTTCCCTATCTATGTCTACATGTTCCCCGTTTCTACTTAGCAATACTAATTTATTTTCCAACATGCCTTCATTAAAATGCTTCTTTGATTTTATTTTTAAACACAAATCGCAATTTTCTTCTTCTTTCTCTTCTTCAGTTACATAAATTTCTTTCACTGCGGTTTCGCAAGGGTTTTCTACATTTTCATTCACTAAATTATTTACTGATTCTCGCACATACTTGGGTTGTAATTTCGTCAACTCGGGTGAACAAGTTCTCACCGTGTCCAACCTACCGCCGCCGCAAGTATATGCGGACAATCCTCATTCCCTTGAAGAAGGAGATGAGGATTGGTTACTCCTGGTATTGTTTGTATTCTGAGTGGGAGGAGGGGGCGCACGGTCATAGCGTTCGAGAAGTTGTATTTCTTCCTTTTCTCGATGGAAGGAATTCCCTCTCTGTCCATCAGCACTGCGCATTCCGCCCCTCCTACCGCGGGCTACACGACCGTTGTTGTGGTGGTGGGAGTGGGAGTTCCCCCTACGTGACCAACCAGCTGACCCACTTCCGCTGCTCTGGTTTCGAGGCGGTGAGCGCTGGTTGTTTTGGTTCGTGTTGTGTCTCCGTCTCTGGTAAGGACGCTGGTTATCTCGCGTTCTGTTTTTCTTACCAGCCAGGTGCTTACCGCTAAGGCCTGAGGGGTTATTTTCCTCGCTTTCTATGCTCACCTGGAGCATGTTGACCCCTTTCCTCGGGTTCTGTTGGTAGAACTGGTCTCGATTGGTCATCGACGACTGCAGTTCTTGTACCAAATTAAGAACTTCAGCAATGGTTTTCGGGCGAGACGAGACTATTGCCCTAAATAGCCAATTTGGAAAGTGCCGTGGGAGTACCTTCAACAGCGTCGCATCTGACATGCGTGGCTCCAAAATGCTGTTCTTGTGCAACAAATCCAACAGATATTCTGCAGGGGATTTGTGCACCCTACTATCGAAATGAGACGTTAAAATGTTAGCCCTTAAATTAGCCAACCGCTCTTCACTTAGGTAGCAATGCCTAAATTCGTACACAAAGTCTTCATAAGTTTGAATTTTGCTTCTGTTTACCTGGAACCATTGGTAACAAGTGTTCCGGACAGCTCGGGGGATGAAGCTTAATCTCATCTCGTCCGGTACCCCAGTGACCTCGAAGTACCGCTCGAGATCTTGCAGAAAATTATAGGTCTCGGTTTCCGTCTCGTTTCCCATATACACAGGCAAAGTAACATCTCTGTGTATGAGACCTAACGCTGTAGCGAGATTTTGTCTCGTCTCATGAGTACATGAGCGAGACGTTGACGGAACAGGGTCTGTCTCGTGGGCAGTAGCGAGGTTCCCAGGTTGAGAACCGGGCAAGTCGCGACTCGAGGTGTTATTCGGTGATGGAGGACGTTCTTGTTTGGCGGAGACAGAGATGGTCGCGAGTCGTCCCTCGATCACCTCACTCGTCTCCTTCTGCATGGAGTTCTTCCATTCCTCCATCTTCTTTTCTAATTGTGTGCACACATCCTGGACGGTATCTTGCATCTGCTGGATGCTACCATTGCACTCTGATCGAATTTCCTCGAGCGGCGTTTCCTGCTCGATTTCCCCCCTGAGCCTGGCTAGTTGGGAAGCGAAAATCACTTCCACTCTCCTGACCTGATTATGAAGCTGGATGGTGGTCTGTTCGACACGAGACGAGACCTGTTGTATACTTTCTGAAAGATCCGTATAATTTTCTTCTAGTTGTCTGGCTACACTGCTCGCATTTTCCTGTACCTCGTCTAGCCTACTTGATGTTTCGGCTACACGATTTGAGAGTTCTTCACGTGTACTATGAATCTCCCCCCTTAACTCGGCAGTGGTGAGCTCCAAACGCTCCGTGAGTTGACGCTCACTTTGCTCAAGTCTTGAACTCACGGACTCCAGCTGGAGTTCAAGACGAGCATTGCTAGACTCTATAGCCTGTTCTAGCCTATGACAACTACTCTCGACCTGGTTGTTACTCTCTTCTATCTTCTTTTCAAGTTTGCTTTCTAAGCTTCGTGAACTTTCTACTAATTTACTTTCTACATTTGCTGCATTTTCCACCAGCTTTGTTTCTAATTTCTTTTCTAACTGGGTCACATTTTCCACTAGCTTTGATTCTAAATTGAGCGAACTTTCTACCAATTTATTCTCTAGTTCCTGTTTCAAATTCCGCTGGCCTTGTAGCAGCTCACCCAGGATGGCTGCTAAATTTATGCTACTAATATTTCCTAACATGCTACCTTCGCTTACTGCTGGGCTAACACTATGTTCCGGAGTTTCAGTAGTTTCGTCCCTTTCCTCCCGCAACAGCACTTCCGGTTCCCTACCGGTGACTGGCGGAACCGTTTCCACCACGTCAGCGTCTCCCACTACGCTGTCGGTGCGCTCGTTAGCGCTCTGTGCTTCAACAAAGCTCTCAGCTGAGAGCTCGTCAGCTCTCTGAGCGAAATCTTCATTTTCGACTTGCTTTTCCATGTTGTCTATTTTTCGAGCCTGCGCTCTTGTTACGACCATTTACAAAAGAAAATTAATGTTACAAAAAGATTACTTCCCCCCTAACTTCAAAAGCCTGAATTCTCTAACACAATGTTATAATATGAACATTCAAAATACAAGCATAAAAATTCAAGACACCGCCGTTCTTGGAAATTTCAGGGAATAAACAAACATAAACCGAAAATTTTACTTAAACTGTATTCTGACCAATGAGTATATAAAGAATACTCTTTTGCCCTTAACGCTGCTGGCGCCACAATTATTGTGAGGTGCAGGTAGCCAGAGCCGAAACTAAGATTACCAAACAACACCAACACAAATAAAAATAAAATAAAACAGGTGGAGTGGCTGGGAATATTCAAATTAAGCTGTAGAATTTAAATAACATGCAAATTACCAGGAATCTGCATACCTAATTCCCTGCTTGGAGATGAGGGAGATCTCCTGTAGAAGCCGCCACTGCCACAAACAAATTCGGTAGAGCATGAAAAATTTCAGTTAATAAGAACAACAGATCTCAGGGTTATCTGTGCAACAATCATGGCCTTAAAGCTACTATAGTGAGTTTATGGAAAATAACAAAAGGTTAAAAAAAATCTATACTTTAAATTAACAGGTAGCAGCCTGTTTTACAACTCACTATACTCATGACTGTTAGCAATGGTTCTCTGGGCATTATACTCTCTGGGCCCCATTCAGAGAGCTGGTCAGACATACATACAACAAGGGAACATGCTTCCTTGTCTCACCCTCCTGAAACAGAACATTTTAATTAGTAGTAGGTACTCACCCTGCAGCAAATTGAGATCAAGACAAATTCTGGTTAGAGATAGCGGTTTACTTTCATGGTAATAGAACATCAAGATGAGTGCTGTTGATGTTAACACTCCACTACACTGAGACTTAAACTTCCTTCTGTAGTGCACTACTAAACACATACACTATTTTATAGATATTTAGATATACAACACTTCTTTCATTCACTATATAAGAAAATATTTAACCGAGGGGAGGACGAAACTTGATATTTGAGGTCTGGTTGACCTCAGAAAATGAAAGGAAATTTTATTTACAAATTTCTTTAACTCCTCATTTTGTGAGTTCACAGTCTCTGACAGTCTCAGAGAGGAGCAATTACTATCACACAAATTTCCATATTGAAACAACACAGTAATGAAGATAAAATTTAAAAGAAACAAGATAAAACTGATGAAATATCTTAATATGTTCGCTGCACTGTTCTGGTAGCTAACAGATCACTCACTCACACACTTCTAGCTCGAAGTTACCATGTCCTTTCACATTTCCATTCCACTGCGAAGGTTGAAATGTTCTTTAAAATGTTTACTACGCTGGGCGGTGAATTATATGGATGTGGACATGTTGAATGTCCATGAAAACAAGCAATACCAATTGCTTGGAACCTTGTTCAAAAAGTCCAAGGAAGGCACTGTGTTAGTGACGTTACAGGCCTTTTTTAAAATACCTCAACTAGAGATATTGAAGGTTTACTTTTCCACTGCCATACTGGAAAGGTAATTGCTTCCCCAAACTAAAGGTGGGGTTTTAGACAAGATGTCTACTTAGTTCCTCTTCTTACAAGTTACGGGTAGCACTCTGTTGAGAAAAAAAAAATTCTTTGATTTCAAAAGTAACTTTCCATTGTAAATTTTCGTTAATATGTACGACTTAGTTATCACTACTTCAGATATGTGCACTGTTCAAACTTTCAGTAACTCACAAACCAAGTTGATAAGTACAAGCAAAGTTCACTACACACACGAGTTCCGATACATGTCGGTTCATGTATTTCTCAACAGGAATCTCCACGGGGACCGATGTCCTCACATATCCTGGGTTATAACTGCCCGATAAGTAAGGAAGTATAGATGACTTCCTTCTGTCGATTGAACGTGTTTTCACTTCCAGAGCAAAAGTCGAACTCACTTGTTCACCACCGAACAAGTATATTTACTGCCCAAAACTTCAGAAAAAGAAGGACTCGCTCCTTCTTGGGTCTTGCAACAAAGGTTTTGTTGCCCCAGGCAAATCTTCTGGGTGGTCTTTCGCAAATTCCAACTCGAAAAGCTGCCTCTAGTTGCAGATTCTCTCAGCACCCTTTGACAAGTGCTGCCAATACTTCAAGTGGTGGTGACATTTGACACTTCCGCTCAACACAGAAGTCTATGATGTTTTTAAACAACAAAAATTATTTTCACTTGTAAACCGTATTATGAATAATAGAAGAACAGGTTATTATACACAAAAATAAAGTAAAATATACATAGAATACATAGGTATAACTGACATAAACTGTCATCTCTCTCAGTACTGGAAATAAGCCCATTTTCCTGCGGCTGCCTTTCAAGACGTCTGCTACTAATCGGCATCCATGTTTGTAAGGAGAGAGAAAAAGGAAACATCTTTGGTTATTTTTAATTTTGACAATTACAAGAGCCAAATGTCTTGTACGTAAGGGATACACGTTGACTAAAATAGTCATGAATTTTGAACGGTATTTCCAAGAACGAATGAGCGTAATACGTTAATATTAATATTTTACATAGAAAATGAGTCAAAATAAAGTATAACATTTTAAACTAGTTGTGCATTCTGGGTAAAACTATAGGTTCGCTCGCTGACGATACCGGTCATGGGTGAAAGGGGGGCGGAAGAGACGCTTGAGCTTGCTGCACACAAAATCACACCTATAGAAATCCAAAAACTCACATGTTGACGCTAGAAATTTTATAACTTTTTAAACAATAGAAATTGAGCGTCTGTCGGCACTGTTTCCAATTCAGTGTAGCTTCACTAAAAGAAGTGAGTAGGATCCTTCCTGTGTTTAATGAGTCTTATTCTGTTGCTCATTTGGTGCTTTCTTGAAACTGTTAGTTGTGAAGGACCTCACAAACAGTATACTAGGCGACTACGTGTCGCGAGAAAAAAAATTCTCTGTCAGCGCTCGCTCCGTCTTCCACGTTCTAACTCAATGCATGATTCCTATAGAATATGCTTATTTCTTCTTTAATTAATCTTACGTAGAGTAATCATATTACTATCTTCCTTCATCCCCATGTAATACATATATAATGCAATGACCCAGTAATAATATGCACGCAATAAACTCAGATATAATTAACCTATAAAGGAAATAATGTACATGAATAAATATAATATAATACAATATTGTATTAATATTTCCGTACTACGCTCGGTGTTTTAAACATCTTTAATCATAATAATAGAATAATATTCACTATGCATACTAATTAATAAGCAATTAATTTGATCACAAATTAAGCTATTTACATATTGATATGTAAATGTGCCCCTCATCTGCATTTTGATATGCAGATGAAGGAGAAGGACTCTGGCCTTCTACAACCGCAAAGACTTCTGAACGCAACAGAGATCAACTCAACAATGCTATAATAAGAGTTTTTACAAATCTGTTTAATGCCACACGGGTAAGACATGTGGTACATTGCTGTAAACAATTGCAAGTTGGAACCCTCTTTTAAGAAGCTATCGCGCCAACACAAAGCAAGGGCGCCGATTTCTCTGTAAATTTGGGAGAGGGGGGCATTCAGATGCAGAAGGCATGCATGAGGATTTTAAGACAAATTGAGTTCAAATTATGCCAAATATTGTATATTCATAAATAAATTGCGGGGGCGCACATGGGCTTTGGGGGAGCCCGGGCCCCCTTGGGCCCCCAGGATCGGCGCCCTTCACACAAAGCACTACTCTCCTCCCTCTCTTTCTCAAAATGAGACAATAGATAATACTGGCCAGCTCTGACCATTATTTAGTTGGCTTTTTAAAAAGCAATTTTTTTTTCAGTGCAGCACATACAAACACTGGCGTTTCAATAGCACGATTGTGCGTGTGTGTTAAACTTCAATTCATTAATCACGACTTTTGGCATCATTATATTACTACAAGTATCTGTCTTAAAATCATTGTCCATTGCAGAGTTAAACAGAGTCATAGAACCTATTACATTACAATCGAAAGTAATAGGCCTACCTATTGCTTGTGAAGTACAGGATGTCACCTTCTGTGCCGGATTTGCGTATAAGCTAAACAAGCTATAGCTCTCTTGGGGGCCCCAAAAATTTTAAAGAAAAAGTGGCTGTAATGTAATTTCCAAATAATAAGAAAAAGCAAATAAGATAAAACGCACATACAACAACGGTTGATTGATTGATTGATTTTGAGTTTTACGTCCCGTTCAGCAGCGAGGCTATATGAGACGTGGACCTACTGATTAACGTGGAATCCGAACCACATGAGCTCCCGCCGGGAATCCAACCCGGGTCTCCCACGCCAAAGGCGCGTACGCTAACCGCTTAGCCACGGAGGAGCTCATATAGTGATCTATAGAGTGCAATAATGGATCACTAAAGGCAGGGGCGGATCCAGGGGGCGATCGCCCCCAGAATTGAATGTTTTTATTTTAAAAATAAAACCTATCCTAAGAATTTTCACCTTTGTATTATAAACGTAAAATAAAACCTATTGACTTCGAACGACTGCCTACCCTAAACATTCAGAATGGATCCGCCCCTGACTAAAGGAAAGAATAGGAGCACGAATCGTAGTGATTTCAGCCATTCGTTCTAGGCATATGAGTCGTTCGTTTGTATATATTAACAGTATTTTATGTATTGTTACGTTCAGAACTGCCCGAATTTACCTTGTGTAAGTTAGTATGCAACAGGCTGAATCCATTAGGTTATCGGCACTAGTTACTACCAGTGGCGTATTTACGATTTTGTTTCGGGAGGAGCTTTGCTAACTTTCGGGGGGGGGGCTTTGCCTGGAAATGTGAACAAGATATTTCATTTACTGCAAGATATTTCATTTACTTTACTATACTAAGTGATTTCGGGGGGCTTAAGCCCGGAAGCCACCCCCCTAAATACGCCACTGGTTACTACATAGCAATGCAAGGTACCAACATCTTTCACGTCGCAGTAAAAAGATGCTACCTACATTTATAGGTCTTATAATAATTTTAGTGCAACAGTTAGGTTTTTTAACGATGTTTTTATGATTTTCAGCCAGAGATGTATCTAGCCAGGGGCCGGAGAGGTCTACGATCCCAGTTTTTTGAGTGACAAAAATAATTGAAGCCATTACTTACATATTTTTGAAAGTTTAGAGTAAACTCACGATATATCTATCATAATCTGGGTTTTAGTTGCTCCTTCTCCAGTTTTAACCTTCTAAGTTCGCCTCTGGTTCCAGCGAATTTCTGTCGTATTACACCTTGTGTAATCTTCGAGGGTTGCATTCCATTTTGAGCTACTCCAGTAACCTGACCTGAAAAAAGCTCACACGATTAGTTGAGCTTCAGGCAGTAATTACCAACCCTGGATGATATTTAGACTGTATTTACTTACACGGATCCCTGGAAACGTTTCAAACTTTACCCAACTGAATAGAAACAACTTGAAATGAGAAATGATGCGGTCTCCACATATTGTAGAAGCATGGCGTGGAGCGTTGATCATAGTTGGTGCAAAAAGATCGGCAAGGGACTTTATTGGTACCAAATAAAACTACCGCTAATTTTACAAATTTTACAGTTTTTCTGTAATGTATTCAAAACACTAAGTTAACGAAATATACACGAAAACGTATTTACTTAATAGATATGTATTAGGTCCATAAATTACCATATAGCATATATTCAAACAGAAAAGGCGAAATTTTGTCGCTGAAAAAGAATGCTAGAAATAAATTGGCCCCATTATCTTCAATAGCTTAGGGCCCCATCAAACCAAAATCCGGCGCTGGTCACCTTCATTATTCTACTTCTGTTGCAGGGGTGTCATTTCAGACTTCGCTTGAGGGGGCAAGAACACCAACAACATAAGACTTTCACAGTTTGCACTAGTATATTAGTAGACAATCGATACAGTATATGTATTCCTCAAAATATTGCGGGGGGCAATTGCCCCCTCCTTCCCCCCCTTAATGACACCCCTGTTCTGTTGGGGTGGGCGGATGGGTGGGCGAGGCCATCCATCGGGTGGGCGGTTGCCCACCCCCGCCCACCCTTAGCGCCGTCCCTGCCTTGCACTTTATATATCAGGAAGCATACCAATTTCAGTTCAAATACCACGTTTCATGTCTTCAACTTTACGGGATCCCGAGATATAAACATCTTAGTATAATAATAATTGTAATATCCACATTTATTCTCTTCCAAACCCTTTTCTTTCTTTCTAGATCACAATCAAAAACGCTGAAATATGTATCTAATTATTGGGATTACAGAGTAAGATTTATAATATTATTGTACAGTTAGTACTTTGGTCCATCCCGTCCGTTACTCCGAACGAAACTCTTGAACGAAACTGAATTTGACTTCTGTTTTTTGCAATTGATAGTTAAAGTAATTATCTCGAAAGAGTTCGTTAGTAGAGGATCATAAACCAGGAGGTTGTGGATCAGAAACCAGGAGTGGTAGAAATCAACCATTTTTGCTTTTAACGTTGATCCTGTAAACCAAAAAGGGTAATAGATAGCAAGAAATGTTTTCCGGCAGTCGATTTAGCATCCCAAGAATACCTTTCAACTCCATCCTTAATACTGTATTGAAATAGAAAGTGGCAGAAATAAACGAGTTCCCGCTTTAACATTGAATGGGGAAAAACTGTGATATATAGAGAGAAGCAGTTTTGGGAAATCGACTAAAAGATTCCAAGAACACCTTTCATTTCTATCCTTAACACTTTGATAAAACTAGAAGCGGTAGAAATCAAGAATTTTCGGTTTACTTTTCATTACTATGGAGCAAAAGCTGTAATAGATAGCGAGAAGCTGTTTTCGACAATCGACGGAGCATCCCAAGAATAAATTTTGTCTTTCCATAACACTCTAATAAAATCAGAAATGACAGGGTGTCTACTAAAATTCCAAAATGAAATTTCATGACCTTTTCTTTAACAAACTATTAAATTTAGTAACATTCTGAAAAGCGAATTTTAGTGCGACTTGGGCCAATTTTCACACACGTGATAGAAGCGTGCTTTACTTGTGATTTGGTAGCGTCCAAAACTATATGCGTTTTTGGTGGTGAATTTTGACACTTTATAGAACAACATTTACAAGTATGTACTTATATTTGTACAGATAAAATGAATCGTGACCCAAAAGCAAAATTTCTTGACTTTCATGACCATTTTCTGATTTCGTGACTTTCTTTAATCCTTTTCGTGACCGATAGACACCTTGGAAATCCAGTATGACTTCCAGGTTCAATGTAATATACATAGAACATGATCTATAAGAGACAGCGAGAAGAGTTTTTTTTTTTTTTAATGAGCGTTCTTAAAATAGGTAGCGTTCTTAAAATACCATCTCTTCTTTTACCCTGTAATCAAACGTAATTATTAGAAATCAACCACTTCCGGTTTTAACGTTCATCGTTGTACAGTCTTGTTCAAGAAATCTTGACCACTCACCCTGCTATATGAAAGATGATATTCTTGCAACCGCAAAAGGAAATTATAATGCTGTGGCTCTAAATAAACTTCTTAATCGACCAAACAAAATTCACATTTATTTGATTTAATTCTAACTATAGGTAAGACCACATGCCTTTTCAAAGAGAGATGAATGGCAAAGTTTTCTTGAACAAGACTGTATATGACAAACGGCAATAGATAGGCACGGTTTTTGTATTCGATTAAGCGCCCCTAGAATATATTCCATCTCCACTATAATCACTAGTAAATAACACTAAGTGGTAGATATCTACTACAACTTCTGGTTTCAATTTTAATTGAAAAATATTGGGTGGTCCTGTTTACTGTCTTCAAGTGATTTTGTTTTAAATGAGAAGTCCTAAAGCCAAATTTCATGTTTGTAACTTTCAGGGATTCTGAGATACCGATATTCTATTATATGAGTAATAATTCCTATTCTCACCTTTTTCTTCTCCTTTATTACTAAGATATAAAAGAAATCGTGAAACCTGTGTTAAATTATTTTAAATTGGAAATCCAAATACCAAATTTTAAGTTCACAGTCCTATACGTTTCGGAGATGAGGGTATTTTATTAAAATAACTCTCACCACAATTCCTCCTTTTTTCGTGAATTTTCAATTTTTTTCCTTACTGGTACCCCACGTTACAAATCCTATGTAGGTGTAAATTCAAAGTTTCTAGATAGTCCCTAGAGCAGTGGCTCCTAATCTAGGGGTGCAAGTCTCTGACAGAACTAAATTTAAAATTACAAATATTACGAATGTTGTAAAAAACATTAAATTAAATATTTAAACACGAAATAACTATTCTGTAAGAACTGTGGTTTCATTGACAAAACTGGTAAAATATAATATTCCACTGCACTACAATGCTATGCAGGAATCTTGCTGAAAATAAATATAAATTTGTGAGAATATGGCTATTATTATTTACTATTATTATATGCAAGCCCGTTCTTCGTACGGGTAGAATAGGTTTATGGGAAATATTTGAAAGTTATATTTGATCACTCTTTCCCCATTACGTTAACTTATTTGAACAAAAGTGAAATAAAACCCCTAGCTCGACCATGTTCAAAAATGTGTTTCATACGATGCAGTATTTATTCTTTGCAAGAAATCTAAATTCTCTTCTGCTTTTACGATTCTTTTATTTCGAAGTGAGTTGATAAAATAGAAATGTCCCACATGCTAAATATGTTTAAAAATTCATTTCAGACGTTTCAAACACTTTGCCACACTGTAACCTCTTTTGGAAGCAGAATTTTCGAAAACGATGGGGCATGTCCACATGATGACCTCGTTAAGTAAAAAGTTATACACCTAGTTTCATCTCCTTGGCTTGGAAGATATTTAATTTTCGCCGTATATATTAACTCCTCCACCCTCTTAGGATACGAATTTTAATGAAACTGACATGGTTAAGAAATGGCTTCAGCCAAGTGCTAACTATGTTCTAAAATTCTCAATCATTTTTCATGAGATGAGACGGAAGTGGAATTTCCTAGAACGCAGGGTTGCGTGTCTACTTGGTTTTTATATTAAATTTCATCTTTATACATGAGAGATTTGAAAGATACTGTATTTTTAGCAAATATTTTAGACCTTGACCCCTCCCCTTAGGATACGCATTTCAGTGAAAGCGATATGATGAAACCATGCTCTAGAGTAGTTCTAAATATGTTCAGTAATTCTCCTCGAACATTCTATGATGATGAGACAGCGAACGCCGATTTGAATGTCGAGAAATAAGTAAATTAATTCCTCCCTCCTTCTGCTTAAAAGGAGAATTTCGAAAACTCTGAAATACGTACGTATTCCATTCTTTTTAGTTCAGAGTTGGTTTACGAAATTTCACATTACGAATTTAAGCGTATTTCACATTTCATGACATTTTCTGAATAAATAGTGGTAAATTTTAATATTATAGAAATCGTCTCTTTTCTCCATCTTTAAGAGGGGAATTTCCGGAAACATACGTTCAATTATTTATAGTTAAGAAATCAAAGCCAAATTTCACACCTCAAACCTAAGTAAATGCAGAAATTTTAATAGGTAGACACTATCCTCCATTCTCATCTTAGGACAGAATTTTCGGAAAACCTAAACATGTATTGGTTCGTTTCTAATTGAGTTTAATTTTGAAATTTCAAGTCTCCAATATAAAGAATTCTTACATTTATCAAGAGGGTATTATGATGGCAGTAGAAAATAAGAATGGGAAGGTAGCGAGAGAAATGAGGTCATAAGAAGGTGGAAAGAATACGTTGAAGACTTATATGAGAGTAGGAATAGACCGTGTAGCCTAAATTCTGAAGTAGAAAATGAAGTAGGCGAGGGTGATAAGGGATTTAGTATTCTTAGGGATGAGTTTGAAAAGGCTTTATCCGAGATTAGAAATGGAAAGGCAACCGGAATAGATAACATACCAATCGAATTCATTAAAAATATAGGAGACAAAGGAAAGAAAGAATTGTTCGGATTATGCAATGAAATATATGAAACAGAAGAATGGCCAAAAGACTTTCTGAAAACGATCATGATACCGATGGCTAAGAAATCGAACCCAAAGAGATGTCAGGATTATAGAACTATTCGTCTCATATCTCATGCAGCTAAAATTCTGCTCCGAATACTAAACAGAAGGTTATATGAAAGAACAAATAAAGAAGTTGAGGAGGAGCAGTTCGGGTTCAGAAGAGGCAAGGGCACAAGAGATGCAATTGGATTATTAAGGGCGATCGGTGAAAGATTTATAGAAAAAGGGAAAGAGGTGTATGTTATATTTATTGATCTAGAAAAGGCTTTTGACCGCGTGAATTGGGAATAGTTGTTGGGAGTTCTAACGAAGATAGGGTTGGAATGGAAAGATAGAAGACTAATAAGAAACTTATACATGAACCAACAAGTAAGTATTAGGATAGGGAAAGAACTGACGGAAGAGAGTGCAATTGGAAGGGGAGTTTGACAAGGATGCTGCCTCTTGCCAGCACTATTTAATGTCTATCTAGAAGAGATAGTGAAAAAGAGTTTACATGATGATGATGGCATTTCGGTAGGAGGTAGAATGATTAAATGCATAAGATTTGCAGACGATATGGCGCTTGTTTCAGAATCTTTAAAGAAAATCATTAAAATATTAGAAAAAATGAGAAAGGGCTTTGAAGAATATGGGATGAAAATAAATGTTAGAAAGACAAAAGCCATGGTGATTGGAACGAAGGGGTCTGTGTCAAATATAAAAGTAGGAAGGGAGAAAATAGAACAAGTGAATAATTTTCGATATCTGGGTAGTATTCTTAGTAATAACATGATGTGCGAACTAGAAATAAAAGCAAGGATAGGAATGGTGAAAGAAGCTTTAGGAGGAAGAAAAGTCTGTTTTGTGGGACTTTGAATAAAGAGTTGAGAAAAAGTCCATAAAATGCTTCGTGTGGAGTGTTGTACTGTATGGGGCGGAAACGTAGACATTACGTAAAGGTGATGAAAATCGACTGGAAGCCTTCGAAATGTGGGTGTGGAGAAGAATTGAAAGGATTAGTTGGGTCGAGCGGATAACAAATGAGAGAGAAATGGTGGGTGAGAAAGGAACACTTTTAGAGATTATTAGGAAGAGGAAGAGAAACTGGTTCGGACATTGCCTAAGAAGAGATTGTATCATGAGGGACGTCCTAGAGGGTATGGTGGCGGGAAAGAGAGGGAGGGGGAGAAGGAGACTACAACTAATGGATGATATAAAAACAGAAGGATCATACGCGAAGACGAAGAGGTTAGCGGAGGGCCGTGGAGCATGGAAGCTTCTCAGCTGCGGCAAGTGACCTGGCAATAAAGGCAGAATACCTATGATGATGACATTTATCATTTTCTAAAAATAAATGAAATAAAATACAGTTGAAAAATTAATGTTATACGAATTACTCCTTTCTTGTTTAGGTGCGGAATTTTCAGAAACTGTGAGAAACATGTTCAGTTATTTTTAATGGTTAGTTTATATGCCTAGTTTCATCTTCCTTACCTCAGGGATTAGCAAAATACACTATCCGATTTACGCCCCTAAGGATACATATTTCCAAAAATCCTTCTTTGTTCCTTCCTTTCGTCAAAAAGAGTATTCTTGCTAATTATAGCCTTATGGCTTGGTCGATAATGAGTAACTCACTTATGTGGTCTTATATACAGTATAGGTTATTATTATTGTTATTATTTTTGTTGCTATTACTGATGATTTGAGAATACAATGCTGCAACTAAAATTGCAGAAACGGTCAAAGACATCGCGAATGATGTAGGCGTGAAGTATGTAGGGTTTAAGAATGTGGGCGCTTGTTAAAAATGTTGGAACAATTGCCCTAGAAGATCCCAAAACTTTAATTTAGAAAACACACCGTCTTGTATCATTTCCTACTTTATAACTCTACAACGAATACTCGATAAGAACATTGTACTTCTGTTAAATTACCTCGCTGAACAGTACTAAATGATCACCGAAGGCTAACATGAAATGGAGGATTCACACAACTAGATCCGCTTTTTCTTGAGTTAACTAAACATTAAGTATAATACCGAAGTAGCATTATAGATAAAGTGAGACTGTAGAAAAAATGAACCTTTCCTCTAACAGTTAAAAGAATAACAGAACATAGACGCGATAATAATAATAATAATAATAATAATAATAATAATAATAATAATAATAATAATAATAATAATAATAATAATAATAATAATAATAATAATAATAATAATAGACCACGATAGCTGCTGCGACTAAGTTACTGCGCACGATAGCTCTTGAAAGAAAG
Source organism: Thermobia domestica (assembly GCF_964235325.1). Classification (NCBI taxonomy): domain Eukaryota; kingdom Metazoa; phylum Arthropoda; class Insecta; order Zygentoma; family Lepismatidae; genus Thermobia; species Thermobia domestica. The sequence goes on along the minus strand of NC_137465.1, from coordinate 141,987,757 downwards.
CAAATTTTTATTTTATTTTATTTATTTATTTGCAAACTATGGGTAGAGTAATTATTTCGGAGGAGCTAGTTAATTGAAGTGATCCATAAACCGAAAGTGGTAGAAATCAACCTTTTCCAAGTTTTAACTTTGACCACTATAAAACAAAAACGGTTTTCGGCAATCGATTAAGCATTTCAAGAATATTTTTCATCTCCTTTCGTTACCAACCGAAAGTGGTAGAAATAAAGCATTTCCGGTTTTACGTTGAACACTATAAAGCAAAATCGATAAATAGTTACGAGCGGCTTTCTGTAATGGCAAATCCTTCAGATTGGATCTGATAAGAGTTTACCGAGAAATAAATTACCACACGCAAATCAAGCCCAAAACTTGGCCAAACTCGACCAGCAAATGTAGAGATCTTAATTAGGTTGAGGGCTGCCCACCACCGAATTTTGTTCCGATTCGGCCAATAGTTATCAAGAAAATGCTGCTGGCTAATTAAGTAGTTATCGAGAAATAAGGTATGAAATACAACCCGCGTCCACCCTGTTCTTGGCCGAGTTTGACCACAGAATATGCCAGTACTTATGCCTTAGGGAATGGGCTAGTAGCTCACAAAAATTAGTGAACATCCGGCTAGTATTTAATTTAAAAATAAACTCTAGTAAAAACCGTAAAGAGGATTTTATGTAATATGTTCTCAATTAATATGGATACCGGAATTTGTATCGTATTTCTTTCAGTTCTGGTATTAATACAGAGATTACTGTCGAGATGGAATACACCCTTGCGGTACTTAATGAATTACATAAAATCCCTTCTAGCTCTCCAATCTATAACACTCAATTTATAACCGGAAGTGATTGATATATGCCACTTCTGCTTTTAGTATAAAGGTTAGAGTCGAGATAGAACATATTCTTGGGACACTAAATGATTATAGAAAACCGCTTCTCCTTATCTGTTATCTTTTCTAATCTATTGCGATCAACACTAAAACCAGAAGTAGTTGGATTTTGCTACTGCCGGTTTGGAGTTTAAGAGCGATAATAACTTACCTGTTCCCACAACGTTAAATTGATTCAATAAAACTGCTTCTCCCTATATCTTATAGTTTATGTTCTATGTAAATTAAATTGAAACCGGAAGTTATAGGTGATTTCTACATTTCCTTTTTACTAGGGTGTTAAGGTTACTGTGCCCACCCCCTTGTCCGAGCACTTCGCCTTTTCGCCACCAGATGCTCACTTTTTCATTTGGCAATCACTGCTGGCACCTCTACTGGGAAGAACTGAAAGATCGTACCGCTCAGTTTGAATGTGTCCAGGATATTCACAATTGAAGTGGGCGGGGAGAGGAATCCAACAGTTTTTTTCCTTCGTGCACCTGCAGTCAGTCAGAGTCTATTTTTACAAGCCGTGTTGTTCAGCCGCAGGGCAAAATCTCAACCATTGACGGGTAACAGAAATCTTTTCTTTTTGCAGGTAGGAATAGAGTTTTTGTACGAAAAACGTGAATTAGGTTGCAGAGAACGTCATTCGCATCGCGTTGACAAATTTTCTTTCGTCCGTTTATCAAATGAAGCTCCTTTTTTTTCGATTATTACCAGAATATGAGATAAAAAACCTAAATGGTTCTTTGTATACAGAAAACAAACAATACCAATATTTTCTTACATATCGATATTATATGACTTTTTTTTTCCTGAAGTGTATGATGTTTGAAAAATGGACAGAATTAATTTTTACTTTTCTATGTGTCCCTATCCTTCTGAGTAGAGAGAATGCTGTGGCGCAACTAAAGGGCCTGCAGGGCCCGCAACATTGAGAGGCCCAGAACAGAAAGAGGCCCATTTCAGTTTCGAAGTTAAACTTTATAATGTTAGGATGTTAAAAAATTATGTGATGTTCCAACTATATCTCATTTTTACCTGTGAAGACGGTAACACCTGAGCGATTATTTAGTAAATTAAATGCCAACAAAACTTATACTGACCAGCGAAAACATTATGACCACTCGCTACTTTTTGAATGAAATCATTGTGCAGAGATAAGAGCTACAAGGCATAACACAACCGCGCGCCAAACGTGACAAGAATCTCACTCGATTAGTCAGTGTGGTGCTTGTGCCTTGAATGGGGAAGGACGACGATATATCAGGGTGAGTAAATGGCTGGGAGCTTCATTTCGGAAACAGCGCGATTTGTCGAGTTTTCGCGATCTGCCGTGCTTATGTATTTCAAACGTGGGAAAAGGACAGTGAAACCAGCATCGAACCAAACAACAAAAAGTGGGGCGACTACACCTCATTAAAAATGTCGGATGTCGTAGACTCTCGAGGTTTGTACAGCAGAATAGACGAAAACTATAGCACAATGTACGAAGATGAAAGTTACTCCTGGAACGCTTTATCGATTGCCGAAAGCTGCTTCTTACTATCTATTATCGTTTTCGCTCTATAGTGATCAACGTTTAAATAGGAAATGACTCAATTCTGTTACTTTCAGAATTTACTAGCTTGTTAAAGGTGAAGAAGGTTATCCTTGAAAAGTTTAATTAATTGCCCGAAACATCTTCTCGTTATCTATTATCGTTTTTGCTCTATAGTAATGAGTGTTAAAATCGGAAATGGCTCATTTCTACCATTTCCAGTTCTACTAGAATGTTAAGAATAAGAATAGAGATTCCCTTGAAACGTAAAATCCATTGCCCAGAACTGTTTTTCGCTATCCATTATCGTTTTTGTTTTTTTATTGATCAACGTTAAAACATGAAAAAAAATCATTTCTACCATTTTGTTTGTCGAATCACCTCTACTAATGAACTCTCGAGAAAATCACACTATCTACTTATTGAAAATAATAATAATAATAATAATAATAATAATAATAATAATAATAATAATAATAATAATAATAATAATAATAATAGAAAATTAACATCCTTTCAAATGTTATCTTTCGAAGTAACGGACGTATGTAAGTACGTACGTACTAACATTACGATATTACAAATTCCACTACGTGATCCTAATAATAATAAAATCTTAAAGAGGATCATGTTATATTTTGTGTAGTGGTTTGGGAACCAGAAGCTCTAGTATATTTATTTCACTTCCGATTTGAGTAAAGGGATCACTGCCGAGATGGAATATACTCTTGGAGCACTTAATGAATTACCAAAAAAAGCCTTCTCGCTATCCATTCTATAACGCTCAATGTTATAACCGGAAGCGATTGATTTCTACCACTTCAAGTTTTAGTAGAAAGATTAGAGTCGAGATAGAACATATTCTTATTACACTTAATTGATTACAGAAAACAGCTTATCGCTAGTTAGTTTCTAATCTATAGCAATCAACACTAAAACCGGAAGTAGTTGGGTTTTGCTACTTCCGGTTCGATTAGAAGTTTAATAGAGATGATACCTGTTCCTACAACGCTAAATTAGTTCCTAAAAACAGTTTCTATAACTTATAGTTTTTGCACTATATAGATTAAATTGAAACCGGAAGTTATAGGTAATTTCTGCCACATCTTTTTCATTAAGGTGTTAATTATGAAGAAGAAGGTTATTCTTGAAACTATTTATCGATTGCCGAAAACTACCTCTTCCTATCTATTACCCTTTTCTGTCTATAGTGATCAACGTTAAAACCGGAAATGGTTCATTTGTACCAGTTCATGTTTTACTAGAGTGCTAAGGGTGAAGACGTAGATTAATCTTGAAACGCTTTTTCGATTGTCCATTCTCGATGGCTCATTCGTACCTCTTCCGGTTTTATTAGACTATTAAGAATGAAGATGAGAGTTGGCTATGAAACGTGTGATCGATTGCCAAGAAGTGCTTTTCCCTATCTATTAGCGTTTTTGTTCTATAATGATCAACATTAAAACCGGAAATGACATATTTCTACCACTTCCGATTGGTGAATCTTCTCTATTAAAGAACTCCCTCGAGATAATCATTGTATCTTTCTATTACAAAAACAATTTAAAAATTCGCATCCGTCCAAATGTCATCGTACGGAGTAACGGACGGACGTATGTACAAACATTACGATGTTACAAGTTTCACTACGTAATCCTAATAGTAAAAACAGTAAAGATTTACGTAATATTTTCTCAATTGATTTGGAAATCAGAAGTTGTAGTATATTTTTTTCACTTCCTAGTTGAGTAGAGTGATTACTGTCGAGATGGAATACACTCTTGGGCACTTAATAAATTTTCCATTCTATTTCCTTTTCGCTATATATTCTATAACACTCTATGCTTAAACTGGAAGTGATTGATTTCTGTCACTTCCGGTTTGAGTAGAAAGATTAAAGTCGAATTAGAAAATTCTTGGAACACTTAATTGATTACTGAAAACCGCTTCTCGCTATTTATTACGGTTTCTAATCTATTGTGATCAACACTAAAACCGGAAGTAGTTGGGTTTTGCCACTCCCGGTTTATTTAGAAGTTTAAGAGAGGAAACGATACTTATTCCCACAACGCTAAACTGATTTCCCAAAACAGCTTCTCCCTATCTCCCTATGTAGATTAATTTGAAGTCGGAAACTATAGTTAATTTCTACTGCTTCCGGTTTTACTAGGATGTTAATGATGAAGATGAAAGTTATGCTTGACACGCTTTATCTATTGCCGAAAATTGCTTCTTGCTATCTTTTACCGTTTTTGCTCTATAGTGATCAACAATAAAACCGGAAATGACTCATTTATACCACTTCCGGTTTTACTATAGTGTTAAGAATGAATATGGGAGTTGTCCTTGAAACGTTTAATCGATTGCCGAAAACCGTTTGTCGCTATCTATTACAGTATGTGCTTTACAGTGATCAACGTTGAAACCGGAAATGGCTCATTTGCACCACTTTCTGTTGACTAAATAATCTCCGTTAACGAACTTCCTCGAGATAATTACTCTATTTATCTATTTCAAAAAACAGAATTAAAAAATTCGCATTCGTTCAAAAGTTATCGTGCGGAATGTTACGGTAAGTTCCACTAAGTGATCGTAATAAACAATTCATACCCCCGACCCCGCCACACACACACACACTAACTTATGTACACACGAAAGTATATCTGGTAGTTCCCATATGCCTATGCCGGTAGCTGGAAACAGAAAGAGAGAGAGAGAGAATTTTATTGCACCTTTGCACAGAACGCGCAATTACTCAGAACATCAATTAAAAAAAGAAAAAAGAATAGTTGTTAATGAAACTTTCAAAGATTGGTACCACTGCTGCAACATACACATGCAATTCTTCCATAATGATTGATTCGTAAGATGATGTATATGGGTTTCTTAATGACAGTGTAATAAAATGCCTTCAAATTGACCACAAAATAAAAAGTTAAATTTCTCTTTCAAATTTTATAAAATCGAAGTCGATGGTCATTATGGGAACAGTCTACAATAACAATATATACAAACAAATATTAATATACTCCAAGCCTTCCACTGGATGCGAGAAAGCTTCGGATAATATTTGATGTCATAAGCATAAGCAGATATATATATATATATCGGGTGTTGCAAAATAAGTGTTACAACTCTTGGGAGGTGATTCCTGCCAATGAGACAAGAAAAAAAGTTCTCTTGAACTTTCGGCTATCGGACATAGTTTCAGATCTACAAGGTGCCGAAAGCGTGGGAAAATGACTTTCGGACGCCAATAGTTCGGAAACTATCCAACGTAAAGAGGGCGGGTAAAAAATTTACTGAAGAAGTCGTACCAGCTCTATTGAATTTTGCATATTTCACAATCCTACCACGCACGCGCAAGGGATTCCCTAAAGGAACGTAGGGATTCCCGGATAATCTGCCAAATGAAAATTGCTGTAAATGATATGAATTGATAGGATTTCTACCAGGTAACAATAATTCGTTTGTATCAAGTCGATATCTGGAACGAATACAAAATGGCGGACAACTTCATGCCCGTTGTGTGTGGTTGCATAATCGCCAGGTACGAATGTTGGCCAACAGTGACGTTCTGAGTATTAAGTGTAGTGAATTTGTATTCAAATGCTCTAGAAAGACATCTGGAGTGTCGGTAGAGCGTAACAGATGAAGGAAGGTGATTCACATGTGTGGAAACACGTAACGAAAAATGACCAGAAATATACTCTATAAACGTGAGTTCAAAGAGTCGGAAATGTAAGGAATACAACAAGAACATGAAAGTCATTGCCAATTCACCAATAATATTCCCTCAAACCGATGCAATATAATGTGTACGGTTGCATACCAATAAGGATGCAACAACTGAGGCCAAGGAGACTCACAAAGAAACTGGGGAAACTAAAGGAATGTGACTAGTGGGATCGCATGATCGATATTGAAATGTGGCAAATGTGTATGTTGATATCGACATATAGCTAATGGAAAAATGTTAACATGTCCTACTGCCGTTGAGAAACCGTCCCACGTGGGGAAAAATTGGAAACTAACGTTCTAAACTCTGCTATTACATCTGGTGCACTTTCTGGTAAACCGTAACTAGAACACGAATGTATCAATGTCTCCTCTTTTCTAAGATGTTGTCCCACACTCGATACATATGAAAAGAAATCTCTTAATTCATGGTCCAAATTCTGATAGAACGTGTCACTACTGCTTGAACACCATACAAATGGAAAATAAATCGACATGAGAAACAAAACAAAAAAAAAGTCTGAAAGCTCTGATTGTTTACAACTGTGCAATAAGAATAACAAAATGAAACACACATGCATATCGGGATGCTGACAAGAGTACTTGCCAAAGAAAGTGGGTACTACTCAAAGAAATGAATACAAAGAAAGTGATGCTCCCTCGTAGTCTCAGGGCTTGAGAGCTCGCTCTCGCGCGCGTGGTCGCAGTTTCAAATCCTGCTTGGAACCCACGGTCTCAGATTCAAAACCGGAGTAGTGGTTCGGATCCCACTTGAAACTGTAGGTCCCACCTGTGCCTAGCCCTGTCGTTGAAAAAGTTACTAAACGCCATAACATAAGCAAAAGAAGAAAGTGGAGTAAACACGCACGATGACAGGTAACGCATCGAGGCATTTACAGGGATATTTCTTGCTTGTAATCAAGTAGTCCGGGGTGGAGACACAAGTGGTTCGGATCCTATGTTAAACTGTAGAAAGTCATGATCATCCCATTGAAGGCAATGGCAAACCATCAGCTTTACCTTGCACAAAAATCTTCGAATCGAACACTTACTTCCATCCAGAACTCCACATCAGCTTCAGCACCATCTGTTGTGATTTGCCGAGGAAAGTCATTCCACAAACAAGTGAAAGAATAAAAGCCATCCTTTCTAATGGTTCCGTACGACTCAATGACAGCTTGGTGTGAAATTGCGACCATGAAAGGCACGACCACAAAGGCAAATAATAATAATAATAATAATAATAATAATAATAATAATAATAATAATAATAATAATAATAATAATAATAATAATAATAATAAACTAAACATAATCATAATAATCGTAATAGGATGTTTGAATAACTACATCTGAAAATGACGCTATGTAGTCAGAATAGGTTGATAACGATTTCAGCTATGTAATACAGAAAGCGCCACTAGAGGCATGGGATGTGTACCTATGTCTGCTGTGACGTATTAGCGTTGGTGAATACACCCAGCAACTGTTTTTAGTCGACAGTTGATTGTCTTGTACGTCCTTCGTTTTGCTGTTCTGAGTTTAGTCTGGCTTGTGTGTGCCGTTGAATTGCGCCAAGGAGTATTCTACCTTCAGTGCGTATTTCGGTGTTCCTTTTGGGTTTGTGCGTGAACACCTATGTGACATTACGTGGGTGCGAATCGAAATAGTTGTCATTTGTCACTGGGACGTAAATTTCCCCCCTCCCGTGTTCATCAGCTCTGGAACAGGATAATGGAGGAATACTCTACCCACGAGCTCACCGATATGCACCTCATCTACGGGGAGGCACACCAAAACAGCCGTCAAGCACGCCGTATGTATCAGGAATGCTTTCCAAATAGGCAGCTACCAGCACATACACTTTTTGCACGACTTGATGCTCGACTGCGTGAAACTGGCTCGCTACTACCTCGTAAGTGGGATTGTGGAAGACCTCGCACTGTGCGCACTGTGCAGTTTGAAGAGGAGGTGTTGGATGCGATATGGGACGATCCTGACACTAGCACACGTGCTATTGCTCAGCCGAGACAAACCCATCATACTAATGTGTTCCGCGTTCTTCAGGAAGAGGGTTTGTACCCATACAAATTGCAGAAGGTGCAGCACATACTACCTACGGACTTTCCCAAGCGGATGGATTTTTGTCAATGGTATCTGCAACAAACACATACCATTCCAGATTTTCCAACAACAGTGTTGTGGACGGATGAGTCAATGTTTACTAGAGATGGCATCTTGAATAGCCACAACAGTCATGTCTGGGATATGGACAATCCCCACGCAATACTTGTGCGCCATCATCAACACAGGTTCGCAGTGAATGTGTGGTGTGGAATCGTAGGTGACCATTTGATAGGTCCGTACATTTTGCCTACTACCTTAAATGGTGGGAATTATCGTGTGTTTCTTCAGAACGTATTGCCAGAACTTTTAGAAAACGTGCCGCTTGCAGATAGACAACGTATTTGGTTTCAGCACGACGGTGCCTCCGCACATTTTGACCGGGAAACCAGGGTTGTACTCAACAACGATTTTTGGCGATCACTGGATTGGCAGGGGTGGACCTCATCCGTGGCCACCTCGGTCACCCGACCTCACACCGGTGGATTTCTTTTTGTGGGGGGAAATGAAACGGCTTGTGTATGACACCCCCGTGGAAAGTGCTGAGGACCTCGTTGCTCACATCAATGCCGCTGCTGGGACCATTAGTGATATGCCACATGGATTTGCGCCTACCAGACAAGCTGTGCTTCGCCGGTGTCATCTTTGTATTGATGTCAATGGCGAACACTTCCAACAACGTCTCTGAATATTATAGTGTTTGTAAGGCTTTCTTCGTACTACATAGTTTCTTAAAGTGCATGGTACAAGATACAAATAGTGCAGATCCTGAAGCTTATTGTTAATTTTTTTCTAATTGTTAATTGTTCCGTCCCAACCCCCTTTCTTCAGCTCATTTTCTTTTCTTTCTGATGCTATTCTAGCGTTAGTGGGACCTGTGCCGATTTGTTTTATTTATTCTTCGTTGAAATGTGCACTGTACAAATTTGAGGCTTTACTTTTTCTATATTTTGAGTGCGTAATATTGTCCCAGAAGAAGTGGGACATGCTAATATATAGTTACTTTCAAGCTGTATCAGAATTTGAACCATGTCTTTTAGAAAGTTATTTCCCATGTTTCGAGTGTGGGACAATGTTCCAGACGAAGGGGGTCGTGGATTCAATTGTGTTCTACTTACGTTGTACCAGAATGTGACTTATGTGTACTAGAACATATTAGAGTTATTCTCCTATGTTTCGAGTGTGGGACAATGTTCCAGTATAGGTGGGACATGGATATAATTGTGTTCTTTTTACGTTGCACTACAATACGAACCAAGTGTAATAGCAGCATGTACAAAGTTAGTTTCCTATTTTTCCCACATGGGACGATACCACAGCTGTAGTGGGACATGTTAACATTTTTCCATTAGCTATATGTCGATATCAACATACACATTTGCCACATTTCAATATCGATCATGCGATCCCACTAGTCACATTCCTTTAGTTTCCCCAGTTTCTTTGTGAGTCTCCTTGGCCTCAGTTGTTGCATCCTTATTGGTATGCAACCGTACACATTATATTGCATCGGTTTGAGGGAATATTATTGGTGAATTGGCAATGACTTTCATGTTCTTGTTGTATTCCTTACATTTCCGACTCTTTGAACTCACGTTTATAGAGTATATTTCTGGTCATTTTTCGTTACGTGTTTCCACACATGTGAATCACCTTCCTTCATCTGTTACGCTCTACCGACACTCCAGATGTCTTTCTAGAGCATTTGAATACAAATTCACTACACTTAATACTCAGAACGTCACTGTTGGCCAACATTCGTACCTGGCGATTATGCAACCACACACAACGGGCATGAAGTTGTCCGCCATTTTGTATTCGTTCCAGATATCGACTTGATACAAACGAATTATTGTTACCTGGTAGAAATCCTATCAATTCATATCATTTACAGCAATTTTCATTTGGCAGATTATCCGGGAATCCCTACGTTCCTTTAGGGAATCCCTTGCGCGTGCGTGGTAGGATTGTGAAATATGCAAAATTCAATAGAGCTGGTACGACTTCTTCAGTAAATTTTTTACCCGCCCTCTTTACGTTGGATAGTTTCCGAACTATTGGCGTCCGAAAGTCATTTTCCCACGCTTTCGGCACCTTGTAGATCTGAAACTATGTCCGATAGCCGAAAGTTCAAGAGAACTTTTTTTCTTGTCTCATTGGCAGGAATCACCTCCCAAGAGTTGTAACACTTATTTTGCAACACCCTATATATATATATATATATATATATATATATATATATATATATATATATATATATATATATATATATATATATATATATATATATATATATAACCGTCTCCTTTAATCTAGCCGGCATAACCTTGAGATATAAAACTTAAAGATTTCATTTCATTTCATTTGCGAAGAGATATATTTAAACTATATGTTCACGTAACATTTAGGTTCGTTGATCAAGCAGGGCGTTAAATTTCCTCATATCTAAGTGCTCCAACAACCACCATTAATTTTACCGCTATCATTCTTTTTTTAACAATTTACTTTGACAATTTAGATTTGAATTCTCTTGACTACCGTTTCTACATAACACTTTCTATTTTATTATGACCAACTAAGAGTTTTACAACATTGGAATTGTAAAAGTGTGCAATTTGGTGGTCACTTCACGCCAAGTTTTTCATCCCTTAATAAAGAGTGATGTGTTAGAGTGATGGGATAAGCGTTGGTTTCACACCCCGGTGATCCTAGGTTCGATTCCCGCTGCGTTATTAAAGGAAATTTTTTATCATTTGTAACACTGGTGCTTCAAATGTAAAATATCATGGAAAATATTTAATTTCTCTCGGTCTTAGTTTTGAGGCGATTTTCTTCAGTGCAATAGAACAGTGACCAACGAAACTGAACTACAAGATGACGTAAGCCGTATCAACCTTGATTCGTACTATCTGGAAACGTGATGTATTTAGCGAACAATTGATGAATACGTAAGGCATATCGTTAGCATGAGTCTAAAATACAACTAATCAAAAACAAAGGTTACTTTCTCTTTCCCAACAATTACTTATGTTTCTACTACTTCTTCTACAACCGCTAGAAATATTAATGTTTTAAGTAATTCACCATTTCAGATACGTTCCATATCAACAAGAAGATTTAAAATTGAATAATCAAAAACTTTATATTAAATAAAATATGTATCCAAGGTCTCGACCTTCCAATAATAATAATAATAATAATAATAATAATAATAATAATAATAATAATAATAATAATAATAATAATAATAATAATAATAATAAAGAAATAACAGACTTATAATACCAATTACATAAACAATACCTTCCAATAAAGAAAAATAATTTCCACGATGAGATTCTAACCGGGTCTCTGCTATACGAGTTTTATGCTTTGCCAATCTTTTTTTTAAATTCGCCCCAACCGTGGTGTTGTTCGTCAGTAGTACCTCAAGTCCTTTCGACTTATTCCAAACACGACAGGAACACGAACACAGAAACATCGAGGACAGTTAAAATTCCGACCTTGCTTTTCAGAGTGATTCGAACCCCCAATGGGCTTCACCTCACAATTGTCAGTAATAACACACAAATTCCTCATACAAAGATAAGAAATTAAACTAGTAGTTACGAAAGATAGCAACAAAATTTTCTATATCTACACGTGTTGATAGAATTCCAAGAATGAGAAAACAATGTCTAACGTCTTTTCTTCTTTGAAAATTACAACTTAGAATGAGGAAGAATAGTAATGTAAATCGGGACCATCGTTAAAAATGATGAGGTAGCCTCAACTTGAAGAACGTTTTCGGATATTTTCTTCATTGACGAAGGTCTATATCAGGCCCGTGCGCGCCCTCTGAAATATCACAGTATAAATAAAGGTACAAGTTTTTAGTAATAAATTCTTACAGTTTTATTGGTAAAGAACCCGTGAAAGGTGCAGTGCGCCCTTTACATTAGGCGCCCTTCCGAGACCACATCAAATATGAACGATTTTATTTACTCTTCTGTATAGCACAGTTCTGTACAATAATACACACAGTTACTATTGGCGAAGAACCCGTGAAAGGTACAGGGGGCGCGGTGGCTCAGTGGTAGAGCGTTCACCTCTGGTGCTTGGGGTCCCGGGTTCAAACCCTGCTCCCGCCAAGTGAACTTTGTGGTGGACAAACACCGTGATCGTGGGTTTTCTCGGGGTTCTCCCGTTTCCTCCCACATTCTTCATTCCACCATTTCATTCATTTTTCATAATCACCGTCTCCTTTAGCCTAACCGGCATAACCGTGGGACGTAAAACTTAAAGATTTCATTTCATTTCATTTCCCGTGAAAGGTACAGTGCGCCCTCTACATAGTAAGGCGCCCTACGAAACATCACATTATAGATAAGTGGTTTTGGTTATTCTGTATACTTTGTATAATAAATTCAAATACTGACTGGTAGTACAGAACCTGTGAAGAATACAAGGCGCCCTTTACATCAGATGCCCTGCAAAATATCACATTATTTTTTAAAATTTTATTCCTCTGTATTTCAGTTTTGTATTATGAATTCATACAGTTGCTATTGGCAGAGAACAGGTAAAGAGTATAATCACTTACAAAAATATTATAAAGTTATATATCTATAAAACGAAACAATGTGATACATCAAGAATAGTTCGGATAGTCAAACGTACGATGCATTTATGTAATACTACACTAACACTAGTCTCTAATTACGATTTTTATGGCATCGAAGCTTTCACAGTCTTAATATGCATCCATATATCCGAGCATATTGATTGTTATTGTGTGTTTTAAAGCAGTGTTCGGATAATCAGTACCTGTTGTATTTCTGAAATATAGCTGTATTTTAATTTCCGTAAAATGTGGTCTTCCTGTCACCACGGCACGGCGCGTCCTCAGGTTGTGGATCGAGGAGGAGGCGTCTGGGATAAAGAGGTTAGCTGCGAATATACTGAGCAAGCCAAGGGGTGATAATCCAACTTGAGAATTTGGTGTGAGGCTAACAACCTCATCCTGTAAAAAAAGGATTGTTCAAATAAGTTCGCAGAATCCTCGGATCAGAACTGATAACCTGGCACGAACTCAGCAAAGTAAAATCGACATGAGATTTTGAACATGGAATATAAGAAGTCTCCGTGGGACAGGCTCGTTAAAATTTGTGAAAAATGAGTTTAGAAATAGAGGTTGGACCTAGTGGGATATCAGGAAGTTAGATGAGAAGAAATGGAAATTTTATGTTCTTTTACGGGGAACAAATTAAAAATTACCAACTAGAAACAGGGCTTTCCGTTCACAAACAAATACGTAATATCAGCAGTTACATAGGTTGAATTTGTTAATGATAGATTTTCTTTTACTTCTCTTAAGGGTCGGTGGTGTAATATTATTGTTTTAAATGCACATGCCCCAACAGAAAATAAGGATGGCGATAAAAAAAATAGTTTTTACGAAATAATAGAACGGTTATTCCTGCATCTCCTGCAATACCATATGAAAATTCTGTTAGGCGGTTTCAATACGAAGGTAGGACGAGAGGGTATTTTCAAACCGATTATAGGGAATAAATGTTTGAATAAGGAAGGTTGTGACAACGGCGTTACACTCGTGAACTGTGCAATATCCAGAAATCTTATCGTGAAGATTACAAAATTCCAACATCGCGAAATTCATAAATATACTTGGACTTCATCAGATGGGAAAAAACATATTCAAACTGATCATGTTTTAGTAGACAGAAAAGAACAGTCTCGCACAACTGATGTTCGGTCGTTCAGAGGAGTTGATTGTGATAATAAGAGAGAGACTATCGTGGAATAAAGGAAATATTCAATATCTGAAAACGGAGCGGTTTAATTTTTTTAAAAAAAAATAGAGGAGAGTCAGGTGAGAGGGGAGTCAGATTGAAGTGTCGAATAGATTCTCGGGTTTAGAAAGTTCGGAGTGCACTAGTGTTCAAGATACTTGGTTGAAATTAGAGATAACATTAAAATTTCAGCAAAAGAAATATTCGGGCACGCAGAAATACGTAGGAACAAATCATGGTTCAACCAGGAATGTACTAAAGTAGCAGAGGAGAGAAAACAGAAGAAACGGCGTTGGCTACAAAATCCGAACGAAATAACTACGTTAAATTTTATTGTCATCTGACAGAAAACTTCTAAAACTTTTAGAACAAAGAAACGCGACTTTTGAAAGTTAAAATTAATTAACTTGAAGATAGGAAAAATAAAAACATTCGGATGCATCAATAAATACATTCGGATGTATAAATGCATCAACGAACTTAAGAAAGGCCATCAACTTCGTGCTTATATATTAAAGAAACGTAAAGGAACAGTTCTCACTGATACAGATAGCATTTTAAATAGATGGACAGATTTCATTGACGATTTGCTTAACACATAGCCAAAAACTAATGCGCGTGGAGAAAGTGAATGCATGCAGCATAACCGTATATTCCAGAACCTAACAAGACAGAAACAGAAATCGCTATTAAAAAAAAATAAACATATATCTCCGTGTGTAGACGAAATTCTGGTTGACTTAATTTTAGCTAGTGGGGAAGAATTGTATAGCAAGATACACAAACTCATTCTCCTTATCTGGAACAAGGAGGAATTGCCACAAGAGTGAAGAGAATCAATCATTGTTCCAGTTCAGAAGAAAAACAACAAAACTGATTTAATAATTATCGAGGCATTTCTCTTCTGTCAACATCCAATAAATCCATTGTATTAGCTAAACATTGTATTAGCAAGATTGACTCCATACGCAGATGAAATTATTGGAGATTATCAGAACGGATTTAGGTAAAATCGATCAACTATCGACCAGATATTTACCATTCGACTAATACTTGAAAAGAAATGAGAGAATACAACATCCTGCCACAACAATTATTGACTTTAGACTCTGGTAGAAGGGAAACATTGTACAATATGCTTACATAATTTGCAATACCGAAAAAGGTAGATTACTTAAGATATGTTTAAATGAATCCCAAAGTAAGGTTCGAGTAGAGAAAATCTTGTTCACGAGGTTTCACGTTGAGAATGACCTGAAACAATGAGATGCGTTATCGTCATTATTATTTAACTTTATTCTGGTGAACACTATAAGGAAAATCAAAGACAGCAATCAGGTCCTAGAGCTGAATTGTATTTGCCAGGTTATGGCGTATGCTGATGATGTACATTTAATGGGGGATGAGAACAATAGAAAGGAATGCAGAAATCTTAATTAACGCTTGCAGGGATATAGGCTTAAAAGTAAATGCAGAGAAAACTAAATAAATGGAAGTTTGTCGGGATCGTAATACTGTATTTTATGGATGCGTTAAAATACCAAATAATATTTTCTTTCGTCAAAGTGGATACTTTCAAGTATCTAGGATCATTATTAATAGATCAAAACCATAATCACTAAAAAATTTGATGTCAACTGAAAGCAGGGATTTCGTGTTATTATTCAGTTAAAAATCTTTTGTTGTCGCTAATTCTGTTGAGGAATTTGTAGCTCAAAATATAAAACGATAATCATGCCTGTTGTGCTGTATGGTTGCGAAACATGGTCACTGACTCTGAGGGAAAATCGCAGACTGAAAGTATTTAAAAACAAAATTCTTAAACCAATATTCGAACTCCAAAAGGAACGGGAATGTGGAAAGGGGGAAACTTCATAAGGAGGAACTGCATAATTTTATACCGTTTACCAAACATTGTTACGATCATCAAGTCTAGGAGGCTCAAATGGTCAGGTTATGTAGCCAGAATGGAAGATATTAGAAACGCTTTCGAAGTTGTAATTGGAAATCCAAATAGACAAATGACCGTTAGGAAGACCGAGGCGCAGATGGGAGGACAATATTAAAATGGTTCTCGCAGAGATTGAAATATAAAGTAGAAACTGGGTTCAGTTGGCTAACGACAGAAATCAATGGAGAGCTTTTGTAAACGCGGCAATGAACCTCCTGTGTCCATAGGCGTGCTATATTAAGTTGTTGATACATTTAGCTTCTTTTTATTTGACAAAAATGTTATTACAAGAACTAAAAAGTTTTTCTGTAGTAAAGAGGATTTCGATTCGAAGTTAGCTATTTACGTTAATACTAAAACAAATTTGGTGGTAATTTTATATAAAATATCACCCATACTTTCTTTCAAAGTCTCTCTCTCTCTCTCTCTCTCTCTCTATATATATATATATATATATATTCCCGTTTGTATGGGCGCCCTTTTAGTAGACTTGTCCACCGCCCTCATTAGTATCCCAGCACGGCCCTGGTCTATATAACTTGTTTTTGATTTAAAGAGGAAATCTCGAGTAAGTCATTGTGACAGTCACTAAGGAACGTCTTCTTATACGATCATTACTATCTTGTTTATAGTCTTACATGCGATTTTAACTAGCTAATAGTTTTGGTGAAAACTGAGGTAACGCAATAGGTAAGTGGTTAGCGCATTGAACTTTTATTCGGCAGAACCGGGTTCAAATCCCCACCAGGTTCTAACGTTTTCAAATGTTTCAATTTCAATACATACTCAGTGTGACAAACAAGATTTTCTCCTCTCCAGAAAGAGAAAGATCTTGAAATGAGGAGAATTGGAGAAGGTATCAATGGAAATCAATGGAGAAACAATGATTTACACATTTATTTCCAGCAGTTGATCTAGGTTTGATATTTTCACCTACTTTAAAGAATTTTCTGATTCATGCGTGGTCAGTGATTTTATTTCTTTCAACATACAGTATATAATGAAGCAATACATTACACACAGAGCAATATTGAAATTAATATATGTTGTTCTTTAGAAAACACACTCCGAACTAAAGAGATTCATTTTAGAATGGAGAACTGTTTCGTTAGTCATGTACTTTCAATTTTACTTGCAGAAAGATCTGTCTCAGTGCTACCAACTGCTGTCAATGAGGAGAAAAGTTACATGTAAGTTGGATTGCATCTGCCCAGGCGTTTTAGAAACTCCAAATTATCTGGACCCCAAGTAACGGAATTAGAATACTTAGGGGAAGAGATACTTTTGCTGGTAGCTGTACAAGTATTTCAATGTGTGAAACAAATAAGAATGAAAGGAACATTGTAGTACGCAGTCCTTGTCACTGTTTCTTTATGACCACGTAAATGTTGTCTTGATTGAATATTTTGCTCAACATTTCTGCTGGTTTTGGGATCATCGACAAATATCTTCCATAACTAAGGTAATGAATAATGGCTGCAACATAGGATCAAGAGTCATCTGTTCGCAATCCATTTGCACAGTCGCAACAATACCTAATGACCCTTTTGTAATCTTGTGTATTTGGTTTTAGATAAAGCATTTGTATGTGTTGCTTTACGTAGGTCTTGAATACACTGTCGTTTTCAATATCTCGTCGTTATCGTTAACATACTACATATTAATGTCACTTCTTTCATCCAACATTTCAGCCAAATAACATATTGCCTGTTTATATTGCATGGATGCACAAAACAATCCTTTCAAATATTTTTGGTAATTGGAGGAAACTCCTCAAGATCCTGTGAAGAAATAGATGTAAACGGAAGTTCTCTTGTTCGCAATTTCTTCTGTTCAATAAAGGCTGCATAGGTGTTTTTGTTTCTTGAAGTTCTTGTAGATTTCATGATTGCTGTGATTACGGAGTGGTTTTCATCTGGTGTCACACGTATGGAGAATTCTATAATATGGGCTGCATTGTCAAATTTTTCATTCAACAGACGATAATTTTCTTTCAGCATTCCATGCGTAGCTTCAGCTGCCCAACAAATTCTTGTAATACACCTGGTATCATTTGCTTCTGCAGTGGACAATTGTGATATTTTTGTCTTTAAATAGATACTTCATATCCTTTGTCCGCAATATAAGTTTTACAGGGTCTATGTTCTAATCCATTAACTATTAATTCAATAATATAAAACGTACAATTCTTATGTGGATGTATCTCCCCTCCCCGAGAAAAATCGCAACAGACGCTCCTTGCTGTCAGTGTTCTTTTTTTCGCGACAAATTTACACAATGACAAAGATTCGTTGTTTCGTCTTTGCTTTAAAGTGACAAGGGTGTTCATTCTCAAATAAATTGTTAAATATCAACTGATTCTCTACATATCAAATTATGGATGGGGTGCCACAGGCCGCCAAATGGGGCCTCAGTGAATTTGGCACTTCAGGTGTAATTTCTCATTCATTCACGAAGCAAATACGCTAAAGCTACATCAATAGCTGTTCTTTTTGCATTTGTTCCCTTATAGGTGCAGTATGGTTGGTTTTGGCTAATTTTGACCATGGTGTACCCGTGATACAATTTTGGAAAAAAAATATGTGATTGTAAGGTTAAAGCGCCATCTAAAATTTATTTTTTCATAATTGTACTCGCACTCCATTATAGATCAAAAGGGGCTGAAAATATTGAATAGAATTTTTTTAAGGGAGGAAAATGGTCGGGGGGAGCTGTTAATTTTTTCAGATAAAGCCCTTGGACACCTATACATACATCCAAGTTTGTACAAAATCGATCGAGCCACTCTTGAGAAATAAATTAATCCCACTCTTTCGATTTTGCGCCATTTCTCTTGAACCAATGGGAGTTGAAGTTTGAAACGTAAGGGATTAATGTATCTGGGAGTACCTACTTACCAGCCACTTGTCGTTCCAAGATTCATCTGGGGCCATTTCACTATTTATCCACCCATGCCCTTTAACGCGAACATAAATAGCCAACTAAAAGCTGTCGGGTCTCGTGTTAGGTGGGAGTAGTATAGACTATAGAGTATGAAGGCTTGTAATTACAATATTTAAACTCCCTTTGTTTGTTTTAGATGCAGTGGGGTAAAAATGAGAATAGGTTAACTGTTGTGGGTTGCATAAGGCACTTAAGACTACATTTAAGATATTCATCCTCCTGCAGTGAATCAAGTTTATCAATGTGTTTGTCACCTTTACTATAGAGATGAAACTGCCAAGATCCACAGTCATAGATCATCCAAATTAGGGTAGTACACGTGCTGTAAGGACTCCACTGGCCAACGTATATGCATACTCGACTGCAATAATTTCCGGTACGGAATCAAAAGTGTCATGGAGAAAGAAACGAGATTGCATTCATGGTGCATGCCACAGACGCTGCGTGAGAATCTACGAGTCTGGATCTACAAACGCATAAAGGACGTTTCACAACTCTGTAGCTACGCCGTAATAGGGTCATGAAAGCACATCTTAGTTCACAGGTGATTCACACTACGGACAAAAATACATTTACCATTGAGGAGTTGATGAACGTCCAAAATGAGCCAGTGTACTATTATTATAATATCAATCTAATATCATCTTTTAAAAAAAATCAGCTATGGTAGTTCTCAGAGTTCATCCTGGCATGGAGATAGTGTTCCTGCAGGTATAATATCATGGAGTCATAAAGCTCCATTTCTGTGAAGCTGAGTGAAAACGCATGCTCTGAAACATCAGTCTGATGTTGTGATATCGTTCAACCTCTCAGTCACATCTCCTTTCCCAATAGATATTCCCTGAGTTTTCCAACAGAATTCATAAGTCGACCCATGTTAGCAACTTTATCACGGTGGTCAAAGGGCCGGATGGGAGCCCTCGTCTCAACCTCTTGGACTATGATCTGTGATCCAAATTGGAGGTCAAGATGTGCTCGAGGTAACACATATTTCGTCCCTGAAACGCTCCCTTGTGCAAGCAGCAGAAGCATTTCCTTCAGCAGCATAACTTACGTCAACTCAACATATGCAAATTCATAGTTACGTGAGAAGTAGGGATGGACAAAACTGGTTTTTATAAAAACCGGAAACCGGTTTCTAGAAAAACAAACCTGAAAACCGACATTTCGGTTTTCTCCAAAAACCGGTTCGGATTTTCGCCGAAACTGGTTTCGGTTTTCTCCAAAAACGGTTTCGATTTTCTTCAAAACCGGTTCGGTTTTCACCGAAACTGGTTTCGGTGAAAACTTTTGGAAAACACAAAACTACTTCTGTCGAAACGGATTCGGTTTCCGGAGAACAACGAAACACTATTCTGGTCAGAAATAGAACATTTTTTTTAAAAAACTTAACCGATTTTGAAATTTTTAAAACCGGTTTCGGTTTTTCTCGAAACCGAAAACCGAAAAACCGGTTTTTGTGCCAACCACTAGTAAGAAGTTTCCAATGTAAGTAAAGCTTAAGAATGACGCTTACATCTGAAATAAAAAAATAATATTAAATTACTACATTCTATTTTGTGAGCCATCTAGTGAGTGAGACAGGAACTACTGCTAATTTAGCGTAATTTGTTGATTTTTAAAATATTTGTTTACGAAAATGGTTATGGTAAAAAAAAAAAAAAGATTTACGTAAATTTTGAAGTGCGCAAAGCCCTTGAATGATCTATTTACATTAAGTGAGGGCTGGCTGTATATCAAAACATTTGTCTGTTATTCACCACTAAAACTTTTAATCAAATTCTACTGACATCTTGTTAACATTGTAAACAAAGATTGAAATGTATTCTTTAAGTGTTACGTCCCACGCGTATGCCCGCTAGGCTAAAGGAGACAGTGATGACTAGAAATGAATGAAATGGCAGAATGAAGAAAATTGGAGGAAACGGGAGAACCTCGAGAAACCCACCCACACGATTTTTATCCACAGCAAAGTCCACTTGGCGTGAGCTGAGATCGAACCAACTACAACATGCACCAGAAGTGAACTTTGTACCACTGAGCTACCGCGGCCTCTAAACAAGTTGAGAACCCTAGGTTGGGAACAACTGTTATACAATGGATTGATAAATTATTTGCCCCTTGTTTTTATAATTTCAAAAGCATTATGAATAATAAGTCAGATTAAGGCAACGTATGGTTTTTTAATACTTTTTAAAATCCAAAATAAAAATGACAAATTTATCGCAGATTATTCCATCTAACATGTTTGCAGTTACGGAAAACAATTATTGATTTATTGCTTTTGTTTTTCGTTTGAATATTTATCTGAACATACGAAAGAAAATAATATATGGTACTTCAATAAATCTTTTAAATTATTTCTTAGTATGCTTTTCCATCTTCGTTCTTGTCAACCCTGTAATGATTCTCGTATTTTCAACGTTCTCGTCGTATTCGCTCTCTTTCAGATACTTCTTCGAAATTCCGCTTTCTTTTCCAAAATTAATAACTTCCTTCATTGCAAGGGCATCCACATGTGTTTACATCTCATCTAAACCATCTGTTTATGGATTTACAAAGTCTCCCTTAAATACATCGAACAATGATAGAAGTTGTAATACTTCTTTACACAACAATATTACACAGAAAAGCTGTTATACAATTAAAACTTAACAAAATACATATGTTCCACATGTGGTAGCCTCATTCGTAAAGAAAGTTGTATTTCATTCAGCATCGGATATTCTGTTGATTCAATAATTTCAAAGAGAACTGTTGAATCCTGTCTCATCCAGTTAACTTCCTAGTCAAGTTCATGTGCATACTGAGCTGTTGTTAGTATTGTACAAAGAGCCGAAAAGTTTTGCAAATACTTTCCATTTCACCTAAAGTCCTTTGTATGAGCCAAGGCACGGCAGCTATATTCATAATTTTCTTCTTTTTTCAATCTTCCAAAATTATTAACAGTGCAATCTGATCTTTGATGTAGGGGTTTCTATTATTATTGTTGTCAGCGTAGTTAAAATTTGCCAAAAGTCTCCCCTATTGGAGGCGTCTCTAGTTCTCCTGGACGGCTCTCATCGTATAGCAAGCGTTTCCTTAACGACAACCACCACTACAGCAACACAACAGTCTTTTCCACCATGGTCTTCTTTTATGGCGTGAATTTGACTCTTTTTCTCTCTCTCTCCTCCTTTCTTCTTTCCCTAAACTCTCTGTACTGGAGTTGAAGATTATTCCATCAAATTCAGATTCTGGGATGTCGCTCAACAATTCGTCTTCTGATAGTTCGTTAATATGGTCATCTGAGCCAATAGTAGTAAGCGAATTGTGTGTATGAATCCCTGCAAATACAAGCTTACAAAACTCAAAAATGTCAAATCTCTGTTCTTCTCCTTCATTATTTTCTATCTTCAAATTCCAAGAGGAGCCACTCAGTGTGTCGCTCAAGGAGGTGGAAGACATATCAGATTCTATCCTCTGCATTGAAGGGTCTTTATGTAGCTCACGAAATGTACGAAGATCTGTTCTCACGCTAACGTACGGAAGGATTCCCTTAAACTTCATGTCTTCAAGCGAGAACCAGAAAACAGCAAAACCAGTTACTGTATATATGAAAGATGGTCTTACAACTTCTTCATCGAAACGATATGTATATATTAAGTTGCCGTTGCTGTCATAGCTTTGATATTCTCTACATCTTCGCTCGCAGCTGATGGTCAAGGGTGCGTCGTCAATATAAGGAAATGATTGCTCAAATTTTGCAAGGAAAGAAGTTTTCTTCCAATCTGTCATATTTTTTTTAGAGCTGTGTCTGTATACGTGTTATTCAAAGATCAATGGGCGCTGCACTGAATTTTCAGGCTCTTAGTAACGCTAACAATGAGCACAAGAATAGGAACTCTAATTCTATCAACAATTATTTACAATATTCTGTATTAGACATAACATAAGGAATAAACTAACAATATTTACATATTGAAGACAGATCAATAGAACATTGTGAATGTATATGTTTGTGTATAAGTGTTCTGCTCGAGGGAAAATTTTATAACATTTGCCGAGCGAGGTCTGGCTAGCCATTACAGAATGGTTAGGGCCACGGTGGCTTAGTGGTAGAACGTTCACCTGTGGTGCGTGGGGTCGCAGGTTCGATTCCACCTCGCGTTAAGTGGGTTTGTGGTGGACAAACACCACGTACTTGGGTTTTCTCGGGTTCTCCCGATTTCTCCCACTTTTATCATTCCATCATTTCATTCATCTCTCATCATCACCGTCTCCTCTAGCCCATATGGCATAACTGTGGGACGTAAAACCCAAAGATTTCATTTTTTCAGAATGGCTAAATATAGCCTGTTTCTTTCTCAGTAATTTCATTCTGTGAGAAAGTAGAAGCTAGTAGTTAAGGGATAGCTTAGAAATTAGAATCAGGGATTCCACGTATTTAGAAACTGAGAAACAATGAGTATTTTTCTTTTAAATTCTTACTTGTGGAGGGAGGGAGGCATGTTGGCACAGTGGTAGAGGGTTCACCTCTAATGCAAGGGGTCCCTGATTCGATCCTTAGTGACACGAGTACTCTGGGTTCTCCCGTTTCCCTCTACATTACCATTTCATCAATTATAACTTCATTCACTCCCCTCATTCACCTATCTCCTTTAGCCTAAACAGCATAAACGTGGAATGCAAAACTGGAATGATTATTCAACTCCATTCGAGTTTCTGTGTAAGCATCGTTATGCAACACCGGGATTATGAGGTACAGATCCACTATTACCATGAACTCAGAACTGCGACTTGGGATTCAATCCAGTCCATCACCTAAGATCAACGCTTAGTAGTGCAGGTCGGGTCGGGTCAGCTCGAGTCGGGTTACGGGTAAGGTCAGTCGGGTCAGCTCGGGTCGGGTTATCCAGGTCAGGTTGTCGGGTCGGGTCACTCGGTCAGTTCACTTTGGTCAACTGAGTTTAGGTTGAGCTTAAACTCGGCTGGAGTAGAAAGCTGCTGTTTTTCACCAGCTGCGTAATTAAAAATAGCAATTTTCAATTGATTTTATAGAAACCATAAATCTATTTTGAAAACTTGCAGCTAGTGTTTTTATGGTAAATGCTTATTTTTGTACTTGTGTGTACTTTAATTTTTAAATGTGGAAGATTGATTTTACCAATAGACTGTAATATTAATATCTACGCCAATATGGAGTCTGGATTTAGAACAAAACTAAAAGTTGTTTAAGCAAGGCCAAAACAAAGATTGGATATGCACGACCAAGCCCAAGTATGACCGCGGTGGCTCAGTGGTAGAGAATTCATCTCTGGTGCGTGGAGTCCATGGTTCGATCCCAGCTTGTACTAAGTAGGCTTTGTGGTGGAGAAATGCCGTGTAGTGGGTTTTCTCGGGGCTTCTTCTGTTTCCTCTCACTTTCTTCATTCCGCCATTTCATTCATTTTTCATGGTCACCATCTTCCTTAGCCTCGGTGCAGAATCGGGGGACCTTAAACTGAATATTTCATTTCATTTCATTTTACCAGGTCCAAGAACATCGATACATGAACAAGAAAAAGATTGGATATGCAAGACGAAGTGCATAGTAATCTTGCTCTTGGCCTTGTTTTGGTGATCACCAAGTAGCGATGAGCATATTTTCTTGCTTTCCGTATAGTATGAAGGACCATAATCAAAATCACACTTGGTCTTCATTTGTACCGATAAGGCTAGCATTTTTGGCTCTTGTATAGCATGAAAGACCACCAAGACTATGAAATGCAGGACCAAGACTTGACTGTGCAAGACAAAGAATAAGACGCAGTATTGATGACCAAGACCCAGGGTGCGAATTGTTTGAATTTCATTTCTTGGGCTGAAAGTGATGAAATAAAATTAGTACTTAATAATTAATTATCATACTGTATTTTAAAATTTTAAATTACAAAATTCATATTATGTATCTTCTTACTTGCAACTATATATACTGTAAAATACGTTTTAATTACCGAGAAAGAAATATCAAAGTGGCGCGGGTCCCGGAATCATAAGAACCTATTTTGGAATGGAAGTTGAAGGGTTGGAAAAATCACAGGTGTTCTCCCGTTTCCTCAAGCCTTATCATTGTAGTTAAACGATTTCCTTTTGTCTCCGCCAAGAGACTCTTGCTACTGCCTTCCGAGAAGACCCCCTGCCTTCCGAGCGATTCCTTCTGTTTTGCCTATTCCTGTTTCGCCTACTAGCCTCCCAGAAATATTTATGAACATTTCTAAGTTATCAAAATTGTAGGCGAAACAGGAATTCCTGTTTTGCCTATTACTGTTCCGCCTACTGTAAAGACAAAGGAAAATTTTCGAGTTTGGGATTTCAGCTTTTTATATGAATCCGGAATATTGATTTAATGCTAGTCATCAAAAGGAAGGAAAAACGTTTTAGCATGAAATAAAAGTAAATGAAGAAGTTGAAAAGAAAAGAAAAATAGAGAAGAGCTATGTTATTGTACATGTTCATTTATTTGTATTTCTTTCTTTCTGTCGTACACTCATACCCAGTTTTCCAAACATATGCAATAGGATACAGTATCAATATAGTCCATTAAATCTATACCTTTAGATTTTAATCTCTCCTTCAAAGTATTAATTCGCTGATCTAAGCGTTTGTGCTTCAATTTCTGCACTTTTGACCGGTTCTCTATCTCCAGTAACAACATTAGATTTTCATTCTCCTCCTGTTCTTGCTTCAATAACTCCAACAATGTATATCAATATATTGGGATGCTCATGAGACAATTTTCTCTTCAGTTTTGACTGGCATTCCTCAACACTGTTCTTCTTGTCCATTTGTTACATTTTTAATATACCATATTTAAATACAATCCAATAAAAGTAAATGAGTACTAGGGTGACTATTAAATTTTCTTCACCCTTTTACTTGGCTATTCTATTGTTCATTGGTGAAATCTGACAAACCAACTCTGTGCTCATTATACTACGAAAGTCTGTGACTTGCACTATGATAGCAATACCCCCCCCCCCGAAATAATAATAATAATAACTAAATGTCACTGTGCTGAGCCTTAGAGCAAAGAAATGAACGTATCTGTAAATCTTTGGAAGTGGTTGAATTGGATCCTCGATTACCCTGTTCGTCATTTTATCCACAAAAGTTCTGACTTTCCTTACGGCTCGTGCGAATCTATAGGCCTAGCTGACGATTTTATGGGCTCATCTCCAAGAAGAACAACAGTGGCTTTGCATCCGAGCGTACATATCATGTAAGTTTTCTCACTGTTACGCTTGTTAATCCGATATAAATAATCTTTATATTCAAATAGTTTGTTTCCACACTTAGTGTTAACAAAGTTCGACGTATCTGAGAGGTTAAAGACACTTGTTACAAAAATATTGTCACAAAACACTCAGAAGACAATTCTATCTATAATTTTAAAAGCTGTGCGGCACGGGCCCATATGGCTACAGTGAGTGTCAATTTAAGGCAGTCAGGTAAGATTCTCTCGAGAAGCACTCAGTTAAATAGGTAAACTAAAGATTCAATTATAACATCAATTACATTTTTTTTAACAAATTGTTAGAAAATCCATAGGAATCCTCAGTTTGAAGGTTTCAGTTTACTAACGTCTGATAAAACTGTTCTGGTATTAATTGCAGTCCATGAAAAATTTTCTCAATGTTACTTACATTTTGCTGTGCTAATAAACTTCTAAAGTGAAAAATTTTGATTTTAGGAGAAACCGTTTTCATCTTTTGATTTATCATTTAATTGTGTTATACTATTCCTAAAATATTCATTAAATTCGTTTACGGATCAGTAGGTAATCCTGTAGTGTTTGTAATATTATGAAATATGATTAGTCTATCCCGTTGTGATTTAAGATGTGCCGTATACCTATTAAAAACTGTTTCAGTATATTTACTTCCTTATGGTAGTTCTCTTAAACTTTTTCGGACAGCATACATTTAGATATGTAACCATTGAATGCATAAAAGCTCAGAAATTTCCTGAGCTTTTTCCTGCACTGTAAAAAATTTCGCCTTAAATTTACTGACCGATTACCGTCAACTCTCGCTGCCATCCGATTACCCTAAATTTTACGGACCACCGGTTTTTCATAAAAACGGGAGACCGTATATTTAGAGGCAAAATAATGTTGACCGTGTTTAGAAACAAATTTGGTACCGTATATTTTACGGTAATTTACCGTAAAATTTAGGGGTCGTTTTTTTTTTTTTTTAAAAAAAGCACAGGTGTGTTATTACCGTACAAGTTTTACGGTAATTATCACACCAATTCTTATCTAGAGGTCCTTGCCGGTCCAGCATGTCCTCTTGCTAGATCCAGTAAGAATTCTTGCTGGGCAATATATTGACCCAATTTTAATCGAACTGCTGGAAACTGTATCAGTACACACACTGGCTAGCAATAATTTTTCCTGGATGGATGCAACTAGAGTGCACACTGGTCCACTGCTGTTAAAGACTACTTAACTAAAGAAAACAAAAGTGAACGAAAGAAGCGTTGCACCTATGACGTGCATAATATCCATAAGAATAAAAGTTGAAATTAATTCTTAGTTTGTAATATCGAACCCTTGTTCTGATATCATCTTGAACATACATGGCTTTTTCTTTTCAAAATTACCAATTTTGTCATGTATTGAACAAAACACCAGAAGAGGATTCGATATTACATAAAAAAAAACTACTTCTTGAATTTTATAGCTGAGTTTTCGCACGCTTTGAAGATGTAGTTGGAACAAACATCCATGTTCTTTTAAGATAATCATAAATTGATATTCAGTTACAGTGTTAAGACTAGCTTATTGCAGGTATTTTCGCTATGAGTACCAGTAGACTAACAGACCTCAAATATTCTAATCAGCTATAACCAAACAGGCATCCGACAACATAGCTTAGAATGACAAGAAGTACGACTAAACAATTGTAAATCCATATGACTTTTTACAACACTGCCTACAGTATCCAGTATCCGCTATCCCAAATTAATAAATACGTGTTTGCACAATTATGTAACAGTGGCATCAATGCTTAAAAAAAAAAAAAAAAGTCACCAAACTTCCAGAGTATCGAGCTTTTGCATATTTATTAAGCGCTCAAATGTATTAACAAGACACCAGAACAGATTATAGGTACTCAGAACAAAATTAAACATAAAAACATTTACAGAAATATTTTTCAAATCTAACAATTCATTTATCCAGAAAAAATAATGACAGCATGGGCGCCCGATGAAAATTTTCTAGGGGACTCATCTCCCTGGTTACTATATGCCCTATTACATTTGATATTTTTTTATTTGTATTAAGAAATTTAATACTTTTTCGTTAACTAGGGGAGCGACCCTTGCCCCTCCTTCGAGCACACATGAGTGACAGTATACTTTTATTTCTGTAACATGAAAAGTTTCAGTTGATGCAACACAATTTATGTAATGCTGTTACGGTAAACTACGAAGCACTTTTCCTAAAAGCTTTTTTTTTTTTTTTTTTAAGTGTTTCAACATTGTGATTCTAATTCTAGCTTCACCACCACTCGTAGTTGGATACATTATCATAAGACTTCAGTTTATACATCCAGCAGCTTCTTGGTTTCGAATCGTTGCACTTTGGAGCGATCTGCTTGCCACGATAGCCAACTAAAGTTTTGTTTGTCACCGAACAAAGTTCAAATATTAACATGATGCTTTCCCATACATTACCTTGCTTAATGTTGAATTTCCAGGATATCTTCAACACTAGTACTGTATATAGCATACCAGAAAACCACACACTAAACAACCAAACAAACAAAAGAAATAAACAAAACAAAACAAAGCACAACACATCCGAACCTACGCACCATCAATCCTCGCTTCGAACATGTGCTTTTTCTCTCCAATGCGCATGCCCGACATAAGCATCTGACAGGAAAACGGTCTCCTACCATTATTTTAGAAAAACGGTAAACCGTATATTTTTCATGGTAGGAGGCACTTATTTTCACGGTTATTGGTTATACATAAGAAAAACGATAAAAGTAAACCTAATGACAATCATCCTATACAGGCACATAGCCAAGGGGGGGTCCAGGGGGTCCGGACCCTCCCCCTTCGAGATCATAAATTAAAAATTTAAGGAAGGATGAAACAAAATGAAATTAGAGAATGAAGCATCAGTGTTAAAAATTAAAAACTACAAGAAGCTTTTGGTTACTCTTTCTTATGAGTAGATTTGTATTACTTGCAATACATGGTGGCGAGGTGAGCGAGATATCCTGGAAAAGTCAGGGAATTTGAAATTTCTAGAAATTTCAGGGAATTTGAAAGTCAGGGAATTAGAAATTACGGAATTCTCAGAATTTCTGCTACTAGTGAGGGAGATTTCAAGCTTCCGAAAGCATAGTGCTTTTGTGTAATAGTGTGGGCTTTTTTTAATCATAATTTTTCGTCATTACATCCTTGCATCCTTGCAATGTATATTAGTCGAGGACGTAGCTACTGACAGTGTTGCAGGCACGTAGCCAGGATTTCGTGAAGGGGGAAGGGGTCCGTGACATGAAATACTGTGGTCATCATAAGAGGGGCTCGATCACTCTAAACTATTTTACTGGAACATATTTTGGTTCGTTTAGCCAACATTTCGTAACGTTGAGGGGGAGTGACATGAAATTCTGAAGACCCAGTACCTCGATCAATCTAAACTATTTTACTATCAACATATATTGGTTTGTTATTACAATAAAATGAGGATATGTTAGCAAGTATTTTGATAAACTATGAAGAAATTTCGAGCAAAATAATAGAAAAATATTGAAAAAGATTTTGCAATATTTACGTTCTTCTCCTGTTTATTCAAATATAACAATTTTCCTTTCGTTATGACCTCAATTATTATAAAAAGTACATACTGAATACTGTCTTGTAAACTATCTTCTAATATAAATAAAATAAAGAGTTTGTTTGTGTGTTTGTCTCTGTCTGTCTGTGTGCGGCCTGGGGACCAGACGAGTGGACCGAGATTTACCAAATTTTGGTCAGGGCCCAGGCCCCAGATCAAGACGCAGCGAGTTTTTCAAATTTCGAAGCAGTGGGGTCTCAAGGATCTTTTACCGGAACCGGCTTGGGAACCAGACAAATTGACCGAGCGTTACCAAATTTTAGTCACGAATACCTTGGTCAAGGCTCCAGACCAGAGTAAACGTTTTTGTCGAAATTCGAACCAGGGGGTCTCAGGGGGGGCGTTTACCGGGACATGTAAAAGTAGTAGAAAATGACCGATATTTTACTATTTATTTATTTAACAATCACCAGATACAGCTCAGAGGCCATTTTGCATTGAATATCCAACAACATTAACAATGGAAAGGATTTTGGAAGGTATCGCCCAGAGCCAGTTTAGTAGGTGCCATCCCTGCATTTGCCTGGTAGGACTGAGGGAAACCGTGGAAAACTTCAGTCAGGATGGTAATCAGCGGGAATCGAAGAAACGACCTCCCGAATGCGAAGCCAACGCTCTACCACTTGAGCTATTAATGTCGAATTCTTATTTTCGCGGTCGCTGAAATCAATGGTGAAACTCCAGTCGCATTAACTTCCAAATTCACGCTATTCGGCTCCGGGCCGGCGGTCACCGGAGGGGGTTGAGATACCAAGACATATAAAAGTAATCCAAAATGACCGATATTAGTGTCAAATCCATAGTTTTCGCGGTCGCTGAAATTAATGGTGACACTTCCATTAGCGATGTCTTGCAAGAATGCGGGCCGGGAGTCAGCGGGGGATGGATACCGAGGCATGTAAAAAATATCCCAAAATGACCGATATTAATCCCTCTTCATATTTATCCACTGCAGTGGCGGAACTCGGTGGAGCAACTGCTTGTGAAGCATTGCTTTAAATTGCTGCCTTTGTTTGCTTCCACTGCAGTTGCTTCCACTAAAACGGTTGCCGCCACCGACCGCTCTCGCGCAACTGTCTCGAGCAACTCTGTGTCTTCCACTCGAGGAAAAGCATTGCTTTAAATTGTAGCCTTCGTACGGGGACACTGAAGTGGCGGTCAC
The DNA here is from genome assembly GCF_964235325.1 of Thermobia domestica. Lineage (NCBI taxonomy): Eukaryota > Metazoa > Arthropoda > Insecta > Zygentoma > Lepismatidae > Thermobia > Thermobia domestica. The sequence goes on along the minus strand of NC_137465.1, from coordinate 141,956,754 downwards.
CGCACAAGGTTGCCAGTGTATCTCGATGCCAATGTATGTATATGTTGTTTAAAAAAAAAGGAAGAAAGAAAAGAAGAAAAGGTGCTGATCAGACGAAACATGCACACTTGATCTTTCCATGCCTGCCCTAGTCGCGGGTTTACTACCCCTCCCCGATGGGGGAAATTTTTAACACAATAGAAAATAATAATGAAAAACTTATTTTATGCATACCTTTATTTCGTTTTAGTAGAAATTTTAATGAATTTTCATTTTACATATGTTGTGAAGAAAGACTTTAATTACTATAAATTCACGATCTTTTCTTGTTGTTTGAAATAGTTACAGAGAATGATGAGTTTTACGATATGCGTTGGCGCAATAATGAAATAAATTCGTTTTGAATTTTTGCCCGTAATAATTTGAATATTCCAACACTAAGAATTTCATTAAAGGAAATAAAATAATCGGATTGCAAGTATCGGGGCGCCCATCAGGAGGGGCATGGTGGGGCGATCGCACCCCCCTAGAGGAAATTGTACTTCAGAATGTCGAAAATCCAATAGAATTTTTACGTTAGTTACAGCAAAATTTGAAACTATTTTTGAAACGTCGCTTATACTGCCTCCCTTGTAAACCACAACATGGGCGCCCTTGTCGGATTCTTGAACGTTATCTAGATTTATATTGTGACAAGGTGTTGAGGAGCTCATGCACAGAGGGTTGCGAGGGAAGTGCAGTACACCATAATTACCCGCCTCTTCGCTACTGTCTACTGCAAGTAGAATGTTAAAATTCTATTTAGCTTCGACGACCAATGATTAACGCCAATAGAGTTCCTAAATCAATTATTATTTGGAAACTGTTTGACTTCTATTATTATTATTATTATTATTATTATTATTATTATTATTATTATTATTATTATTATTATTATTATATTTTGCACTTTTCTTCGTCTTGCTAATTAAATTTTTATTCAAAGTGCTCCCCTCAAAACGTTGCGCCCCGGGCCTAGTGGTAAATCCAACTCTGCCTAGTCGTTTATTATGTTTTGTTCTTTGGGTATTAGTCATTCATCACCAGATTAGCAGCCACCCCTTATGCCAAATGAATCATTTCCGGATACGTTTATAACTATTATTATTATCACGTAACGGGACTTATACTGCCGCCTGAGACACTGCTCGGTGAGCCTCCCAGCAGTGGTGCTAACCACGATTTCTTTATCGAAAAATATTTTTTTTTGTTCAACTTATAAAACTATCATACATTTTGTGTAAGGAAAATAAATTAAATATAAATTATAATTTCTGAAAGTAAATGGATAGGCCGAGCCTCAGAGCCTCTTGTGACCCTTCGCCACTGCATGTGATATGTATGTAAAAAATTTCTAGCTTGTGGAATAATTTGAATTTGTGAATTTGCATATTTTTAAGTTATTCTTTGAGTAACTCATTTTGTATCCGATTGCGCCTAGGCATTTAGGCTGAATACAAAAAATGGGTTTTAGTGTTAAAATGTAAGTAACGTTGAAATATACTTCTTTCTCTCCTCTAAAAGACTATTTTAAACACTTCTCTTTTTCAGTTTATCTCTTTCAATGCAAAACTCACTTGCAGCAGTGACATGGGAGGATTTTTTATCTCAAATTTCATGCTTCAAAGGTATAAGCGACAGAAAGCAAGTTATTCTTCTAAAAATTATAGGTAAGAGATACATTAATTTTGTTTTTGTTGACTAGTTCATAATGCTTTGCTCTTACTTCTTGTAGAAACTTTTCACATAGTATAATATCATAAAGGAGTCTCGTGTTAAAACAAAATTATCATGTTTTCCCTTTCTCTTTAATCAACCTTTATATTAACAGTAATACGAGCATGTGTGTTTGCTTTTGTTTCTATACACTATATTTCGTAAAGAATACAAAACTTTTCATTTTAATTAGTTGTTATTATTGTTTAATTATTTATATATCATATTCAAGATAATTATACAGCACTAGTTATTCCCCACAAGCTTTCGGCTTGTCTTTAAATAACCTACACGCTAGCGACAACTCTTGGCATCAGATAGACTGCAGCGCAGCTTGTGATAACTATTAGCCTGATTGTAAACTATTAGGAATTAGCGTGCCTGATAGACTGAGACGTCTTGCTATTATAACATGGTTAAAAAGGTATCACGTGACGGTTATCGTCTTTGCTACTTTAATAGTGAACTTGTAGCATTCATAAGAAACATCTGAAGAGCTAATATAATACTGTATTTTTTGGTAAACTTAATGTTATATTATTCCTTCTATTTGCTGAAAAAAAAAAAACATTCGTTCGTTTTGAGAAAGTAAGAAAGAAGTCATCCATCTATTTCTTATATTTGGTAGTATTTCTTGTCTGCTCTCTATGTTTATCATCAAATACATTTTATTTCAATGCATTCTTCATTTCAACGGATTTGTACTTTTTCTATGTGTCAAATAACTCCATATAAAGTCAATGTAAGATAACCGCTACTTTTATAAATCAGTCTTTCTTCCACAATGTTTTTAGGAGGCACTGCCCGCCGGAGCTCTGAAAGTGTCCCCCCGAACGAGGCCAAAATAATACGTCTATAATATAATAACAAATAGAATAGTACAAACAGTGCCCCCTGGAATACAAAGTGTGCCCCCGGAACATAGTTTTTGAAAGAAAAATTGGTTTAAATCCGTATAAGGCGCAAAAATCATAAACAGCCGAACAATATTCAGGATAAATGTATATTTTTCTGTAAACACTGAAGGATCAAGCATAGTGTGATTGTTAATTGCGACGCAAGACTTGCACATGGGGATCAAGATGGCTGCCGGATAGATAGATGTTTAAGCGTCAACTCTTATTTCTTTCAAATTTTATATTTAATCAATTTTTACTTTTAGACAATTTACTGTTTGATACAATTATAAACCTATTTTTTCATAGAACAATCATGTTCAATAGGATGGAGCGAAATGGGGGGTTGATTATCAAAAGTTGTCCATGAAATAGCACTAGTCAAAAGTTATATATTGACTAGAATAACATTCGTGAATTTTTTCAAATTTTTGTACTTCATCTTCATTCCTCGCAAAGACCTTAAAATTTTGCAATTTTTATGAAAATTTGAATTTTTGAAAATATTGAAATTTTTTCAAGCTGTCGAATGAAATATAACTAGGTGTGAAGAGTTGTATAATGACTAGATTGACTACACCTTTCATAATTTTAAAAATAATTTGCATCTTCATTCCCCGCAAGGACCTACAAGTTTGCATTTTTTATGGTAGAAAATTAACTTATAATATTAAAAAGTTTTAAAAACTGCTAAATCGCTTCACACTAGCTTAAGAAACAGTTGTGTTCACTACCATAACATCCATGGTTTTAAAATAATTTTCGTGCTTCATCTTATTACCTGCAGGGGTCTTAAACTTTTGGAATTTATACGGTAAATCTCAAAGACAGTGAAAATTTTCAAGTACTGCCAAATAATCAATATATATAATAAAAGTAAGTGTGGTTTGTCCGTGCGTGCCACACAAGGCTCCTAAACAAGACCCGGCGCCCCATGGGAGTTATATGGTATTGTAGCCCTGTATCTCCCATCCATGAAGGAGGTTTCGGTTTGGACCAGAAAAGTCCTAAAGGGAGAAAACGCCCTAGCAACGGTGTTACTGTCCTTAAAAAAAGAGTTAAATTTTAATTACAATGCGTGCATTTCTTTATTTTCAATTTCAATGTTGCTTTTCTTTCTACACAAATCATTATTGATCGAATATTCCAGAATGTTCTTGAATTATAAACAATCTTGGAAAATGTTACAGATTGTTATAGAAGTTTCCCAAAAGTTCGAGAATGTTCTAGAATTTTCATGATGCTCTAGAACCTTCTAAAATGATTCAAGAATGTTCTAGAATGTTCCAGATTGTTCGAAATTGTTGTAGAATGTGCCAGCATGTTATATTATTTTCCTATAGGTTCGAAAATGTTCTAGAATGTGCACCACTAGGAAGGTACACATTAAGAATACGGGGTCATTTTTATTAAAGTTTACAGGTATCATTATCATTATGCTCAGGTTCTTCTAAACCTATTTAATGTTTTGAAAGGAAAATTGTGGGGTTATGTCTAGATGATGAAAGCCAGACAAAGAACCTACCTTAACCTAACCTAACCGAATCTGAGCTACTACTACTATTTGTACTACTACTAGCACTACTTACTACTACTATTTTCCTATAGATTCGAAAATGTTCTAGAATGTGCACCATTAGAAAGGTACACATTAAGAATACGGGGTCATTTTATTAAAGTTTATAGGTATCATTATCATTATGCTCAGGTTCTTCTGAACCTATTTAATGTTTTGAAAGGAAAATAGTGGGGTTATGTCTAGATGATGGGAGCCAGGCAACAGAATCTACCTTAACCTACCTAACCGAATCCGAGCTACTACTACTATTTGTACTACCAGTACTACTTAGTACTACTACCAACTACTACTACTACCAACAACAACAACTACTACTATTTGTTCTACTATTACTACCAACTACTACTATTACTATTTGTACTACTACTACTACTTCTACAAAAGGCTGCCTCCCATATCTAAGTACAATTACCTCTGTGGCACCCCTGAAGTTTACCTGTTTCATCTAATTAATGCATCGAATCCATCTCTATTTGGTGCTTCCATTCCAAGTGCAACTAAAGACATTTTTGATAAGTTTAATATTAGATGAAAAAAGCGCCAAAAAAGAAATTGAGCTTGCATTGGCATCATCTGGAATTGCGGCAGCATTAATGCAAGGAGGACGAACTGCGCATTCAGCTTTGAAACTGCCATTAACAGTTGCAGAACAAGAATTTCCCATTTGTAATGTATCAAGAGCATCTCGATGAGGTGAAGTTTTAAAACAGGCTAAAGTACTCATTTGGAAAGAATGTACAATGGCACATAAAAAAATCATTCGAAGCATTACATAGAACACTACAAAATCTCCGAGGTAATTCAGAATTAGTGGGAAGTGTATTACTTATACTTTCTGAAGATTTTCGGCAAACGCTTCCAGTAATTCCAAAATCAACTCCAGCAGATGAAATAAATGCATGTTTGAAGCAATCATTGCTCTGGCCTCGAGTCAAGAAAGTACAATTAACAACAAATATGCGAGTTCAACTTTTCAGTGATGAAGAAACGAGACACTTTGCCGAAAAACTCTTACAAAAATTGGTGAATGCAAGCATCCAATTGACCGTATAACTGGCCAAATTAAACTTACAAGTGATATATGTAATGCTGTCCACAGTCCGGATGAATTAATAGATAAAGTTTACCCTAACGTTGTTCAAAAAAACACAAATTCAAATTGGTTATTTGAATGAGCCATTCTAGCAGTAAGAAATGACGTCGACGACATTAATTTAAAAATTCAAAACAAAATTCCTGGCGAAGAACGAATATATAAATCAATTGATTCTATGGTTGATGAAAATGAAAGTATTAACTTTCCCACAAAATTTTTGAATTCAATGCAAGTGCCAGGACTGACTTTACATTGTTTAAGATTAAAAATAAGATCTCCAATAATTTTGTTGAGAAATTTGTATCCATCAACATTATGTAATGGAACGAGAATGACCGTGAAATAGTTATCAAATAATATAATTGAAGCAAAAATAATTTCAGGGAAGGGTAAAGGAAAAACAGTATTTATTACAAGGATTCGGCTCATATCTACAGAAGTGCCGTTTCAATTCGAAAGACTGTAATTTCCAGTAAGATTAGCATTCAGCATCACTATAAATAAGGCACAAGAATAAACGTTACCATATTGTGGTATTAACTTAAAAGAATCATACTTTTCTCACGGTCAGTTATATGTAGCTTAATCTACAGTGGGAAACCCAAAGAATTTATATATCTACTCACCAAACAATAAGATAACAAATGTAGTTTATAAGCAAGTATTGTAATAAAACAACTTAGTTAAGTATAAAATAAAATGAAAATAACATTGAATACAAACCAGACTTTCCTTTTACTACAATTTTCTTAATTTGAATTTAATAGTATTATTGTGGCTTTTCTTCTTAAATGAATTTCCATTCACCAAATTTTCCATTCTTGTATAACCGTGTACTTCATACATAAAAGTACGAAACTTATTAAATAGTCACAAATCAATTTATAGCGAGACACTTATCTCTTATAAACACCTATAAACATATTTCCCCATGCGAAGAACGGGCATTTCAGCTAGTATCTTACTAGATGTCAAAGTGATTAGTGTTATTTAAAAAAAAATATTTTTCCTTCATCTTCGTTATTTCCAACAAGTTTTAAAATGCACTTTCACATTATTATCTAAAAATACATTGAGCATAATATTAAGATACATTATGTAAGTATAACAATTTTGCATTGAAATTATTTTTTATATGCAGCTCTTTGCTGGTTCCCAGAACTCACCACGAGGAGATGACTGCATGTAGGATCAAAGTAACGAAGTAACGAAGATGAAGGAAAAATATTCTTTAAAATCACACTAGTCAAGCACAAGCCTTTACATCTAATAAGATATTATTTGGCAGTTCTTTGAAATTTTCACTGTCTTCAATGAATTTTGACATTTACCGTATAAATTCCAAAATTTTAAGGCCCCTACAGGTAATAAGATAAAGCATAAAAATTACTTTAAACCCATGGGTGTTATGGTAGTGAACATAACTCTTTCTTAAGCTAGTGTGAAGTGATTTGGCCGTTTTTAAAACCTTTTAATATTTTAAGTTAAATTTCTAAATTTACCATAAAAACTACAAACTTTCAGGCTCTTGCGGGGAATAAAAATGCAATTTTTTTTAAAAATTATGAAGAGTGTAGTCAATTTAGTCATTATACAACTCTTCACACCTAGTTCGATTTCATTGGGCAGCTTGAAAAATTTCAATATTTTCAAACATTCAACTTTTTATAAAAATTGCAAAATTTTAAGGTCTTTGTGAGGAATGAAGATGAAGTACAAAAATTATGAAAAAATTCACGAATGTTATATTAGTCAATACACAACTTTTGAAAACCAGTGCTATTTCGTTGGATAACTTTTAATAAACAGCCCTCCATTTCGCTCCATCCTATTCCATATGTGTATCTTTGGTCTGTGCTGGGGTTTCTGACGTCTTTTTCTTCCATGGCCGGGAAACTTCCTTCAATCGCATGAAAATTAACGATTGATAAATCTTCATAATTGGTTAAACTTTTTCCTATAGTTCCCGAGAAATTTTGAGGACCATCTAATGTTCTAGAATATGCCTTAAAATATACCCTAAAAACTGCAAACTTCAGACCCTTGTGTGGAATGAAGATGCAAATTATTTTAAAAATAGCCAATCTAGTCCTTATGCAACTTTCGTCACCTAGTTCGATTTCATCGGCCAGCTTGAAAAATCAATATTTTCAAAAAATTCTAATTTTTATAAAAATTGAAAACATTTACGTCTCTCGCGCGGAATGAAGATGAAGTACAAAAATTATGAAAAAATTCAGGAATGTCATACTAGTCAATAGACAACTTTTGGTACGTACCTAGTGCTATTTAATTGGGCAACTTTGATTTTTTTCGATCCACCCTAATGTTCAACACTTCATCCCCTCTAATTTCACAATATTAGTTAAAACAAGTTTACTTATAACTGGCTCGTCCATATGAACGGGCCATTTTGAAAACAGTTTTTACTTTAAAACAATTTTTAGGGATCAAGTCGATAGGTCTCATATAGCTGCGATATTAAAATACTAAAACCCGCAGCAAGGGTTATAAAATAAGATAAGACTTGTACACTATAAGGCAGATCTATGAAGACAATTGTGCTTGACTTATTATTATTATTAACAAAATAGTAATGTGATAATGAGATGGTTAACATAAAAAAAGCAAGAAACAGAAAAGTCCTCTGTATGAGGATAAGGCAGAAGAAGTTAAAAAAAAAAACCTTTGTAATTAGTGTAATATCAAGTACATATTAAGTATATTGATGCAAAGCTGTGATTTGTGACAACTAGATATACGCGTTGCTTCTACTCTAGGAAACAATAACCCGTCTATTCTCTGTTAATAAATTAATATGAACAGCTACAGGAATAAATCTCCTCCTTAGTACAAAGGTTTAGCGTGGCAGGGTTATCGGAATTTGACCCGATAAAAAGGTGGAGTTGTAAATTTAAAATCTCCCATTTCCAACCAAATTAGGTTCAGTACAATTACTGTATCAACAAACTTCCTTCAAGTATAGGTGTAAACAATATATGACAGGTTGTCTCAATATTACTTCAATTTCCACAAGTCAAATTTAACAGTTTAACTTACCCAAAACAAATTTAACAGCATAACTTGCACAAAACGCGGAATTTAATACTTTTAAATACATTACCACTAATTTAAGTGAACTATTTTCTTTCAATTAACTGTCTTCAAAGCTTTACAAATTCTTTGGCCAAAGCGTGTTTAATCCAAACAAAGATTTTAGTGATTACATTTCACCAAGGTTCGTATATACACTACTAAACACAATTTATATTTTCTTTTTCTACTTCCTACACTTCATAACTTTAATAGTAGAATAGCCTACCAGAACTGTAAAGATACGAACATAAATATTCAATCAGCTGATAGTACATCGAGAGCCCTCTATTCTTCCCTTCAACAGTTAACTCCACTGTCAAAAGTGTGGAATAGCTGCTTACAAACGACAACTAATATAATATTATGCTCCACGTTTTACTCGTACAAACTTGTAATCACACACGCACTTTTTTCGTAACATTAAATTGTATTGTCACAACTTGTAACGAACGTGTTGTCTTTCACAGTATTAACGTGTTATCCAATTGTAGCGAAAGAGCAACTTTTGCGTCTTGCGTTTCATGTTTGCTAAAGTAAAATATCTCATCAACTGACAACAGAAGAACGGGTGAGGTTAGTGGAGTGAAACTGTATGACAAAACCAATCTCGAGGGAAAGGAGCTGGGAAAAAGACATTTTTTTTAAACAGATATAAAGAAACAGACGACTGGTACAGAATCATAACACTAAAACCCTGATTAGAAAGTTTGGCAAATTAGTGATGCCAAAAGATAGGAATCTGTATGTACTGTATTTTATACTTTGAGTTGAAAAAGTTAATAACTGCCATAATAATACTTTCGAAATGTTGCAAATGAAAGAAGTAGTGTGATTGCTCAATCATGAAATTATATATCTTAAGGAAAAGTAAATTATTAGATAAATGAATCTAGTTTAAGAAGAATAGAGTTATTTAAAAAATGCATTTAAGGTTTTTTAGAATCATATTTAGCCATTTGATTTCACCATGCGTTACTACTAAATATAATTCTCATAATATAAGTCATTAACTTGTTTCAGGTGCTGCTTTTGGAGTATTGACAATATGCGTAGTATTTCTAGTTTCCACATTATCTGGACTCATTGAATCAACATTAATGATGGGTAGTGCAACCAGTGGCCCTCTGCTAGGAGTATTTATCTTGGCAATGCTGGTCCCTTCTGCTAATTGGAAGGTATGCATAATCGTTCGATTCTAAACAAACATAACTTGATAAATTATCTATCTTTCTGTATAGTATATAAATGAGTGTAACGATGTTTGTCCCTCTATTTCTTCTAGACCACTGCACCGATTCTGATGATTTTTCGCACCTGACTTGACCCTTAATGACCATAGGTTTTTTATAATTTTACTTTGATTAAAATACATATCCTAAGGGAGAAGCGAGGGGGTTAAAATATATATGAAAAATTGAATATCTCACGATCCTCCCAACTTAAGAAAATAAAACTTGCTATATAAATTCTTCATTAAAATAACAGGACCTGTGTCCCAATCTTTTTTTTTAAAATTCCCGTTTCCAGGGGAGGTATATCATACAAGGTGTTAGTGAACTAGACCGACAAACTGAAGCAGATAATTCCTCACATCAAAATAAGGGAAAAAGTTCATATCGACCCATGGTCAAAAGTAAATAGTTTCAGAGCTAGGACTGTCCAAAACCAAGATAAAATGAACGTTTGGGACGAATATTTCCAAAACTATTAGCTATTGAGCTGATGTAGCATGTTATTGTCTTAGAGTTGTAATCTGCTCTATCCAAAAATGCATGATTCTGAATCGTTCAGTGGCGGTGCAATGGAGTCTCTCACAGGAAGTGAGGGGTCCCGGATATTCCGTTAGGACAGCTGGGTCCGATTCATGACAGATGGAAGAACATCCAACCAAGGAGCAAAATTCGCTGACAGGCCATCAACGTTTTAAAATCAAGATCGAAGAATTTTTAGTGTGTTGTGTTTGGTTGCATAATTACAGTGGGAACTGAATTTAGTGGATAAAAGGAAGTTATGTGAAATCATTATATCTGCAGGTTCATGAACTACAATCATGACCTGTGTGCTAAAGGAGACAGATATTAATAATAAGTAATGATTTTGGAAGCACTGATCCGCGAGGCCGATTTGCGAGGCATAAAATAGAAAGAAAATAAAAACAATAGGTACAATGTTCTTCATCACAAACTCACTTTGACGCAGATCTAAAGTTGTACCTCTTGCAATAAGGTGCAAAATATCACTGAGTTACCAAGTACCCCTTTTGTCCCTCTTTGTAGCAAACAACAAATTGCTTACAACGTATGGGAGCTGATGAGACATGAAACAAACAATACTGGTTATGTAACAGAAAAAGGGAAAAGTCGTGTTAAGACGGTAGATATCTCGGGAAGAGTTGTCAACTTATCCTTCTAGATTTATTTGAAACAAATTAACATTCCACAGTGTTTCCTCTTAGGCTGAAGGAGGCGGATGATTGAGGAAATATGAAAAGAGTTGAGGGAATGCAAATATGCTACACAATAGGATAACAGCGACAAAACTCATGAACACTTCTGGAAAGATACATCCTCATTGCGGTCACCAATGTGGAAAGTTTCTTGGCCATGTGGGTCACGTTGTAGGTAGTAATAGGAAATAGGACACATGGGTTTGCCAAGCAGTCAGAATGGTGAGATGTCATTGAACGGATCAGGAACACACGGATATATCTGGGAACAATAGCGCAATCTACACTCAAAGCAATCCCCCTTCCATCACTTCCTCCTTTCCTCTTTGATGTATGAAATATGAAATTATCACAGGAAGAGCGAAAACAAATTCCAAGTAAATTGAAAACTCGTTGTTTAGGGATGCACTCACATTGGACATAACGGATGAATATGCGCCGCCTTGTAACCAAGGGATCCCGGGTTCGGTTCCTAGGGGCCACAATTGGTTCGAAGCACAGTGCTCTACATTTCTGTATTCCCCTCCATTACTGCAGTATGCACGTCCTAGGTTAGTTAATAAAGCGGTAGTTCGAAACAGTTATATTATCATCTATTACCTGTTTACCTAATATCCTACCAATACGCAAAATCATACTTTAACTTCGTTTTGTTTACTAATTAATCACCCTACACTGATAATACGTATAATGCATCGTCTACATCATAATATACTGTAGTACTTGTAGTTGGTGTAGCAAAGTTTATGTTTTTATCTATTAGAACTTTATATATATAGAGAAAGAGAGACAGAGACGTTTTATATCTCGTGAGATGTTTCGTAGACTTCGTTTGTTGTTCTTTGTATAATACGACATTTTCTTTAAGCCTTGGAATAAAATAGTGCATTTGGCTTAGTTCATGTTTAATACATGGGTTTTATTATACACCAGATATGGAATTATTACATATACATGCAATTATTATTTACGTAGATAAATTAACACTTTAGCACAAATGCATGATTATACAAATGTATTCTTGTCATATTCTATTTTCTGCTGGAATAAAGATTTAAACTCATCCAGGTTTTCAACCTTTGTTTGCTTTCTGTTCTTCAAATAGAAAAACGATTGTGTTTAAACAATGATTCGAATCTTATTGAATGTTCAATAGTAAATGAAAAATCTCTATTATATGGTTATACTCTAGTATTACCATTGTAGTTGCGTTACTTTACTAAATATCATGTAACCAATCGATAAGAAGTACATGTTTGAAACTGAAATAGTTGATCCGTCGTGTAGGGAGTATTTAATTTAGAAGTTGAATCGCCAGACTGTTTAGTGAAGGATTTCTAGCGAGTACGAAACCAATGTGTAGAAAAAATGACATGAAATCTTTAAGTTTTACGATCAACGATTATGCCGTCTAGGCTAAAAGAGACGGCGATGATGATAAATGAATGAAATGGTGGAATGTAGAAAGTGAGAGAACCCCGAGAAAACCCACGCACACGATGTTTGTCCAGCACAAGGTTCACTTGGCGCGAGCTGGGATCGAACCAGAGACCCCATGCACCAGAGATGAACTCTCTACCACTGAGCCACCGCGGCCTCCACCAATGTGTAGAGTTTTGCGTCGACCTAGAAGTATACGCTAGTCAACAACAATATATATTGCGAACAGAATATCCTCAAATAATAATCATAAAGAAGTCAATAAATCCAAAATGTGTTAGAATCCACATACTGAGATCTTCAAATTTATTGACAATTGAACAAATTTTAGTAGGAATTTGGTTGCTGAGAATTATTTATACTGGTACTCTAATAATTATTGTTTCTCTTGAAATTAAACATAAGCCTATATAAAAAGTGTTCTGAGAAAGAATATTACGTATATTTACGTATGATATCGACGTTGCCGTATGTTCCTGCTAAGAATTGAACCTTCTATCGTTACAAATCACGGAGAGTTATAGTTGTAGCCAGACAAATAACTGTTGTTAAATGAAACAACTATTTAAAAATAAAAACTGTTGAGTGCAAGCTCTTTTTTAATGTTGTAGGATTAACATTTTATGATGTCAACTCATTACGAATTTCCTCCTCTCTGTCTTTGTTTTCATAGGGCGCCTTCTTAGGAATGATTACAGGTCATGCAATTGTTATATGGATGGCATTTGGAGCTTTAACTATAGAAAAACAGACGCCAATTCTGCCTCTTTCCATAGAAGGTTGCACCAACAATACTTTTACAGATATCGTGACTTTTGTCTACGGAAACAACGAAACGAGTACTGCCGATACTTCTCGTTATTTGTACGAAACGGATTCTAAACATTCGTTATCAACTAACGACCAAAGGTGAGTAATTGTTTTTATAAGATCATGCTTAATTCTCATCGATAAATAGGATATTTTAATACAAATCTTTTAACAAAATAGTGTAGGATGTTTCAACACTGAGTCCAGATCTCTTCTGATTTTTCTTAAGTTTATGTCTATGTTCGTAATTGAGTTTGATTATTCTCATAAGGTTGAGGGAAATACCATTAGATTACCAATTTCTCAATATTCTTTTATAATTATCATTTATGTATTTTAATTAAATCCCGTTTACCGCACTATTTCCTTTTTCATTTAGATCAATGATCAAAACTAAAATCAAATGTTTTCCATGGAAAAATATTTTGTATGATAAATATCGAACGATAAATCTTCGTTTGATAGGTTTACTTTCTGCACGTTTGACATTGTTCTATTCAATTCTACCAAACATCGATTTAAAGCTTTCCGAAGAAAAGTTGTCAATTCTTTAAAGACAAACGACACCATATTTACTTTACAAGTAAAACAAACATTTAACAAGTATTCAAAGTATGATGGATTATTTCCCAACGATCAATAGTGGCTTCAGAGTTATACAAGAGTGAAGTCACATCGACAATAGTGGCGATACCTCCTTTGCTTCGCCCCTCCCCCCGCTAAATCACCCCCGGCTTTGGGACCTCCAGTGATTTTTCACTTTATAGCCATTCCTTAAATTCTAATATAGGGTACAAATATTACAGGAAAAATAACAAGGAATTTGCCATTGCATAATCATATATGCAGTATGTATCCTACTTTCAGAATTATTTAACTTAATTTTGCATACTTTACTTAGTACAAATAATTCAAGTTATTCAAGAAGTAGAAATTAAATCGTCACCATCAGAAATTATAGAGCTTGCTCAGCCGGTTTCAACAAAAGAAGTGAAGTTGTTGGCGCTTTGATATATCGCATCAGTAATTGCACCAATCAAAACAGTTTTTTTTTTTTTTTTTTTTTTTTTGCGGTGGGGATTTGAAGCAAATAAAAAATAGTAAAATCTCGATTAAACTAGATTTTAGATGACATGGGTATCTAGAAGGGGGGTGAGGAGAGGTCCAGAAAATTCTGCCAAAATTTTAGATTGGTTACCGATTCCAAAATTTCCGTCCAATGGTGGGCCTACATTTCCGAATAGCACTGACACCGTAAGATCTTGTAATCAGCCATTAAAACATCCATATACAAGATTTATAACTAATTTAATATATGAATAAAGATATTAATCCCCAAAAATATAATTCCTAATGAACTTTTACAGTCTTTCACATTAATTTGGAATAGGATAACAAACAAAATTATGAGTTATATGAACAGCCAGAAATTTTTTGCTGAACGTCAAGTACAGTCGGTGCAAAAAATTTCGGGCACCCTCCCATCAAAAATATCATTACATGTGATTGTAATGGTACATTACAATTGTGATTTTTCTTTCTTAATACACAACACCTCACTCTCCCTCTCTTCCGTTATGTTCTGTGTAGTTGGCGGAAAATGAACAATTCAGGAGTTGAAAATTAAAAAAGAAATTAGGTGTTTGCTTCTGTAACAAAAAATGTAGTTACTTTCCTGTTCGCCTTCAGTTGGATAATTGCACTCCAGATCTCAACATCATGTGTAATAAAGTTCATTTCCAATTATTGTATTTGAAATACAGTCCTATGGATATGTATCACACCTGAAAAGCAGTATAATTATAAAGCGACACAAGAACAGTGATATTTGGAATAATGTTGATATTTTGTGTTCCCGAAAGTGCTAAAAGATAAATCGTGCATTCGCGACGCGAGCTTGTGAATAAAGGGTTTATACGTAAAAATATAGAAAAATAATAAAGATGTTAACGTGCATTTGAAGTATAAAATAATCCGTGTTCTTTATGCATTAGTGTTGTATGTGTCTGTAGTATTTGGTAGGTTTTATACATTGCTTTAGTGATAATACGTTTTTCTATTTATCCAACACGTGTTTATTAGTATTATTACATATGTTAAAGCTTCCTAAAAAACATACTTGCTATGTTAAAAATTTAATTAGTATATAAATATTTTACTGTTGTATTTAGCGTTGTAGAGGTACAAGGTGCTAACTTCCCAGTTATTACCTTATAATTGCACAAAAAGGTGTTCCTGCAGTTGGCTAGTAACTATAATTTCATTGCACCCAGTAACATAAACCTTACCCGAACCGTAAAAGTCTAATTAAAACCCTGGACCATTACCAGTGGTTTGCTCTTCACAGAGATCGAACCCACCATATATACCGTTTATACCATATATGGTACGCAATCGATGAGACTTGTCCAGCCTTGTCCAAAAGTAGGTTCGTGATAGAATTTCACAAGCTTAACACTCATTTGAAATATTATCGTGTATAGTTTTTTGGTTCCTGAGTTATAGGCCATGAAACTTGGGGTTAGTTTTGTGAATGTATATTACATATTGCATGCTATCGATGAAACTTATCCGATCTTGACCAAAATTAAGATGATGTAGATAGAACTTCACAACTTAGCACACACACGAAATATTATGGAGTGAAGGCCTTTGGTTCTATTGGACATCAAGATTTGGTTTCGGATATATCAAATCTATTGAGCGACGTAAGAGCACTATGTACTTATATAAAGATTTGGTTAAGAAAATAATGAAAAACGAATATTTACTCGTATTTTAACTATAAAAGAATGCTTTCTTGTTACTATACTGACATGTTTACTTGTGACAATATTTTATATAATGTTTACTGGAAGAGCCCATTAAGTTATTCTTTTAATTGTATGTACATCACATGCAAATTTACAGTTGAAATGTTTTCATGTAAATCATCCTTTGCATAAAACAATCAACAAGGATATTATTAATATTATTATTTGATCATCTACTTAAGTTCTTGATATATATATAGGCTATATATATATATACGTATATATATAGGGTGGCCCATTTTAATCTTTCCACGGAAATATCTCGAAAACGGTTGAACATAAATGAGCCAAACAAAAACTCAAATAGGAAATACAATGGGGCAAATCGAATGGTAATGTTGCGGTGCCCCACAGGGCCACTCTTTATGAGGGCCCGTGTCCCAACTTTAAAATTTTATATGGAAACATGGGTCGAGTGATATCTCGTTCGGTAGATCTTTAAAAACTAAAAAGCGTTAAAGCAAAAGATTTTTCATATCGGTCACCGTATTCAAAATGTAAAGTAGCTAAGAGATTATCTTTGACTGTATACAATAAATCACTTATATCTTTCCTACATTGCTTCTGAATTTCCATGAAATTGTTGCTAAATCTTAAAAAAAAAAAAATCTGTAATGAAACTGATTTCCGTACAAAAATATGTGTATAAACAGAAATATTCATTAAGCTGAATTTTGTTAATAATGAAGTTAAAATTATGTCTACAGATGTCTCACCTATGCATACAGATGTATTATCTATATTTATAATTCATTTCAGTGATATTTTGACTTACATATATTCTATAACCTATATGTACTACGGAATGATAGGAACATTGATCACATTAGTAGTGGGGATAATAACAAGCTGCGTAACAGGTATGTAAATACATCTATTATATATATATATTTCTAACATGAATAAAAAAGAAATTAACTAACATAAGAGAGAGACTATAAATAGTCTATAAAGTTATAGATTTAGTGATTATACTGTACATTACTTGTAATGTTGGGACTTAAATATAATCCGATACTCCGACTACTCAAACATTAGAAAAAGGGCCGCGGTGACTCAGTGATAGAACTCTGGTAAATTCATTGAAATATTAATTTATCCAGAAACTTTAGATCGCAATTTTTCCTCTTAATGTAAATTTCCTACTTTCAAACAGGATTAGGAAATATTTTTTTCTCAGGTCATTATGTAGGATATTCCAATGTTATTTGGCAAAGAGATACCGTAACCCCTTTGTATTATATCAGGGTACATTAGGGTCGCGTACTCAAAATATTGGTAGCTGTAGGGGGGCTCAAACTTCCAAAAACAATATTTTTTAAAGAAAAATTCCCGATAGTAGGAAAAAAGTGATCGATCTGGCTCAACATAGAACAACATTAGCCATATGAGGCCAACTCACAAGCCCCTGGGAAAATGACCACCGTGCACCGTGAGCCCACGGTCTTTTACGACCTAAAATTTAGGGGTGAATTTAATCCCTTTTATGAGCACTTTTAAGGGGTGAACTCGTTCTCTTTTATGACCACGTTTAAGGGGTGAACTCGTTCCCTTTTACGAGCCCTCCCTGGGAATTGACCACCGTACAACGTGAGCCCATGGTCTTTTACGACCTCCATTTTAGGGGTGAACTCGTTCCCTTTTATGACCTCCATTTTAGGGAGTGTACTCGTTCTCTTTTACGACCTCCATTTTAGAGGGTGTACTCGTTCCCTTTTATGAGCATATTTTTCAACCCTTATTTTAACATAGCAGATAACACATAGAAGAGCAGATAACACATAGCACTATTTTAACATAGCAGATAACATGTAAGATTACGAACACATATAAGAGCAGAAGACTACATAACATAGCAGGCCTCCATTTTAAGGGTGAACTCGTTCTCTTTTATGAGCATATTTTTCAACCCCTATTTTAACATAACAGAAATGACATAAGAATACGTAACATAGCAGGGTATATTCGTTCTCTTTTATGAGCACTTTTTCAACATAGCAGACAAAGAACATAGCAAAGGGGTACGAACACATAACATAACAAGGGTGTACTCGTTTCCAACCCCTATTTTAACATAGGAGATAACACATAAGATTACGAACACATAGAAGAGAAGATAACACATAACACTACGTAACACACAGCAGAGCAGATAACACATAAGAGTACCTAACATAACAAGGGTGTATTCATTCCCTTATTTTAACATAGCAGAAATTACACTGAGACTATGAACACACAGCACAACAGATAATACATAGCACAGCTAATAAAAGAGCATGGCGTATTTTCCAACCCCTATTTTAACATAGCAGAAATTACGAACACATAGAAGAGCAGATAACACATAACATAGCAAGGGTGTATTCGTTCTCTTTTATGAGCATATTTTTCAACCCCTATTTTAACATACCAGATAACACATAAGATTACGAACACATAACATAGCAAGGGTGAACTCGTTCCCTTTTCCAACCCCTATTTTAACATAGCAGAAATGACATAAGAATACATAACTCATTCCAACCCTTATTTTAACATAACGAGCAAAGATTACAATTGAACACCCACGGTCTACAGATAATCATTTTAGAGGGTGTATTCATTCATTCTCTTTGATGACCATTTTGTTCCACCCCTAATGAAATTACATAGGAGAGCAGATAATACATAAGATTCGTTCCCTTTTATGAACACTTTTTAGAGGGGTTAACTCGTTCCCTTTTATGATTACTTTTTCAACCCCTATTTGAACATTTTAACATAGCAGAAATGACATAAGCATGTCCTCAAACTACTGACCATCGTGAACAAAGGTCAAACTAAGAAACGAAACAACATATCGAGGTGCTGTTTCCACATTTAGCAATTGGTCATCAAAAAAGTACTGACCATCAAGGTCAAAAATTAAAACTCGAAAACAGAGCCACATTTAGCAATAGGTCATCAGGTACTACATGTCCCAAAATTAGTGGCCATCGAGGTCAAAGGGCAAAATACTTAAAACCAAATAACTCTTAAATGGATCCACATATTGAGATGCTGTTTCCAAATCTAGTAACTGGTCATCAACTACTACAAGTTCCAAAATAGTGGCCATCGAGGTCAAAGGTCACAGTACTTAAAACCTAATTACTCGAAAATGGATCCACGTATCGAGGTGCTGTTTCCACATTTAGCAATTGGTCATCAGGTACTACAAGTTCCAAAATAATGACCATCGAGGTCAAAGGTCAAAATACTTAAAACCTAATATCTCGAAAACGAAGCAACATATTGAGGTGCTGTTTCCAAATCTAGTAATAGGTCATCAACTAGTACATGTTAAAAACTACTGATCATCGAGGTCAAAGGTCAACATACTTAAAACCTAATAACACGAAAACTGAGCCACATATTGAGGTGTTGTTTCCACATTTAGTAATCGGCCACCAACTACTACAAGTTCCAAAATAATGATCATCGAGGTCAAAGGTCAACATACTTAAAACCCAATCACTCGTAAACGAAGCAACATATTGAGATGGTGTTTCCACATCTAGTAACTGGTCATCAACTACTACAAGTTCCAAAATAATGATCATCGGGGTCAAAGGTCAACATACTTAAAACCTAATAACTCGACAACTGAGCCACATATTGAGATGCTGTTTCCACATTTAGTAATTGGTCATCAGGTACTACAAGTTCCAAAATAATGATCGTCGAGGTAAAAGGTCAACATACTTAAAACCTAATAACTCGAAAATGGATCCACATATTGAGGTGCTGTTTCCACATTTAGCAACTGGTCATCAACTACTACAAGTTCCAAAATTAGTCGCCATCGAGGTCAAAGGTCAAAATACTTAAAACCCAATCACTCGTAAACTGAGCCACATATTGAGGTGGTGTTTCCACATTTAGCAATTGGTCATCAACTACTACAAGTTCCAAAATAATGATCATCGAGGTCAAAGGTCAAAGTACTTAAAACCCAATAACACGAAAACTGAGCCACATATTGAGGTGCTGTTTCCACATTTAGTAATCAACCACCAACTACTACAAGTTCCAAAATAGTGACCATCGCGGTCAAAGGTTAAAACTCGAAAACGGAGTCAAATATCGAAGTGGTGTTTCCAAATCTAGTAACTGGTCATCAGGTACCACAAGTTCCAAAATTAGTGGTCATCGAGGTCAAAGGTCAAAATACTTAAAACCCGATTACTCGTAAACGAAGCAACATATTCAGGTGTTGTTGCCACATTTAGTAATTGGTCATCAGGTACTACAAGTTTCAAAATAATGATCATCGAGGTCAAAGGTCAAAATTTAAAACCTAATAAGTCGAAAATGGATCCACATATTGAGGTGCTATTGTCACATTTAGTAATTGGTCATCAACCACTGCAAGTTCCAAAAATAATGAACGCCCAATGAACCAATGAACGCGAATAACTCTTAAACAGAGCAACGTTTTGAGGTGCTGTTTCCAAATCTAGGAATACGTCATCAACTACTACATGTTCTGAAAACACTGACCATGGAGGTTAAAGGTCAAATATTTAAGCTTTAATAACTTTAAACAGAGCCTATTCAGTTTTGTACCAAGCAGAGAGAAGTGAAGAATGAAAAAATATGACTGGTTTACTTCGAGAAAGAAAGCAACGATATACATTTTAACTAGCTGCGTATTTTAAATCATTTTGTACTATTTAAATAAACAATCGGATAAATTTAACCGGCTCAGAAGTTCAATACTATTTTGTACTCTTGAGTGAGCTTTCCAATTTTGTAGCAAGAAGGACCATTTTTTAAACTAACTCAGAATTTCATTTCATTTTGTAATACTCAATTTGGATGAAGTGTTTAGTTTTGTACAAACCAGAAAAATTTGATTGGATTATTTCCTTAGGTACCAACTGGAAAAAGTGAAGGGCCATTATTCAAATAAACGAAGGAATAGAGTATTTAGTTTTTGTACGAACTAGAAAAAAAGAAGTGAAGTATGAATAAAATTTAGGTGGACTATTTTCTTTTGTACCAACTGGAAAAGAGAAGAAGAGCTACTTTAACTAGCTCATTATGTACTGTTTAAGGAAACGAAAATTGACTATTTAACTAGCTCAGAATTTATGTAAGAATAATTTCGATGTTCTACTTTTTATACCAACGAGAAAAAATGAACTAGCTGAATATTTAAATATACGAAAGAATAAATTTAAGTGACCTATTCAATTTTGTACCAATGAGAAATGGCTCAGCAAAAGGCGAAGAAGGACTATTTTATATAATTTTACTACTCAAATAAACAATGAAGTATTTAGTTTTGCACCATTTTGGAGTATTCAAATAAACAAAGGAATTATAATTTGTGTCAACTCTAAAATCAATTAAACGAAGTAATGCATTTGAAAAACCGAAGTTGAGTATTTTATACCATTTTGTATTATTTCAACAAACAA